>NC_056728.1:1279811486-1280136486 GCF_019279795.1 Protopterus annectens
TCATTATATAGAAGACCAAAGTACTGAAACTTCAAAACACTGAAAACTCAAAACACTGAAACTCAAAACACTGAAAATACATATCATACATATACTGAGTTTAAAGAACATAAATCTTAACACTTTCCACCAAGTGTAAACCCTCCCTGCACCCCACACCCCCTGCTACTTAAATATATCAACTCCAAGATTGCGCTTCGTGTAGTGAAGTGCAATCTTGGAGTTGACCTCAGTATATAAGTAGGTGGGTGTAGGTGCAGGGGGGCTTGCCCCCCCTGCTCACACTTGGTGGAAAGTGCTATGATTTATGTTGTTTAAACTCAGTATATGTATGATATGTGTTTTCATTGTTTTCAGTGTTTTGGGTTTCAATGTCTTGAGCTTTCAGTGTTATGAAGTGAATCTATATATATATATATATATATATATATATATATATATATATATATGTATACATACATACATACATACATATACATATAAATATATATATAGGTCTACTTCACATGACCTAAAACTCATTTGACAGAATTTAATTTGACTGAGACCAAATCACCTAGTTTTGAAAATATGGAAAACTCATTTGACTGACTCTCATTTCACTGAATTTTAAGCCATAGACATGATGTGGGTTTCCCTTCACCTGTGACTTCCTTGTGATAAAAATAACTGCAACTTACAGTGCTGACTGTCAGAAAATTGATAAGTCATGTAGAAAGTAGTGTTGTAGTGTTTCTAAATGTGAGTATGTCGCTTTACATTTTTATGGGAAGTATCTAAAGTAATATGGCAGATGTTTTGTGCATTACCAACAGTAGTGGCAGTGTGTAGAGTACTGTGAGGCAAGCAAAAGGTATATGCCCTTTTCCCCACTATAGTGCAATCCTAGAATTAGTATACATAGTTAGGGGTGGGGCACCCCTCAGATTATGTGTGGTGGGGGTGTAGCCCCCCCACTTAGTTTGGTTTTATACTGTCTGGCTTCTGATAAGAGGGTAAGTAAGTTGTTTTTAAGTTCTGGAAAGAGTTATTCATTGGTGTTGTAAGTGTGCATGTCTATGGTTTAAAATTTTATATTTTGAAATTCATCATTGTAAGCTTTTGGTGAAATGAGATTTAATCAAATGAGTTTTCAGTATTTTGAAAATTAGGTGATTTGGTCTTGGTCAAATGAAATTCTGTAAAATTAGTTTTAGGTAATGTGAAGTTGACCCATGTGTGTGTGTGTGTGTGTGTGTGTGTGTGTGTGTGTGTGTGTGTGTGTGTGTGTATATATATATATATATATATATATATATATATATATATATATATATATAGATAGATATATCTGTCAACATCCGAGATGTATGTGTACAGCCAAACAGTGTCTCCATTTTTGTTATATTTGTGGTGAAAAGATTAGACTCTGGTTGGATTGATCAGAGTATAGTACCAGGAACTAATTTTGGCACAAGTGAATAATTGGTTCTTAAAAAACTCTCAAGCTAAAATAATGATACAATTTTCTAAGATTTTCTGCAAATCAAGGCACCAAATTTGTCTGCTCTTCTAGCCAAAGTTACAGCAGTCAAGGGGTTCAGGTGACAGAGAGTGGATAAGGAGTAGACATTAAGTAAAAATATGCTTAAGGAATAGTCAAATTCTTGAAATAAGATACAAAATATGTGTTGGAGAGCAAGCAGATGACGTAATGTGTTCTTTGAATGAGGAGTATGCCAACTACTTTCAATTTTAATGACAGCAGGCCTTGTTTATCAGCTAATAAAGACAATACTTTCTTTTTCCTGACATAGCTTCTAAGTAGCAAGTTTTTTATCTTTCAAGGCTTTTACCATACCAACCTGTTTGGATTTGAATAGAACTATGAGTGGGATAAAATCAACAGCAAAGAGAAGGAGAATAAATTGTAGGAATTGCAGTTTGATGTTTTATAACAAAGCAGTTACAGCTTTGCATTGTGCTAGTTGTAAAGATGTTCACACTGAGGGCACTCGCCTGATGTATATGTTGTTTATAATTTCATAATCTACTTTCCATTTATATGAAAGCTGATGACTTGCGTGCCCGTATGTATGTGTGTGTACCTCCCTGTTTTTATATGTATGACATTAGTGGATTCTTTATGTAGGACACCACTGTCAGTATCAAGACTTTCTATGGGCAGATAATGTATGAAAGCAAGACCATACAGTTTTAGCTCATTTGTTGTGATATTTGATGAGAAAGCTGCTCCTTCCTCCTTGAGGCAAATTGTGGAAGAAGATAACCCTAGGCTTATAAATAATCCACGTAAACTTTAAAAAGGCACAATGGGAAGGAAATACTTTAAGCAGACCAACAGAGCATAAAAAATAAAGTTGAGGAGAAGATGATGAACGGAATGTTCTCAACCTTATTTTGAGTTTAATAATGACCTCTTATGTGGAATAAAACCTTAAAGGACACTAATAATTAAGTCAGCTTTTATTATGTCTTAGGAGGTCACCTAGGGGCAATGGTATTAGCCAGATTTTACAAGTCAAGCATAATAAAAGAGAGAAGTTTTATGTTTCTCGTCCCTATACTGGATATAAAAATGACTTCATCCTAACGTGCATCATGGAAGTGCAATCTGAATGCATTGCTATGGACATCTATGTACATTGTGAGGTTATTAGTAAAGTCTTGCAATGGGTGTTAATGCATACTAATCATAGCAAACTATGTTAACAAATTTTCAAATGCAATGCCATTATGCAAAGATAATGATAAAGCTATTACAACTAAAATGGTACTATTATTTCCATTGTGGGTCCCCATAAGGCAATACTTAGTGACAAAGGCACCCCCTTAAGTCAAGGGTGGTGTATCAGTTAATGTCATTACTATAAAGTCAGTGGAAGGCAATAATGTACATCCCACAGACTGATGAATAAATATATAAGTTTAATAAAACACTGATATTCATGCAGTTGATAAAAACTGCTGTTACCCTACTTACTCTTTGCAATCAGAGAGGTACTAGTGCTGCCCTCCATGGAAAAGAAATTTCAGGCCAAATGGAAGGAGTCATTGGCAATGATATAAAGAATAAATGCAGTTAAATATAAGGTTAGACAGTCAAGAAAGAGAACCATAGAGCAGGATTGTGACCTTAATGTGCTGCAGCCATAGAAAGTATCTGAGAATTTTATGTAGGGGTTAAAGGCTGGAGTTCATAAAAAAAAAAAAAAACAGAGAATCTCCACCTGAAGTACAAGCACAGGAATCCTTATCACCACAATATGAGGTGAGGGCTTTTTATTAAAAAAACAAAGGAGTGTTTTAGTGATGCCTGAATGAACTTTAAATTATGGAGACAACCTATGAAATAAAGCTTAGACTGAGACTTCACAGAGTAAATTTAAAAAATGCTCAAACTAATCATGATATTAGAGTCACGGGGTGAACGGAGTTCCTAAATCTGGTGAAGTATTAGATTCTGTAATGGATTTAAGTAACTGAATAGAATTTTAAAGTTCGATAGCAGACCCACACTTAGAAATGATGATGATTAGGAAAGCCCAGATAGTTGACAGCACTATGCTTAATGAAGTAATACCGTCAGATACAACTTAACCCTCTACCAGACTAAAAACAGCTTTTGTAACCCCTGATGTTGTATTTCAGTACAGTGTTACCATTCATGTGAATGTTATAAGATCTACTTTATTGAGGGTTATTGAAGATCTTAAAACAGCAGTCTTTTCTTAACATCTTTATTCGTTTTAGTAGGCAAGAAGCCAAAATAGAGTAAATTCATTAAAGCAATGATAAAGATATGCATAACAATAATAAACTTTTGTCTTTACACCAATTACCATCCCAAGTATGTTGTTGTATCTTTCGGCTTTTCCCGGTTAGGGGTCGCCACAGCGGAACTCCAGTCCGCTAATGATTGGCAATAGATTTTTATGTACCGACTTGCCAGGCCTGACGCACAACCTTCAGCTAAGGTACACCCATTCACGCACATCTCCACACAGAAGATGCTTTAGCTGAGAATCGAACAGGACAGCGTCTCACTGTGAGGCGACAACGCTACCGCAGCACCACCACCGCAGTTAAATAATGCCTCCTGTTGCTTGCAGTTTCTACAGCTTATACAGTGATAACAATGAGTTTGCTGAGCATGCACATCTACATTTTTGTCAACTGTGTATCCACAAACCGCAATGGCCAGACCACTGCCACAAGTTAGCACCACACATTGCAACCTTGAACGTCCAAGGAGGGAGACTGCAGCAGAGTAGAAATGCACTGCACTCGTTCTGCCATTGAATCAGACAAGCACATCTTTTATATGTCCATCATGACCATCTTTCTTATTTTGCATCTTATCCAAAATGTTAGTGCTTCCTTCTCATAACACCTCATTGCCTCCTGTTTTCAAATACCCAGTCTGTATAATCTTTTGCAGAGAAGCAATCTGTGTATATACAGCAGTTCCTCCAAATTTGGTCCAAATTCTACTTTTTTCAAAGATAACTTGCTGTTACAAATCATACATTCACTTCCAATATTACCAACATTTGATCTAGAAGGGTCTTTCACATCAGCAAAGAGCTCTTGTGTATGTTTATCTACATGATATACTTGTTATTTGCAAGACATAATCCCCATATTTTTGCTGGAGAAACTGAAAAATGTCTGGCTGACTGATTCAGAGAACATTAAAGAACAGTTAGGGATGGTGCCATCAAAAAAACTCTCGCCCTCCATTTTTCCTCCTGTGATCATTATGCTGGTGTTTCTCAGACAGAGATGCCATATTATGTTGATGGAAGAAGAAACACTGAAGCCAAATCTATTATTTGACTTCACTCCCAACAAGCCTGATATCTTAATAAAAGACACATTTTTACTAACCCCATTAGTCATCCCTATTTCACTCTAGGATATTAGTTTTCCATATCTTCCTTCCCTTATTTTCCTGCAATCTTTACTTCAGCCTTTGTGCCAGTGACTCAGCAGGTAGTACACTCATTGTTTGATGTGGGAAGATCAGAAGGCTGTGGGTTCTATTCCCACCCCGGGTGGTGGGATTTATTTTTCCATTACTGAGACAGAAGGGGTCTGCTGCACTCCTGACTGCACCATACTTTGGATGGGATGTTAAGCCAAGACTCACCTACCTGAGTTGGTAGAAGGTCAAGTGAATGTAAGGGGTCCCATGGCACTTACAAAAAAAGACAAGTTTCCTCTAGTCTGTTTGAATACCACCTCAGGATTCCTCTGAAATGAGGACCCTGGTATTGTGGGACTAACTCCATCAAGAAATATAAGTAAAAATAAAGTTCACTTTTTTAGTTTCTCACCAGTGTTTACATATTCTTAGTAGTTTGCCTTCGTGCCCTACTGTGTTAATTAGGTTCATCTGCCAGCCTTTTGAGTCTGTTCTGTTCTCTCCTTTCCATTGTCATTCCTTTGTTTTGTTTTATTTTTTTTTTCTCTTTCCACCTGACTTCTTTTTACCTTTCTCCCACACCCCCTCCACATATAATTCCTGGTGTACCTTTTATTTCCCTTTGCTCCTCTACTAACTTGCTTTTTTGTCTTTCAGATTATGTATGAAGAAGTGTTCAAAACAGCAGTTTAATCTTCATTTTCCATTTGCAGATTTCATTCTCATCTAGTTTTAATTTTATACCTAACAAAAATCATCCTCTGACTTACTTTCAAAATATGTAGTCATTATCTGTTAAACCATTTAAGAGACATTCTGGGCATTTAGTTTGGACCAAGCAGCCCATAATAAGATAGAAATAATCACATTTGACTAAATGTTGATAGACTAGATAGAAACAGCTAAGCTGATGAACATAAGGAATATTAAATAAAAATACCCACAACTGTTATAATTACTAAGGACATAAAACATGGGAGAGGAGGGGAAAGGATGAAGTGGGAAATGCAGTTTGCAAACACAGTCGGGAGAACACCCTAAACTTTCAGTTATCACAAGCAAGGGTCTTATTAAATATGTACATACTAGAGGCAAAAACAGATGAGAGTCCTCCCAGGGTTGATGGTTTCTTTGCATGTTATAATAATGACAGGAAGGGAAGGAAGTTCTTCTTAAGTTCAATAGAATATTTTGTTGAAGTAGGGAATCTGTTGCTTCATTAGGGAATCGGTTGCTGCATTAAAGCCTAGTAACTCTCCAGGAGTTCCTCTAGTTACATCCTATTGACGTCTAAAATATTGTCTTTTCATAATTACATTAAAAGTTCCAAAACCATGCCACATGCAAGCTGTTTAAAAATTTAATCTTAAAGCTTACATGACGAGCAACCCAACTGCAGTGATACAAGGCCTCTGTACAGTCCAACTAAAGAGATACTGATTACTGCTCAAATGCCATTTAATTATATTGTTAGAATTTTCATATTTAACCTCATATGAAATCTCTTACCTGGATGAGCAGAATTTTGCTTATAGTGTGTGTGTGTGTGTGTGTGTGTGTGTGTGTGTGTGTGTGTGTGTGTGTGTGTGTGTGTGTGTGTGTGTTTGTGTGTGTGTGTGCAGTTTGAGATGTTATTCAGATATTGTAAAACATTTACAAAAGATTACAAAAGTAATGTTTTCTGTTTTTATTATGATCAATAAATTACAGATTAAGGCCTACAATCTAAGGAATTATACCCCTGTAAATACTGCTATGTACATAACAGTTTACCATTTACACTTATTTAAAAACCCTTATGATTCCAGAAATATGAACATTCGTCAAAAAACTCATGATATTACAATTAGAAGTTTGAAGGAATGTGTAAATGAAGGCTTACTTTAACATTTACATATTTCTAGCCTAACAATCTAGCTAAACTGCAAATATTTCTGATTCTTGAACTGTTTTAAACTGTCTAAAGTTGTTTTTGCACCTGCACTTTTAAAGTTTGTCCTGTTTGTTGCATTTACTTGTTGAGGCTACACACTCAAGTGCGCTAGCCTGTGTTACATATTTATTGCAATTTCCTGCTGTTTGTTGCAAAAAAAAAAAGTTATCCTTGTTTCCCATCTTTCCTGACCTAGAGTAGTCCAAATACAGGCTTTGCTGTATTCTGGACTTTTGGAAAGTTCCTGTGTTGCCATTTCCTTTCTTGGATAGAGGGAGGCTTCTTTGTTCACCAGTGGCAGTGGGGAGCTTGGAGCAGCCTATCTGTCCCTGGAGGAGTGTTCCCAGCACAGGAATCTGGTAGTCTGTTGGCTGTTTTGGGCCAATTTCTAGCTCTTTCAAGTCCGCCTGTATAAAACCCGCTGTAGCACGGCTTGCGTGATTTTGTGCATAGCGGCATCGAAAGCAGCGCCGCTTATTTGGGTTTGAGCCTTGGAACTGATCTAGTTCTCAAAATAAACACCCTATTCCTATGCTAAAGCCTAGCACTTGCTCACTAAAGCAATTATATAAGTCAGCACTAATAAATTAAAAGCACTACACCCTCACAAACTCCCCTTGAGTAACTTGTTCCTCATTGGCCCTTTTTTTCAATTATAAAGGAATTCCCAATACTATTCTAGCATGTCCAAAGGTCAGTTGTCAATCTCCTCTCCAGTCCAGCTGGTGAACCTGGGAATCTTGAGGCAATGTTACAATTGCCTAATGTACACAGACAACCCTCTCCTCCTCCCAACAAATTCCAACACATGTGAGAGATGCAACCATATAGCCAAACTGGAGGCTAAGCTCTCTCAACTCAGTACTGGCGTAACCAGTCAGGAGGAGAAGGAAACCACACTCACTACAATTCCAGTCTCACATAGACCTACCACGACAGCAAACCAAACACATAAACACACAAAAACATACTTGAGGCTCTAAATAAAATCTGCCTAAGCAGCAGAGACCTCCAAAGCAGACACCCAAGCAACCGCTACCCCAAAACAAAACACGTGCAACACATAGCTCACAAAGCCAGTGTGCCAAACAGTCACAGCCCTTAAGGCTAAACAACACACCTGATACACTTGTAATAGGTGACTCTATCATCAGGCACACTGACGCCCCGCTCACCAGGCTGAACAAGGAGAAGGTCAAGGTGAGCTGCCTATCGGGCGCTAAGATCCGCCACATAACACAAGCACTCAGGTCACCCAAGGCAAGTACAAATATGACTCAGTCATTGTCCATGCTGGTGTGAATGACCTGGGACGTACCTCCCTGGACTACATGAAAAGAGACATAGAGGAGCTCTCTGAGCATGTAGCCCAGGCCGGTATGACCCTGACCTTGAGTAGCATCTTACCCTCACCAAGAATGATGCCACAGTATGAAGACAAGATTATCAATTTCAACAATTGGCTTAAGTATTGGTGTCATTCAAAGGGGATCCAATGCCTGTCAGCCTGGGATGACATGCTCGACAAGCCACGATGCTTCGCTAGGGACGGCTTGCACCTGTCACCCCTGGGCTTTTGGATATTGGCAAAGGCTCTTGATACCCCCATAGTTCCTTTTTTAGGCAAGGCTCAAAAGACAAACCCACCTCCATAGGTATCACAAGGGATAAGAAACTAAGAGTAATGCTACTCAACGCCAGAAGTCTAAACCTCAAGATGCACGCACTCAAAACTCTCCTTAGCATGGAGAACATCGATATCTGTGCAGTAACAGAAACCTGGTTCAAGGCTCCAGAGAGCACCCCAGCACTACCAGATTATACCTCATACCATGCTTTTCGGCCCCAAAACTTGGACCGAACCACAAAAGGAGGGGGAGTATCAATATTCGACAAAGATACCCACACCTCCAGGTTGGTGGCACAGCACGAAGCATCAGAGACTATCCATGTGCAACTAACAGTGGGTAAAACTGCCTTCCAGTTTATAGCCTGCTACAGACCACCCTCCCAAACCCAGGAACCCCACTTTGCCTTCCTGAGAACACTGGAAAATATGAAGGTCTCTCCAAACACCATTATATTGGGTGACTTCAACTACCCAACCATAGACTGGGAGCATTACTCCAGCTCCAACACCCTAGCCCAAAGGTTCCTAGAATTTATAAACTCAAATGCTATGGAACAACTTGTTACCACTCCCACAAGAGGGGAAAACATACTGGACCTGATCATCACCAACATGGGGACTCTATGCTCCAGACCAGAAGTGTATCCCTCACTGGTAAGATCAGACCATAAACTAATCTCACTGGATATTCACATCCCAACCCCACCCCATGCCCAGAAAACCACAGTGAAAAACTTCTCTAAAGCAAATTTCACACTCCTCAAAACCGAGGTGGAATCCTTCAAAGCCCCCGGGCCTGTGGCTAATACCGCCCAGACCACAAAATCCTTTATAAACGATTCTATGAACACCTTCAGGAATGCATGGATCATGCAATCCCAAATAAAACCAAGACCCAATCCTCCAAAGGCAGACGTCCTGTCTGGTGGACCCCAGCCATAAACAAACTATACAATAGAAGGAGGAAGCTACTACATGACAGAGCAAAATCCCAGAAAGGGAAGGCATCTCTGATCAGTATTAGCAAAAAACTACGGGCACTCATAAAATCGTCTAAGGCCAGCTTCAAGAGAAAAATTGCACAGGACACTAAGGATAATCACAAGGCTTTCTTTAGTTATGTTAGGAACCTGGGTGGGAATTCCCAGATATGCTCAGAATTAGTCCAAAATTACAAAAAATACACCGAACCCACAGACATTGCCAACATCCTAGCTGACAGGTTCAGCACAAACTTCTCCCCCCCTCCCCACCAAAAGGGCTAATATCTATCCCAGCAGAGTGCTTCCCCCCCTGACATCTCAGATGCTCAGGTAAGAGCTACCCTCTCCAAAGCAAGAAACACAGCAACAATGGGACCAGACGGTGTCCCAGGCTGCGTCCTACATGAACTCCAAGAAGAGCTAAACCCAAACCTAAAACTACTGTTCAATCTCAGCCTTACTACAGGATATGTACCCAAAGAGTGGCGTACAACAACAGTGGTCCCTCTCCACAAAGGTGGTGCCTCAATGGATCCTGGAAACTATCGCCCCATAAGTCTCACTAGCTTGGTCTGCAAAGCTATGGAAAGGATCATCATGGACCATATAAATAAAGATATTGGGGACCTACAGACACTGGATCCTACCCAGTTTGGCTTTGTTAAGAGCAGATCCTGCCTCTTAAAACTGGTCAATTTCTTTAAAACAGTCACCAAGGCCATTGACAAGGGGAAGGTGGTCCACACAGCCTACCTGGACCTCGCAAAAGCCTTTGATACAATACCCCACTCGGGCATTATAGATAAGCTCACCAGCTTAAATATAAACCCCTATGTCACTAGATGGGTTGCAAACTGGCTCAAGGACAGAACCCACATGGTTAGAATAGCTGGAGCCATGTCAGACTCCAAACCAGTTACAAGTGGCGTCCCACAAGGCTCAGTCCTGGGACCTCTCTTGTTCGGTATATATTTCTCGGAGGTACAGGCCAACATGGAAGGATCAGACTGACCAAGTTTGCAGATGACTGCAAACTGGGCACCATAATAGACTCTCCAGCCGACACAAGCATCCTCCAAAAGGGCCTCATAGAAACAGACAACTGGTGCCAGAGCCATGGCCTCAAGCTAAATGCCAAAAAGTGTATAGTCATCCCTTTGGCAAAACAAAGTGCCACAAATTACCACATAGGTGGTAATCCATTAAGTACAGAAGAAGTAATTAGGGACCTGGGGACCCACGTTGATAGCAATCTCTCATTTGACAACCACGTGACCAAAGTGGTTAGAAAAATATTTTATATAGCCCATCTAATCATGAAGGGATTCACATCTAGATCAGGGGAGGTCATCGTGCCTCTTTACTCATCCCTCATCAGGCCCATAATTGAGTACAATGCCCCTTTTGGGATGTATCTTACCAGACACCTGCAGCAACTGGAAAGACCCCAAAAGTACCTCACCAAGAGGATCAAGGGGCTCAAACAGATGCCGTATGATGCTCGGTTAAAGAAAGTCCAGCTCTACTCAGTGGCATACCGCCTGCTCAGAGGCGATCTGTGCCTGACGTATAAAGCCATGTCCAACCCAGAATTAATGGACATGCTGCACCTCAGAAAATCCAAATCCCATCGAGCCACGCCGAGGGACTTAAACCTCAGCACTGAAATAAATAGGACATGCTGGAGGGACAGATTCATAACCCAGAGGCTCCCTTCACTCTGGAATAAAATCCCAGTCCAGGTTAGGCAGAGTCCCTCATTGACTCTCTTCAAGAGGAATCTTGATGAGTGGATGGGAGATAGTAGGTTTACCCCGGGTATCACTTCTGTGTCACTGTTAGACAAAGGCACAGTATACTAACCTTGAAAAAGGGCATAGCAAAATTAATTTAAAATGGGTGGCGAAAGCCATACACACTCTGGCTAGGCTTATAAATGCCCTAGGGCAGATAGCCTAGTATGAACCTATGAACCTATGAACCTACGAACAACAAACAAATTGAATATTTAATTGAATTTAACATCACCTGTCTTACCATTGCATCAAAAAGTCAAAGTCTGCAGACTCTGCTTTGATGCATGATTTATGCCACGTCTGTATCTCAGGTTTCTGACAGGCTGTCTGAAATATATTTGTAAAGATGTTTTCAATTTCGTAGTCTTCACACTAATACCACATCTATAGTTCTGTGTATTTTTTACCAATAAGATTAGCAGTGATAAAAGCTGTTTAAACTCAGTCTATCCACAAACCTGAAAGTACAAATATCACCCTACAAAATAATAAGAAGTCTAAATAATACACTGCAAGAACTTCAGTGATTTTATTACAGGAAAATAGTACAGAAGGAACTGTAATGAAAGATCGGTTGTCAAATAACCTTATATTCCTTGGATTTGCAGGCAATATAAAATATCATACAATAGGTAGTGGCAGAACGGATAAAAATCGATACTTTGAATTACTTGAGTTGATATGGAGTAATATGTGCTGCATATCATTCTAGATATGGTAGAAATGCAATGTCCTCAGATGACATGTTATATAGCCCTTGTTCTGTGTCCTGCCTATCATGATATGGGATTGCTATCATGTAGTCGAACTTTTACAAGTTCGAACCTCATACAGTTGAGACCATAAGTTAAAATTTGTAAAGGTTCAAGCATTTGAATAGAAATCTCCATAAGTGGAGGTTTCCATTTTATTCAATGGGGTGCGATCTCGGAGTTGGTATATTTAAGTAGCGGGGTGTGGGCTTGCCCCCCTGCTTAAAACAGTTTATTTTGTTTTCTGTTGTTTTTTTTTTATCCATAGTCGAAGTTTTGTAACTTCGAACATAATGGTTCGAACATTATGTGTTCGAAGTTATAAGACTTCGACTATGTGATATAGACCCATGATATGTATTGCAGATCCTAAAGCTTTAACTAATTTTTCACACATTTATAGTGGATATAAATTATCTACATATCAAGTGGGATTAAATGGCTTGTGATCCTATTTATTATGTTATCTTTCAAGATTACTTGGCAATTAAACTTATCTGTATCTCTCAACTAGTTCAATATGTAAATAAGGCAAATTACATAAAAGTTATGACTTTAAGTAAGTATTATACAATGTTGTTTAGTGTTAATTTAACACCCTTATTCAAAAAAAGGCCTACATTCCAGAGTCCATAATAATAACTATACTGCTATCAGCACTTCCATTTCTGATTTGTTAGAGCATTCTAAATAGAAGACTCTTGTTGTATATTCTGATTAAAGTTGCCTTACTTTCTGGATATGTTGTTGTGTCTTTCGGCTTTTCCCGGTTAGGGGTCGCCACAGTGGAACTCCGGTCCGCTAATGATTGGTAGTTGATTTTTATGTGCCAAGTTACCAGCCCTGACGCACAACCTTCAACGAAGGTACACCCATTCACGCATGTCTCCACGCAGAAGACGCTCTAGCTGAGAATCAAACCGGACATCATCTTACTGTGAGGTGACAATGCTACCGCAGCACCACCACCGCGGATCCTTACTTTCTGGATATAATTCAGGAATTAATAACAACATTCCCACTCAAGTGAAATACTTTTAAGTCCTCAAAGTGCAGCCAGAATGGTGGCCAATAAATATGAAGCATATAAAAAACAAATACACCTTTTTATCAAATACAGTAGTCTCTAATGTCATGAATAAGGAACGGGCTAATAAAATCACTAAACCACTTCAGTGAAGTCTAAAAGTAAAGCTGCTAATGAAACTTTACAATTAAACAAATTTAATAGTTCTACAAGACAGAGAAAGACAAATAAATGTTTTCATTTCTTGATCTGATTTTAAATTCATTTTAACAGTCGGCATCTGTTTTAGCTAACATCTTTAAACCTATATTAGTGATTCCAGTACATAACTGCACTGCATTTTTGCTGTTTTATTCTAAGTGTTGTTATTAAGCCCTGGTTTCATTCTTGTGCACTGAGTGTATCTCAAGCTAGTTCAGGACTTGTCTTTGGATTGAGGTAGTTCCAGGCTAGTCAGCTCAGAGCTAAGGGTGTAATTGTTTTTCTCTGCCTCCCACCTTGCTGTAGTTGTGTTCTTAAACCCAGTGTATCTGTTGTTACCACCCCTTTTGATAATTTGACTACATAATTCCCTTCCTCTCCCCATTCACTGGCTGTTGACAATAACCACTTAAGTATTATTTTGCAAAGCCTCTCTTAAACTAGTTACCTGGCTAAAAGATGTTTGATGAAATTGCTTAACATTGAGAGTAGTGATACCGCTTGCAACGATTTTAGTATCAAATTACTGACTTTTTTACCATTATTAGTTTACTGGTTCTTGCTGGTGGCTGACAGTGGTTTCCAGGCTAGTTGCTTTGCACTGAACTTTAAATACTCAGTAGCAAGTCAACCCAAACATTATTCTAAAACTGAACTCCAACCAATTACAGTTACTCCTGCCCCCAGAGTCATTCTTGTTAGTATCATGGACCAGCCCTTCCCCACAACTTTTCTATCCAGCCTGATTGAGATGGGTATCTTGAGACTGTGTAAGAATTGTCTCATGCTGTCTGATGATCATCTGTTACTCAAATAACATAACACAGTGTGTGAGAGATGTACATATATAATATCCTTGGAGGTAAAAATCTCACACACAGTAAACTCAGACATCCGAATCATCAGCAGTACACCACACGTCACACATCACCAAGCCATCACAATACATATAATCCATCAAATGCTGAGGTACAAAAGATTACCTTGCCTAAACCTCAAAGACCTTCAAAACACAACAAAGACACAAAGCACACTCAGCATAATAAGCGTACTTCCTCACATAGTACAAGCACACCTCTCAACTATCCGGATTTTCACAGAATGTCCAGATTTTTGCCTCATATTTCTGGTCTGTTCCTCATAAAATTTGTGTTTTTTTAGCAAATTAGTATGGCTTGAAGTCACTAAATACTGACTTACATTTGAGTTTCAGACTTGATATCCTTCAGAAAAATGCATGCTAACACAAATCCTGCAGTCTAGCAATATCTTAAGTTTATAGAGCAATATTTAAAATCTGTCCCTATTTTGGGCCTTTGTCCCCCCATTATTTAAAGCTTTGACCAGATTTCTTATACTAAGAGGTTGAGATGTATGAGCACAAGGAGTCCTAAAGTCGCAGATGCTGTGCCTGTAAGGCAGACATTGACCCTACCAGACATTCTTGTTATAGGTGACTCCATTGCAAGACATACAGACGTGCCTCTTACCAGGCTGAGCAAGGAAAGGGTGATGGTGAGTTGCTTGTCTGGTGTCAGGATCCATCAGATCATGCATGCACTCAAGTCCTTGAACAACAAATACCAGTATGACACTGTCATAGTTCCTGCAAGTGTCAATGACTTGAGATGTTTCTGCCTGGACTATAAAAGGCATATATGGTAGAGCTCTCAGACTATGTGTCCAAGACAAGTATAAGCCTAGCATTGAGCATCATTCTACCTTCTCCGAGGATGATGCCATGATATGAGCAAAAAATGATCAACTTCAATAATTGGCTTAGTTTCTGGTGTCATTCAAAGAGGGTCTAATATTTGTCAGACTGGGAGGATATGATAAACAGATCATTTTGCTTTGCCAGGGATGGCCTGCATCTGTCCTCTTTAGGTTTTTAATTATTGGCAAAGATATTGTCCAACACCATAGTGCCTTTTTTAGGTAATGCCAACCTGATATGTCTACTGATGTAACTAAACAAGCAAAGAAAAATATAAAGGTCTTACTGATCAATGCTATGAGACTGAACGAGAAACATCACTCCCTACAAGCCCTTCTCAGCCTGGAAGATATTGATATCTATGTAGTGACTGAGACATGGTTTAAAATAGCGGAGAACACTCTGGCTGTCTAGGGATATAATGCCTTCCACATGTTTAGACAAGCTACTGTGCAGGAGGGGAAAAAAGGTGGAGTTATATAAGTCTACATTCAGAAGAAACTCACATCAAGGCTGGTAAAGCAGGATGATGCACTAAAGTTTCTTCACGTCGAAATAACCAGCAGAAAGGTCCCATACAGTATATTAGCTAGCTATAGAACTCCTTGCATGACATCAAAGAGCCACGATGCATATCTGCAGAAATTATAATCACTCCGTATTAAACCAAGTACTATTTTTCTAGGTGATCTAAACTATCTAACTATAGCCTGGAAAATCTAAATGACCACTAGTGCCTAGCAATACAAATGCCCTGGAACAAAAAGACAGAGTACTCACTAGGGGGAATAGCATCTTGAATCTTGTCCTTACTAATATGGGAGCATCCCAAATGATCCCTTGTGTATCTTTATCACTTGTTAGGTCTAACCATGAAGCAGTCTCCTTCAAAATAAAACTGAAACCCTAGATCCCTTCCACCCAAGGTACCTTTAGAATTTTTTATGACAAACTATCTATTTCTAAGTTATAGATTGGCAAGCTTCAAATCCTCTTCAAACCCAGTTAACTCCACTGAATATGCAGAAGTGTATACCACCACCCTATACCAGCATGTAAACAGTTCAGGGCAAATTCCAGAAACAAGCCCACATGGTGGGACCATAATACTTCTTATAATAAAAGGAAAAGACTTTTGACCAAAAGAAAGAAGTACAACTCCCAGAATGTTAGAGCCCTTGTCCCTGAAATAAGCAAACAACTCATGAGCATAATAAAATCTGCCAAAGCCAAACTTGATGCTAAAATAGCTACCCAAGCCAAAGACAATCACAAGGCACTTTTTTAGTTATGTTTGTAATCTCAAAAGCACAATGCAGCAATATGCTGAGCTGATTGAGAACAATGTTATCTACATTGAGTATGAAGATATAACTAACCTACTGGCCAATAAATTTAGCTCTAACTTTAATCCCCCCTCCATCTGTCACTCAAGATATACCTGAAACTGGCTCACCTCCAGCTACCATGCAAAACCAGGTCCTAAAAGTGCTATCAAAAGCTAAATTTACTGCTTCAATGGGTCCTGACATTATCTTTGGATGCATCTTAAATAGCATGAAGCACAATTTAGCCACCCCTCTAACAGCACTATTCACTCTCAGCTTCCATACAGGTTTTGTACCCAGCAAATGGAGAACAGCTACAGTCATTCTCCTGCATTAGATAAGACTTTCTACAGATCCAGGCAATAACAGACTAATAAGCCTGACCAGCCTCATATGCAAAGCCACAGAAAGACTTATATTGGAATTAATCAGTCAGGATATAGAGAACTTCCCAACACAGAACCCATCTCAGTGTTTACTCAGTGCTTACTCAACCTGGTGGATTTTTTTGAAAAGGTCACCAAAGCAATGGATGAAGGCAAAATAGTACTCACCACATACCTCGACCTGGCCAAAGCTTTTGACACAATTCCTCACTCAGGTGTAGTAGAAAAGCTAAAAAAAAAAAAAAATGGAATAAACCAATATGTCACCTGCTGTATGGCCATCTGTCTCACAGATAGGAAGCAGATAATTAAAATAGGGGGTGTTACATCCACAAAGAGATGATCCATTAGTGGAGTCCCCCAGAGTTTTGTGCTGGGACCTGTCCTATTTAGCACCTACATTTCTGTAGTAAAAGCCATTACCAAAGAGCTCTGGCTGTATAAGTTTGCAGATTACTGCAAGCTAGGAGCAGTCACTGAATCCCCATATGACTTAGCTATCCTGCAGGAAGATTTGTCTCAGATTAATAACCGGAGAAAAATCATGGTCTGAAACTAAATGCCAAAAAAAAAAAATGCATTATTATATCCATTGGGAAGTCATCTACCCCAAGGGATCTACCCCATTGACAGTATGCCCCTAAGAATTGACATAATTGTTTGGAATTTGTGAACTTATGTGGATAGTGACCTAACTTTTTACCAGCATGTTTATTGTTAAAAGAAAGTCCTTCTATATTGCACAGCTTATAAACAAACGGATTGTGTCTAGCTCCAGGGATGTCATTGTCTCCCTTTATTCAGCCCTCATTAGGCCAGACATTGAATATAATGCCCCCTTCGGAATATATCTGTCCAGACACATGCAGCAACTGGAATACCAACAGAGATACTTTACTAAAAGGATACAAGGCCTGAACAATTTGTCCTACATGGATCGATTCAAAGCACTGTCATCCTACAGAGTGCTAAGAGGTGACCTATATCTGGCTTACAAGAGAAACTCTTGACCAATTGCTGATGGATTTATTGCACATCAGTATATCATAAGGCATCAGAAATACTCTGGCTAGGGATCTAAACCGTTCTGCAAAATCAGCAGAATAGGGAGAGGTTTATTTCACAGAGGATACTTCTGCTCTGGAAAAGACTGTCCATCCACATAAAACTATATGTATCCTTGTCTAATTTCAAGTGCAGCTTACATCTATGGATGGAGAACATAACATTTACCCCAGGACTGTCCCCATACTATTAATGAACAGATGCAGCTCCTAACTGCTTTATCCTGTGCATGCGTCCCCTCAAATTATGTATAGTATGAGCCCAGTTATTCTCATTAGGGTCAATATATAATTATTGGCCACAGGTTGGGTAAGGCCAATCTAACACCAAATGGGATAGGTTAGTCTGAGCACAAAAAAGGGAAACTGGCAAGGCTTAAAATGGCCCACAAGGGCAGCTAGTCTAGTACTTACCTATGAATCTATAAATGCAGTCAAATCTACAAGCAAAGATTTTGAGCAGACATGTATCTTACAGGTTCTTATGAGGCTGTGGCTGGGCACTGGTTTCAGATTTGATGAGTAACAATGGTTAATGACATTAAAAATATGGTCTTTGCAGGCAGTTCACATTTTGCTGGTTGCTTTGTACTTGTATATGAATTTAACTTTAAGAGATCTTCCAGTTTTTTTTTCTTTTCTTATTCCCAAACACAACTAAGGGTCTTCTAATTGATGATCTAAAATATCTAAAAGTGCATTAAAATGTCAGTATGAAACTGACTTGCCTGGAACATTGTTTCACAGTATTAGCTACAGAAGCATGAAACCTTTATACATAGGTAACCAAATGCTGAAACGTGGTCATTTACAAGACACAGATGATACTTCTAACTTCATCCCTGTCCATAAAAGTGGATTCAAAATAGATATTAAGAATGGCAGACCAGGCAGTTTATTCAACTTAATATGCAATCTTTTTAAGTGTTTTTTGTGTCTGTACTTGCAAAGGATTTGAAATACTGTTAATTAACAGACATAAATCAACATGATTTTATATTCAGGGGGTTATATCAAACTTGTCGATGATAGAAATATTACACGGTTTGTGCTGCTCTTCATTTAGTCCTTCCTAGTAGTACAGACTGATTTGTGATATCAAAATGATTTCATACTTTTGTTTATTGGGGAGTAAGTAGTGGCATCACTTAAGAAAGTATTAAGCCTTATTAAGTATGGCATTTAGTGATATGGTTATCACTGCTGCCTTACAACAATTGTTCATTTCTCAGATGGGATGCCTACTATCACCGACACTGATTTATGATTTTTAAAAAAATGAAGTTCTATTTTCTTGAGATGAAATCCAAGTCATAGCTATGATTTTCAAGGATAATTTTTGGTCGTTACCATGATTTCATATATAATATGTACCCCATAGGCCTAGAAATTAAAATGTCAGAAGAAATGTAGCTGAAATACTATTATGTCCTTAAGGGGTAATTTGCATATATCCCATGGGTCTCCACTACAGGAGGTTTAAGATTAAACATAATGAAGACTCCAGCTTGTCTACATCTTTCTTCAAGTTTTTATGAATTGTTTATCTGTGTGACCTTTTTACACAACAATTTTGATGTTTTGGGGGTATTTTGCAGGCAGCACTAATGTTTATGGACATCAGACTTTATTTTAAGCTTCCAGTTTCTAACATATAGCTAAATAAAAAAAGTTATGCTATACTGATGAAGTAAAAGAAGTCTGAAGCATGCATATCTATAGTTAGTGGATTTGGATTTATTGGCCTAAATGTGCCGATAAAGGTTAAAAAAAGTAAAAGGTTGTGTGTATTCAGAAGTAATGAGGCTGAAATACTAGTATGTTTTTTCAGCTTCATATGTTAGTATTAGGTTAACTGCGGTGGTGGTGCTGCGGTAGCGTTGTCGCCACACAGTAAGACGCTGTCTGGTTCAATTCTCAGTTAGAGCATCTTCTGCGTGGAGACATGCGTGAATGGGCATACCTTCGTTGAAGGTTGTGCGTCAGGGTTGGTAACTCGGCACGTAAAAATCAACTACCAATCATTAGCAGACTGGAGTTCTGCTGTGGTGACCCCTAACCAGGAAAAGCCAAAAGACACAACAACAGCTCTTCTTGGCAGTTTTAAGCCTTGCTAATGATCTGATTTGAGAATCAAACCTTGCACTTTTGTCTTTAAGATAAACACCTTAACCCTTATACCAACTCCTAACCCCTGTTAAAGATCAAGTTTAAAGGTGAGAAATAAGCTTCTTTTTCATACAAAAAGTGTTTGCATGCATCTTATGAAAATAAGTTTATTTTTCTGCATTAAAAAAAATATATCTGCATTTAAAGTTTGCTTCCAAAAGCAGAAGTCTAAAAGTACACAGTTGCATTTGCAGCATTAATATTTATGCATGGGCAGGAGGCGCTTAAGTAACTTTTGTTGTCTAGCTACAGTTATGCTGGGTTAGCATGGGGTAAGTAATTGTATATTAAATATATAACTACCAAATAATTATATTAACATTTGGGAAAAAACTAACAAACTAATCAATACTTCTTTTGCCAAACTATTAATTTAACAGTTTAGCAATTGCATAACTGATGCACAAAAAAGTAAACCCTTATGTCACTAGATGGGTTGCAAACTGGCTAAAGGACAGAACCCATAAAGTTAAAAATCGCTGGAGCAATGTCAGACTCAAAGCCAGTCACAAGTAGTGTCCCACAGGGATCTGTCCTGGGACCCCTCTTGTTCGGCATTTATTTCTCGGATGTTAAAGCAAACATGGGAGGGCTGTGGCTGACAAAGTTCGCAGATGACTGCAAACTAGGCACCATAGTCAATACACCAGCAGACACACACATCCTACAAAAAGGCCTTACTGAAACGGACAACTGGTGCTGTAGTCACGGCCTTAAACTAAATGCCAAAAAATGTATGGTCATCCCTTTTGGAAAAAACAAAGTACCCACAAATTATCACATAGACAGCAACCCACTGAGTATGGAAAAAGTAATCAGAGACCTAGGGACCCAAGTAGACAGTGACCTCTCATTTGACACCCATGTTGCCAAAGTGGTTAGAAAAACATTCTACCTTGCACACCTCATCATGAAGGGATTCACATCCAGATCCAAGGATGTCATTGTACCCCTATATTCCTCCCTCACCAGACCCATGATTGAGTACAATGCCCCATTTGGTATGTACCTCACCCGGCATTTGCAACAGCTGGAGAGACCACAAAAGTACCTCACCAAAAGGATCAAGGGTCTCCAACATATGTCTTATTCTGCCAGACTAAAGAAACTTCAGCTCTATTCAGTAGCATACCGCCTGCTCAGAGGTGATCTCTGCCTGACGTACAAGGCCATGTCCAATCAGGATCTGATGGACATGCTCCACCTCAAAAAATCCAAATCCATCAGGACCACGAGAGCTAAAGACTTAAACCTCGACACAAGTATGAATAGGACGTGCTGGAGGGATAGATTCATAACCCAGAGGCTTCCCATGCTTTGGAACAGGATCCCAGTTCATATTAGGCAGAGCCCCTCACTGACTCTCTTCAAGAGAGATCTTAATGAGTGGATGGGAGATCGTAAGTTTACCCCAGGGGTCACATCTGTGTCACTGCTAGACAGGGGCACATTAAACTAATTCTATTATATAAGGGGACCTTCATTGTGTCACTACTAGACAGAGGCACAGTATTCTAGATTTATTCTGTACATTTTTGAACCATTTCATGGGGTGGCAAAAGCCACATCACTATGGCTAGGCTTACAAATGCCCCAGGGCAGATAGCCTAGTACTATACTATGAAACTATGAAACTATGAATTACATACAGCATACAGATGAACACTCAAAGAGACATAAGGACCTTCTGCCTGCCCAGAAATATTAATGCCACAAATAAGGCTGTGTACTCTCCCAGTTTCATGTTTGGAAGCAATTTTTATAATATTTTTATTTACAAAATGGTGGAAAACTATCTTTTTAATATTAAAAAGTGTATGCATGCATAAAGATGCATGTAAAGACTTTTTTATGCAAAAAAAAAGTTTTTTTCATGCCTTTAGACATGATTTTTAAGTGGCAATTTGCATGTATCCCTTGGACATTCACTATAGGTGATTTCAGGTATTGCATAGTAAAGACTCCATCTTGCATGGGTCTCTCCAGCAGTTTTACTGAATGGTTTGTCTGTGTGACTTTTTTACCCTTTGGTTTGGACATTATTTAGGATTTTTTGAAGAAGGTACCCTAATGTTTGTGGACTTCAGGCTTGATTTTAAGCTTTCTGTTTCTAAAATATAGCCCAATAATCCAGTTGTGTTGTACAGAGGAAGCAAAAAAAAAAAAAAAAAAAAAAAAACAGAAACAGAAACATATATGTTTACAAGTAGTGGGGTTTGATTTCATTAGCCTGAAAGTAAATATAAAAAGTAAAAAAAAAAAAAACATGGGCATTCAGAAGCCATGGATATATGTTGGAACATATCTTGACTAAAATGTTTTTATTATGTAGAGCAATGTTTCCTAGAAATGAGTGATACTGATATGGGTGCAGCCTTTCATACATTCATCTGTCCCATAAAAAAAAAAATCTGTCCCATAAAAAAAAAAAAAAAAAAAAAAGTCGAAATCATAATGATTTTATTTTTGGTATATGTGTGTATATATGCATGTACATACTGGTTTACTTATGGGCATTGTGCATTTATGTGGCAACGTGCTTGTTTTGATTTGTGATTTTTATTTCTTAAATTGGTTAAGTTGCGTGTAAGAAACATGCAATGCCAGATTTCCATATAGATGTATTTGATTAATATGTTCATATGTTAACACATGTAGCTTGTAGTAGTATATAAGAAGGGTAACACTATTAAAAATCTGTTAGAAAATGGGGATTGTCTTTGGAAACTTGACTCTAATAAAAAATCAGGTGCCACAGTGAGTGGAAGTTGTGCTCAGTGTAGGCACATTTTGGTAGTAGATAGTATAAAAGTTAATAGTATTTTGATTCAGAGTTTCTTCCCATGTAATTGTAACTCCCCTGGTGTTATTTATCTAGCTAAGTGTCAAAAATGCCCTTGTTATTCCATAGGAAAAACTAAAAAAAAAGTTAAGGGAGCGTATTTACGAGCATATTTTAAGTATAAGGAAAAACAACTTGAACAACTCTTTAGCAAAACATATTTCTATTTATGCAGACCATTTTTTTCAGTTTTTTGATTTGGATTGTGTTGCAGTTAACCCTAGAGGTGGCCCATGGGAAGATTTACTAGAAGCCAAAGAATTATTATGGCAACTCAGGCTTAATGCATGTAGATTTCCTGGGCTTAATGACCAAGTTTCTATTTGTAGTATTTTAAAATTGAAATCGTATCAGATGTAAGTTTTTTTTTAAATCTGCCTCATTTCTATATACTGTTTATATTGAGTTTGGTACACTTTAAATGTTTTTGATGTGTTTTTAATTTGTTGTTGTTTCTAAAAAACAAATATTTTTTTAATTTATTGTGTAACTGTGGGGTGTGTATATATCATGTAATCTAGGATGTTGGTATAAAAGTGAGCTCTTTGTTTTATTTGTATCACTCTGAAGACGTCTGTGTAACCCATGATGAAAGCGTTTAGTGTTATGGTTAATAAATATCATTTTGGTGTTTTTCATTTGTGGATCCTTGGTGTTGATGACTTCCTTTGGGTTGTGCCTCTGATACTGTTATAGTTACTGGTTGGTGTCTATTGGTTCCTAGCCTTTTTAACATGTAAATGTTAAGATTTGATGCCGTTTTCTGATCAACTAATAGAATTTTAGAAAAACTATGATCCAGTTACATTTTATATGTGATTGGTCCATGTTTTTATATTACAACCAATGATTTGGAAGTGTTTATATCTTTACTATTGGCCATTTGTATTCACAATGACCAATGAAGAAGGAACAGGATTTTTAGCATGTAGATGTTATGACCGGATGAAGTTTTCTAAATAACCAATAGAGCTTTACAAAATATATGACTTATTTACATCTCATATGTGATTGTTCTATGTTTTTATACTAGAACCAATGACTTGAAAGTGCCTGTATGGTTTTTATTGGCCATTTGATTCTATTAGTGACCAATGAAGAAGAAATAGCCTTTTTAGCATGTAAATATCATGACTGGATGTAGTTTTTTGATCAAGTTAAAGAAAAAATATGAGTTATTTACATCTCTTATGCAATACCTTTTAAGAGAACATGAACTCTTGAAGTTTAAGACTTGAAAAAGGGCTTATACCCAAATGCACTTGCCTTTTTATTTGTGTAATAATAGCTTATTTTGCTTTATTAAAGTATTTACTTTATGCCTATCACTGTGGGAGCCTTTGTGACAAAATGAAATGCTGCCAGCCCAGCTAGCTGGAACTTTGTAAATAATTATATGTCACTTGAAAATATTAATATGCTTTATATATATAAATGTGACACTGCTAGCCCAGCTATCTGAAATTTTGTAAATAATCATATGTCATTTGTGAATATTAATATGATTTATATGCTTGTCTTACAAATGTAAGAGAACTATGTGTTGTGTGTATATTAAACTATTGTTTCAGAAGTATGTGTAACTGTATGCTCTGTACTGAGCTTCAAGAATGTAACCACAGTGTACCCTACTGGAAAAGAACAAAGCTAACTTGCAAACTCTAAGAGAATAATTGAATTGTTTTACCATTGTGTTTATCTCCCAGTTTCACTGAAGGAGACAGGATGTCTACAGCTAGAGGTTTCTTTCTATTGTCTTGAAACAGAAATAATTACGAGGTTTCAAATGTAAAAGTGTTAATTGTTTTACAACTTCCAGTTCTAGACAAACTTCTGAGAGATATGTACTTCTTCCACAGAGATGTTAAAAATTCCGTTGGTATCTGTTAGCCTGGGAACTGAAGGCAGGTGACAAATAGTGATGTCATCCAGCTAACCCAGCAGTAATGTGTATCATTAATTTAAGAACTATCTCAGAGAGTGAGTCTGGGCATGTTGTATCTTGTCTTTGGACCTGAAAACATCTATTCAGCACTTCTCATCTGCATTTGCCTTGCTCTGTAAGTAAGACTTAGATCACAGTATTTCTCTTAGAGATAGATAGGAATATAGTAAAGATTAGTTTAGATGTTTTCTTTATTTATTTGTGTGATTCTAAACTCTGAAGTGACTGTATTTGTTATTGAGTATTGTCTTGTTCTTTTATTATTTATTATTAAATATATTTAAGCATTTTAATTGTGGCTGGCTTGTTTAGAGATATTTAAGCTCTCAGAGTACTTGCATATGTATTTGGTGACACTGTACAGGCCACTCTTAAATAGCCTTGAAAGTATTGGTCACACTTACCTTTTAGATGATAGTAACATTGCACAGTAAGATTGGACAACCTTTTGTAAGGGCCTTTATTGTAGCTGATAAATAGTGGTCGGTGGCAGTGATAACTACCTTATAAGCTGGGCAGAAGGGGGCATAGCTGTTAAACCTGTGCCAGCTTTCTCCAGGAGTGTCTATGTGTTTGTATATAAATCAAATCTCAAAGTGTGTCATCTACATGGGCAGGGACATGAAGCACTGGTTGGACAGAGAGGGTGCTAGAGGTTTTGGCTTGACCACTTGGATAAGATCTTAACCCTATAGATGTGCCAGTGGAGAATCTTACTGGGGATCAGGAGAAAGAGGGAGAAACCAGACCCAGACTGACTGTAATCTCTGTATGCTCTTAAGGGAAATTGTACTTTACTGTGTGAGTAGTTGTCATCCTCCCAATGTCCCTCAATGGTGCTAGTGGTGAATATTAAGGCTCCTTGATTACTGGGCCAGTGCAGGGGCATTGTAGTTTTGGTACTTTATTTTTGTGTATTTATACACAAATTCCATTACCTAACTTTAGTGGCAGGGATCTTCATTTGTTTTCTTTTGTTTGTTTTATATAAATACATATATATGTATATGTATATGTATATATATATATATATATATATATATATATATATATATATATATATATATATATATATATATGTATTTTTATATATATATATATATATGTATATATATATATATATATATGTGTGTGTGTGTGTGTGTGTGTGTGTGTGTGTGTGTGTGTGTGTGTATATATATATATATATATATATATATATATATATATATATATATATATATATATATATGTATATATATATGGGATCCGGACACATGCTCGACTAGCATATGTCCGAATCACAAAACATCGAACACACATACACGAAAGCACTTAACATCGACAAGCGCTTCCGTGTATGTGTGCCTGTTTCAAAGATACAGACTACAGTGCGGGTAAGGGAAAATTCCCTTTTCCCCACTGTAGTGCGATCTTGGAGTGGGAATAATAAAGTAGGGAGGTGTGCCCCCCTGCAAAAACGTAGATTTTTTTTTTGAACTACACATACACGGAAGCGCTTTTCGATGCTAAGATCTTTCATGTATGTGTGTTTGATGTTTTGTGATTCGGACATATGCTAGTCGAGCATGTGTCCTACACCTATATCTATATATATATATATATATATATATATATATATATATATATATATATATATATATATATATATATATATTTATATATATAGATACACATTTATATATATGGATATGCAGAATTAGAACAGTCTTAGCTCAGAACACTCACTCAAGCAACTCACAAGTATTGTAATAGTAATTATGAGAAGAAATACAGTTTTTGGTGTATGAGTGCTGTGGCAAAAAATTCCAAATTTCAGGAAAATCCCATACGTTTCCAATAACCATGCAGTCCAAATTCAGAACTGATCATTAGCTTTAAAGAAAAATGAAAAATGAAAAATCAGTGTCCATACCTATTTAATTTGTTGCCTGCAGGATTTCCCCATGATGATATGGACAGTAGCAGATATCTCTGGTTTCCTCCTGCATTCCAAAGCCATAATGACAGCCGGATTGGTAATGATAAATTGACATTAAGTGTGTATAGAAGGGTTGGGGGTAAGCAGAGGGGAAGGCGTGGGGTTGGCATAATGATTAAGGTGTTTACCTCATAGACACATGGTGCAGGGCTTGATTCTCACCTTAGCTTTGGCTAATTGGCTAGGCTTAAAATAGGCACAAAAGGAGCTAGCCTAGTTAATCTATGAAAATGGAAGTATGAAAATGCATGTCTACATTGTAGTAAATTGTCATCCCTTCCAGAGTCAGTTTTTATATTGCACCAGTTGTTTAGAAGGATGCACTCTATCAAATGATTTTGAACTAGACAAAGCAGGTATAGAATATAAACATATTAATGGGTTGTTGGATGAATGGACAGATGAATGATTGCATTTATTGATGCATGGTTGGATGGATGGAGGGATGGAAGGTTATATGCATGTTTGTGTTTTTCAGTCTAGCTATCTTACATACTATCAAATATCAAAAATGTACTCTTAACTTATTTATTTACTGTTTGTTACTTTAGTTAGTGCACTAGTCAAAGGAACCTTTTCGAGCATGACCTGAGCCATTAAAGCAGTCATTTACAAGTATAAGGCATACATGTACAACAATGAACATTACACGCTTGTGCATTTAATAAAGGTATAGTATGCTTTGTCCAATTAGTACATGGTTTATTGAAAAACAACATTTTCAAGGGTATTCAGTTAGCCTTATGTAGCTTAGGCTATATATATATATATATATATATATATATATATATATATATATATATATATATATATATTTATAAGTCTACTTCACATAACTGAACATCCAAATGTTAAACTGAACATCTGAATGTTTGATAATGTGAAAAAAATAAATAAACAGTGCTAGCAGGGGGGCAAAGCACCCTGCACCGGCGCACCCCCCGTTATTTAAATATACCATCTCCGAGATTGCACTATATTGCGGTAAAGGGATCCTATTCCACTCTCTATGGAGATCCCAATTTAGACCGTTCGACCTTTTAAAAGTTTGATCATATGGTCTCGGCCATATGAAAGTCGAGCTTCTAAAAGTTCAGCTTTCTGAAGGGGACCCATAGATATATATATATATATATATATATATATATATATATATATATATGTGTGTGTGTGTGTGTGTGTGTGTGTGTGTGTGAATGTGTGTGTTTGTGTGAGTGTGTATGTATTTATCAACTTCCATAATGGTAAACATTCACAGAGTAACAGTGCTAGGGTAAGTGTGCCAAGCATCTACCAGGCATGTGAAAAACAGGAAAATTTATTTGCATCTTTCAGTGTTTTTAATAGTTTCCTGAAGTAATCTAGACTAGTGTCCATAATTTTCTTTAGGAGATGGTTCCAGATGGCTGAGTTTGCTTTTGAGAAGGATCTTTCACTAATTATCATTTTAAAAGTGTACTACATAGAGTGGAGGATACATGATTTCTTATGAATGGGGTGCTATTTATTTTACTCCTTTTTTATTGTATTCTTCAGTGACAGATGTGAGTTTTCATGAATTTGTTTGAATGTTGACATTCCTTTAAAAGGTGGCTCTGGCAGTAATTGATAAACAGTTATCTTGCATATTGCAATGCAGTGGCATTCAGTGTTGGGGCCCAAGAGTATATTTTTCAGAATGGTAGAGTTTTGTGTTGATAATAAGGTGGTAGCTGATAATACATACCATAATCTTGGTAAAAGTATAATACCAATTGTTTTCCTATATTCATTAGTTCATAGGTTCATAGGTTCATAGGTTGATACTAGGCTATCTGCCCTAGGGCATTTATAAGCCTAGCCAGAGTGTGTTTGGTTTTTGCCACCCTTTTAGATTAGTTGACTGTGCCTCTGTATAGTAGGTCACAGAAGGTAGCCCTATTAAGGTTAGTTTACTGTTCCTCTGTCTAGCAGGGACACAGAAGAGATCCCAGGGGTAAACTTATGATCTCCCATCCACTCATCAAGATTTCTCTTGAATAGGGTCAGTGAGGGGCTCTGCCTAACATGGATTGGGATTTTGTTCCAGAATGAGGGGAGCCTCTGAGACATGAATCTGTCCCTCCAGCATGTCCTATTTATTTCTGTGCTGAGGTTCAAGTCCCTGGAGCATGTAGCTCTAAGGGATTTGGATTTCCTGAGGTGGAGCATGTCCATTAATTCTGGGTTGGACATGGCTTTATACGTCAGACACAAAGAGCGCCTCTGAGTAGGCGGTATGCAACTGAGTAGAGCTGGAGTTTCTTTAGCCAAACTGCATAGGGCATCTGTTTGAGTCCCTTGACCCTCTTGGTGAGGTACTTTTGGGGTTTTTCCAGTTGCTGCAGGTGTCGGGTAAGGTACATCACAAATGGGGTATTGTATTCAATTATGGGCCTGATAAGTGATGAGTAGAGGGGCACAATGACCTCTCTTGATCTAGATGTGAACCCTTTCGTGATAAGTTGGGCTATATAGAAGGTCTTTCTAGCCACTTTGGCAACGTGATTGTCAAAGGCGAGATTACTAGCTACTTGGGTCCCCAAGTCCCTAATTACTTCTTCCGTACTTAATGGATTACCACCTATATGGTAATTTGTGGGCACTTTGTTTTTCCCAAAGGGGATGACTATGCACTTTTTGGCATTTAGCTTTAGGCCATGGCTCTGGCACCAGTTATCCATCTCTGTGAGACCCTTTTGGAGGATGCTTGTGTCAGCCGGAGAGTCGATTATGGCACCCAGTTTGCAGTCATCCGCGAACTTTGTCAGCCATAGTCCACCCGTGTTAGCCTGTACCTCGGAGAAATATATACCGAACAAGAGAGGTCCCAGGACTGAGCCTTGTGGGATGTCACTTGTAACTAGTTTAGTGTCTGACATGGCACCTGCAATTCTGACCATGTGGGTTCTATCCCTGAGCCAGTTTGCAACCCATCTTGTGACATAGGGGTTGATATTTAAGCTGGTGAGCTTATTTATGATGCCCAAGTGGGGTATTGTGTCAAAGGCATTTGCGAGGTCCAGGTAGTCTGTGTGGACTACCTTCCCTTCATCTATGGCTTTGGTAACTGTTTCAAAGAAGTTGACCAGGTTCAGGAGGCAAGATATGCCCTTAACAAAGCCAAATTGGATAGGATCCAGTGTCTGGAGGTTCCCAATGTCTTTGTTTATGATTTCCATGATGATGCGCTCCATAGCCTTGCTGACCAGGCTAGTCAGGCTTATAGAGCGATAGTTTCCGGGGTCCGTTGTGGCACAACCTTTGTGGAGCGGGACCACTGTTGCTGTACGCCATTCCTCTGGTACATATCCTGTAGTAAGGTTGAGATTGAACAGTGACTTTATGTGAGGGTTTAGTTTTTCTTGGAGCTCATGTAAGACACAGCCCGGGACACCATCTTGTCCCACTGATGCTGTGTTTTTTGATTTGGAGAGGACAGCTCTCACCTGTGCATCTGTGATCTCAGGGAGGCTACACTCTGTTGGGATAGACATTTGCTCTTTTGGGAGGGAAGGAGGGGAGAAGTTTGCACTGAACCTTTCTGCCAGGATGTTGGCAATGTATGTGGGTTCAGTGTATTTTTTGTCATTTTGCACTAACTCAGAGCATATCTGGGAGTTGCCTCCCAGGTTCCTGACATAACTAAAGAAGGCCTTGTGATTATCTTTAGTGTTTTGTGCAATTTTTCTTTCGAAGCTGGCCTTAGATGATTTTATGATGGATCGTAGTTTCTTGCTTGTTCTGATCAGAGATGCCTTCCCTTTTTGAGATTTTGCTCTATCATGTAGTAGCTTCCTCCTTCTGTTGTATAGCTTATTTATGGCCAGGGTCCACCAGACAGGTCTCCAGCCTTTGGAGGAGTGAGTCTTGGTTTTATTTCGGATAGCATGCTCCATGCATTCCTGTAGGTGTCCATAGAATGCTTTTGTAAAGGATTCTGCATTTTGGGCACTATTTTCCACTGGCCCGGGGGCTTTGGAGGATTCCATGTCAGTTTTGAGAAGTGTGAAGTTTGCTTTTGAGAAGTTCTTCACCGTGGTTTCCTTGGCTGGGGGTGGGGATGGAATATGGATGTTCAGTGAGATTAATTTATGGTCTGATCTTACCAATGAGGGGTATACTTCTGTTGTGGAACATAAAGACCCCATGTTGGCGATGACCAGGTCCAATATGTTTTCCCCTCTTGTGGGAGTGGTGACCAGTTGTTCCATAGCATTTGAGTTTAGAAATTCTAGGAACCGTTGGGCGAGGGTGTTGGGGCTTGAGTAGTTTTCCCAATCAATGTTTGGGTAGTTGAAGTCACCAAATATAATGGTGTTTGGAGAGACCTTCATATTCTCCAGTGTTCTCAGGAATGCTGAGTGGGGTTCCTGTGTTTGGGAGGGTGGTCTGTAGCAGGCTACAAACTGAAAGGCAGTTTTGCCCACTGTTAGCTGCACATGGATGGTCTCCGATGCTTCGTGCAGTGCCACTAACCTGGAGGTGTGGGTATCTTTAATGAATATGGATACACTCCCTCCTTTTTTGGTTCAGTCTGAGTTTTGGGGCCGAAAAGCATGGTATGAGGTATAACCTGGTAGTGCTGGGGTGCTTTCGGGAGCCTTGAACCAGGTTTCTATTACTGCACAGATATCGATATTCTCCATACTGAGGAGAGTCTCGAGTGCGTGCATCTTGAGGTTTAGACTTCTGGCGTTGAGCAGCATTACCCTTAGATTTTTTTTCTTTGTGTTGTCTATGGAGGTGGGTTTGTCTTTTGAGCCTTGCCTAAAAAAGGCATTATGGGGGAAGCAAGAGCCTTTGCCAGTATTCGAAAACCCAGGAGTGACAGGTGCAAGCCGTCCCTAGCGAAGCAATGTAGCTTGTCGAGCATGTCATCCCAGGCAGACAGATACTGGATCCCCTTTGAATGACACCAATTCTTTAGCCAGTTGTTAAAATTTATCATTTTTGTCTTTATACTGTGGCATCATTCTTGGTGAGGGCAAGATGCTACTCAAGGTCAGGGTCATACCGGCCTGGGCTACATGATCAGAGAGCTCCTCTATGTTTCTTTTCATGTAGTAAAATTTCACGAAAATAAAATTGCCAAAGATTCCAAAGACAACCACAAAGCATTCTATAACTATGTCAAGAATCTAAATGGCAATGCTCAGATCTGCTCTGAGCTAAAACAGAATGGCATTAAATATACTGATCCAAAGGATATTGCCAATATCCTGGCAGATCGATTCAGTGCCAACTTCACCCCCCTCTCACCCCCTAAATGGCCCATCTCAATACCGGAAGATTGCCAAATTCCAGTAATAACGGCCACACAGGTACAAAACGCACTCTCTAAAGCCAAGAATACAGCATCCATGGGACCAGATGACATCCCGGGCTGTGTACTACATGAACTGGCACCTCACCTAAGTGTCATGTTTAATCATAGCCTCACCTCAGGTTTCATGCCCACTGAGTGGCGCAGAGCTACAGTTATCCCAATCCACAAGGGGGGATCCACCTTGGATCCCGGAAACTACCGTCCCATCAGTCTGACAAGCCTTATCTGCAAGGCCATGGAGCGTATTATCATGGAACTTATAAACAAAGACATTGGCAACCTTCAAACACTGGACCCCACCCAGTTTGGGTTTGTGAAGGGCCGATCTTGTCTCCTGAATCTGATTGACGTCTTTGAATCAGTCTCCAGAGCCATGGACAAGGGTAAGGTGGTCCACACAGCCTATCTAGGCCTTTGACACCATCCCCCACTCTGGAATCATAGATAAACTTACTAAGTTTGGGCATTAATCCCTATGTCACCCAATGGGTTGCTAAATGGCTTACTGATAGAACCCACACTGTAAAAGTAGCCAACTCCAAATCCAGCTCCAGACAAGTGACAAGTGGAGTACCTCAGGGTTCAGTCCTGGGGCCGCTCTTGTTTGGCATCTACTTCTCTGAAGCACAGGTCAACACTAAGGGACTCTGGCTAACAAAGTTTGCAGATGGCTGCAAACTGGGAGCCATTATTGAATCCCCAAATGATATGGATACTCTACAAAAGGGCCTTACAGAAACAGATGCTTGGTGCCAGAGCCATGGGCTCAAGCTCAATGCCAAGAAATGTATTGTTATCCCCTTTGGGAAAAAACATGTATCCATGAATTACCATATAGGTGGCAGTACACTAAACACAGAAAGTGTGATAAGAGACTTAGGGACACAGGTGGACAGTGGTCTCACCTTCGATAACCACATCGCCACAACAGTCAGGAAATCCTTCTATGTGGCACACCTCATCACAAAGGGCTTTTCATCCAGAAAAAGGAGGTCATTGTCCAACTGTACTCATCCCTCATTAGACCCATTATAGAATACAACGCCCCATTTGGTATGTACCTCTCAAGACATCTGCAACAACTGGAAAGGCCTCAGAAATACCTCACTAAAAGAATCACAGGCCTAAAGCAGATGCCCTACGCTGACCGCCTTAAAAACTCCAGGTATACTCTGTCTGATATCGTCTACTCAGAGGCGATCTCTGCTTAACATACAAGGCCATGTCAAACCCAGAGCTGTTGGACATGCTACACTTAAAGAAATCCCAATCCCTCAAAGCTACACGCTCCAGGGATATAAACCTTGTCATCACAATAAACAAAACATGCTGGAGGGATAGGTTCCTGACCCAGAGACTCCCCAGACTCTGGAATAGATTGCCCATACATGTCAAGCAGAGTGCCTCTTTGGACCTCAAGAGGAACCTTGACGATTGGATGGGAGAAAGGAAATTCACCCCAGGGATCACGGCAGTCACCCTGCTTGACAGGGTCCAGGAAAGTAAATAATGTGGGAAGAAATAACCAGGGAATTGTTATGGCTAGGCTTGTATAGGCCCTAGGGCTGATAGCCTAGTACCAACCTATGAACCTATGAACCTAGTCCAGGGAGGTACATCTCAGGTCATTCACAACAGCATGGACAATGATGGAGTCATATTTGTACTTGCTTTGGAGTGACCTGAGGGCATGTGTTATGTGGCAGATCCTGGCACCCGACAGGCAGCTTACAGTGACCTTCTCCTTGTTCAGTCTGGTGAGTGGGACGTCAGTGTGTCTGACAATAGAGTCACCTATTACAAGTGTATTAGGTGTATTGTTTACCCTCAGGGGCTGTGACTGTGTGGCACACTGACTTTGTGAGCTATGTGTTACATGGGTATTGTTGCATGGTAGCGGTTGCTTGGATGTCTGCTTTGGTGGTCTCTGCTGCTTAGGCAGATTTTTGTTTAGAGCCTCCGAGTATGTTTTTGTGTGTTTATGTGTTTGGTTTGCTGATGCGATAGGTCTATGTGAGACTGGATTTGTGGTGTGTGTGGTTACCTTTTCCTCCTGACCGGCTGTGCTCAGCCTCCAGTTTGGCTATATAGTTGCATCTCTCACATATATTTGAGCTTGTTGAGAGGAGGAGAGGGTGGTCTGTGTACATAAGGCAGCTGTAACATTGCCTCAAGATTCCCAGATTCACCAGCTGGACTGGGGAGTAAACCCAAAGCTGACCTTTGGACATGCCTGAATAGTATAGGGAACTACTTATTGACTGATCAGAAAGGACCAATAGGGAGCAAGTACTTAAAAGGTGTATAAGAGGGTGTAGTGCTTAAGTTTATTAGTGTTTACCTGTAAGATTACTTATACGAGCAAGTGCATGGCTTTATAATGAAAATAGAGTGCTTATTTTGAGATTTAGAGCAGTTCTAAGGGAAAAAGTGAAGAGCAGACTTTGTGGAGCCAGGAATAGTTTAAACCTGTTTAAGCGGCGCTGCCCGATGCTGCGCTATGCGCAAAATTGCTCAAAACCGCGCTAAAGTGGGTTTTAAAGCAGGGGACTTGAAAGAGCTAGGAATTCGCCCAAAACGGCCAATAAACAACTAGTTTCTGGACTGAGAACACTCCTCCAGGGACAGATAGGCTGCTCAAAGCTCCCCACTCTCACTGGTGAACAGAGAAGCTTCCTCCTATCCAAGTAAAGATATGGGTAACACAGGAACTTGTACTAAAGTCCAGAATACAGCAAAACCTGAATTCAGGACTATTCTAGCTCAGAAAAGGTGGGAAACAAGGATATATATATATATATATATATATATATATATATATATATATATATATTTTTTTTTTTAAGACAGTAACAGATAGCAGGAAAACACAGTAAATGCTTTGCATGGGCTAGCACACTTGAGTGGGCAGCCTCAACAGTTAAATTAAACAATAACAAATTACTTTAAAGTGCAGGTAAGCAAAAAAATGCAATAACAAGTTTATTTAAGTAGTACAACAGTTACAAACTCACTTTTCGGCAAGAATATGCAGTCGCTAATGTAAAGGCAGTAAAGAATACTTAAATCAGATAGCAGTCACTCTTTTTCATCTCTCTGCTGCTAGCACCACTCTGCAGGACCACGAGGAGCTTGGCTGAGTCGAAACAAGTGCAAAAACCATGCCAAAGCGAGTTTTAAAACAGGGGACTTGAAAGAGCTAGGAATTAGCCCAAAACAGCCAATAAACAACTAGTTTCTGGGCTGAGACCACTCCTCCAGGGACAGATAGGCTGCTCAAAGCCGACACATTTTGTGTTATGTTTAGTTGAGTTAATCTTAGTGACTGCATTTCTACATGTTGAAGGAAAGGTGGGCTAGGATCTATAGTTATTCCAAAGTATTTTTATTTTGTTGCCACAAGTAATTTATAAGTAATTTAAGTCTGTTTAGACTGATTAGAGATACTGATGAAGTTTTAATTTTTTTTTTGCAAATTCCTGGATGCATTACAATGGATTTCTTAGTGCTTAAGCAAAGCTTGCTTTTTTGTAGTCAATTCCAAAATTCCAAAGAAGTGATAGATCATTTTGAAGAGAGGAAGTGATTTATTTGATGGACCTTCTTCCTTTGGTGATATCAATGCCATCCTCACACAGAGAAGAATTTAGGCTTTATATTCTAAGGGGAGATCATTAGTGAAAAGTGAAAAAAGTAGAGGTCCTAACACAGACCTTGTTGAGGCACTAATATTTAGGGTACCAGTTTGAGTATATAGCCTATTAGAAGAAACAACAAAGGTTCTATTAAAAATACAACCATCAAGCCAGCTACTGACTTTATCAGAAAACCACAATATTGAAGTTTTTTTACAATAGAATGTTATGATCAACTGGCTTAAACACTCTTTTAAGTATAAAAAGATAGCTCCAGTTAAAAGGCCCTTTTTCACATTGTTTAATATTTAATTTATGTAGTTTATAGCTGTCAGTATACTTTAGCTAGGCTGAAAATGCTGCTCCTCGTGTTCAAGAATATCATATTTTTTATTCATTCTATTATTTGTCTACAGATTATGTATCATAATGGAATTTAGAAAATATTAACTCATACATCACTTAAAACTGGATATCAGAAAGCTAAGTAGTTGTTGAGACCAACTTAAACTTTATATGTAATGTCTTGATAATTAATAAATTATTATACACAATGTCACCCATTTTTTTCTAATATACATACACATATATATATATATATATATATATATATATATATATATATACACACACACACACACACACACACACACACAAATATATATATATATATATATATATATATATATATATATATATATATATATATATATTAATTACAAATGAATCTCAGATTCTAGATACACTGTTTATCTCTGCTTTATTGACACTTATTAAGTATTTTAATAGTTCTATGTTGATACGATTTTTAAAAACATGAAATGAAAAGCATACAATGAAGAGTACCAAGATAATAATCTATATAAATTAATGTAACTTATTTATGGAAACAGTTTACATAACTGAATTTACATTCAGTTTCATATAGATTGTTAAGAGATAAATGCTCTATAACATACTAGCTTTTATTGAGTCTGTTTTGTGCTCATAATTTCACCTGAGATTTATTCATTAAACGGTAATTTAAAAAGAAAAACAATTTATATAAATTGTAATTTCAACAGACTTTTAAATGTATTGATTTCATGTGTAATTAGTGCAATGACTATTAAATAAATTACTAAAGAAATTAAATCTAAGTCCTTCCATATGTATACTTACAAATGCAGGATGCATTGTACTAATTACAAATTTATATCTATATTAGAATCTTAGATCCTTAATAGATTACCCAAAAACTAAGATTTGTTATATATACTACTGTAGCTGTAGGGTGGTGTTTGGTGTTCTAGTGCTCTTTGAGTATTATACAGTAAAGTGCCATTACTATTAAAAAACATAAAGGCTGACTAAATAGCCCAGGGTATGCCTTAAAATTAAGCATATAATTCAGAAAGAAGTCCAGCCTTAAAATATTGGTGAATACAGACATTCTTTTTGGGATATGCTCAATAATGCCATCTTTATGCTTCTAAGATGACTGCACAGTGATCAACAGCTTAACATCAGCTTTCCCAGTATGAAAAATGAAACAGAGAGATAAGGGCCAGTAACTCAGCCAGATTTAGCAAATTCAGTTACTGGCTGGTAAGTACACTGTCTGGATGCCAGCAAAGAAGAAACTTAGAGAGCCTGAAAGCAAATCATCTAGAAAAGGTGAAGAGAAAACACTGACTGAAAAGAATCCTTGAGATGTTCAGCAAAAGGTAGTTCAATCTCCAGCTTTGGTGCAGGACATGGTTTCCAGTTTTCTAGAGGAAAAATAAATCAAATCTGGTCCGGGTTGATTAAAATAAATTAAACATTGAAGGAGTATTTCAACTCAAATAACAAAAGGCTGGAAAACATGGAAGAAGCTTTAAACACCTATTCAGATAACATATAAAAATTGCAAAAATCAGAGGCTGAAGTGAAGTAAAAAGCTGACAAGACTGCTCAAGAAGAGTTGTTTCAAAAATGGTACCATTACAGGACAGGTTATGCAGGGAAAACTGAAATGTTCTGCTGTGCCAGAGAAACTGGAAGGAATAGACTATATTAATTTTATGAAAGCATAAATAAGCAACTGGACTGGTATTCCACAACAGGATTTGTTAATTGAAAGGGCATATCATGTGTATGATCTAGCCATGAGAAAGCAGCCAAGACCTGTATTAGTAAATATACAATCATAATAACAAATATAGTTGGTCCAGACAAAACTGTGGCCAAAGGGCAAAATATTAAAAAATAGAGTTAATAGAGTGTTTGTGGAAAATGATTATTCACTGTATTCCTGACAGAAGAGAAGCAAATTTATCCCAGCAATCAGAATGTTAAGAGGCAGGTGTGATATTCAATCTGTTGTATGTAGCTGCTTTCAGAATACTTTTCCTATAAGATCAAAGTCAGTTTTGATGCAGAACGGGATAAGGAGGAAATACAAAAGTTTGTCCAAAAAAGTTAGCCAACAAGCAGAAAGGGACTTTGCTTCTCATTCTTCTGATAACAAAACTCATAGAGAGACTTTGCCAGTTAAACATTTTTCAGTGTCCCAAAGGAAAATGCTTGAGAGACAGAAAAAACTCAGGAGATGAATAGAAGAACTTTGAATATGAACTAGAGTCTGGGATTGGAAGTTGAAAATGAACAGGAAGAAGACCAGCGACACTGAAATTAATGAATAAATGTGAGATTGTAAAGCATCAATCACATCTGTGAAATATGGCTTTACAAGAAAAAGTTAATAGTAAAACATTTTTGGTTATTTCTGCATGTGATAAAGATACTAAAGTCAAGAAGTGTTTTTTTTCTTCCTTTTTAGTTTTAAGACAGGTAGGCATTGCAATGCAAAAAATAGAAGAAAGGCTGGACAAAAGCATGTTAAGGTTAATATTCTGTAATCTTTGGTTGTTGAGGTGGGAGATGTGCAAATTATAATATATGTACAGCTGATATGTTTTCTCTTATTTTTGCATATGTGAATGTCTTGATTAAGGCCCTTGGCTTAATAGAATAACATTTTTGTGTGTGTGTACCTAAGTAAATAAGAGAACACTGAATCTAATGAAAAGTTTTCCTTTAGCAAATAAACGTTCACTTTGAGAAGTTTGCAGCTGAGTGCAGATGTACATTTAGTTCTTATGTTTCCATGGAGACAAGCTGACTGGTATGCAAAGAAAGCCAGAGCACTTTTTTAAGGCTAAAAGTTGTATCCTGCAAATGCACACGCTGTTTCTCAGATCTGAGATGGGAATAAAGATAAGACAAGAATAGTGTATTTTGGAGCACAGGCTATAACATATGTCTTACTTTTACGTAAGGTTATGCCTGTGTGTGCAGCTGTCAATTTGGGACAAATGTTCTTATCAAGAGAGTTAAACTTTATTATTTGAAGATGTACATAGTTTTGTGTGTGTGTTTGTTATAAGTTAATATGTCATGGGTGTGTGCTGTGGTGCATTTTTGAGAGGTTTCATTAAAACAAAAAGACTTGTAAAATATGACATAGGTTTAAATGTAAATGACAAGAAACAACTGTATCAAAGATCAACCTGAGAAACATTAGTGGATGCATATACCACAAAAGCTGGAGATATTCATTTAAAAAAGCTGTCATATATGGAAATAACTTCTTATCATAGTAGGTACACTATCTATATTATGGAACATTAATGGCCTCAGAGATATAGACCAAAAGAGAACAAATACCAGTGCTGCAGGAGACACCCTTGGAAAGAAAAGAACATGTGAATTTGATAAAGAAAGGATTTTAGCTGGGATATTTAGCAGTGTCAGTACAAAGTAAATGTGGAATACTTATATTAATTGCTAGAGTAGCTCCAATAGCGATAAAAGAGGAATAAAAATAATAATGCTAGATTTGTGGTAGTAAGTGGCTACTGGCAAAGGAGGGGAATTATGCTGGCATGTATTGATATTCAACTAAAATTGCTGTTATGGAGTTTAAGAAAAATTTTAGAGAAATAATAAGCTTTCAAGAGGGAATATTACTTATAGGTGGGGACTGAAATTTGATTTGCAACAGTGAAGATGCTTCTGAGGAACCTAGAAGACAAAATATAACAAAGAGGGTGGATTGCTGAAGAAATTTATGAAAATATTTGGTAAGGAAGATATGAATACAGTAGTAGGAACTTAGAGGGAATTATTTACATACTATTGCCTATGGTAGAATAACTGGGCTAAACTAGATAGAAATTATATTTCTTAGGAAAATGTGCAATTAGTTGATAGCTTTAGCATACATCCAATAGCTGATTCAGATCATGTAGCAGTAACAACTAAGATAAAAATGCATGGTATTTAAGTAAAAATTAGATGCTGGCTCTTCCCCACCTATCTGATAAAAAGACAGGAATTTAAGGAATGGATACTTTAAATTACTCAAGAGTTATTAGGGGAGATAGAAATTCTTCAGAAGTTATAACTAGTGAGTGGATAAAATGAAAGTGGAGTTTAAAAATAGGTAAAAATAAAAGGAAAACAGATATGGTTAAGACGTAACAGAATTATTTAGAAGGGCTAACAAAGGTAAAATTATTGCCAAATAATGGGCATCTCACAGAACAAGAAAAGGTACAACTGCACAGTGTTAAAGAGAAAAATAAGGGAATATCTTGATAATATTCAGTATAGAAAGATTTCTGTTAAGCAACTGTTTTTGATAATGACTCCAGAGCACAAAACCTTTTAGCACAAAGACTTTGGAAGCTGAAAGTAGAAAGAGTGGTTGCTAATTTTAGGGAGCCTATAACAAGGAAAACAACCAGAGATCCTATACAGGTATTAGAGATATTTTGGAAATGTTATGAAAATGTGTATAAAGCTTAGATATGTGGAAATGAAGAAAGAGTGCAAATGGAAATATTCATGGAAGTCTTAAGTATGCCATGGTTAGAGGTAGATGAGGGTCAAGAATTAACAGTTAAAATAGGAGAAGTTGAGATGAAAACAATGATGCACAATCAATCTGTAGGAAAGTTTCACAGAGTAGATGGTATTCATGTGGAAGTTTGGACAGCTAGAAGTGAAGAAAGTGATAAAGATCTGAAAGGTTTTATGTAACAGTATTTAAAAGGAAAGGAAGCACCAGTGTCATGGAAGAAAACTGGGTGGCAGTAATACCTAAAGACAGTAAAGACCCATCAGACTCAGCTTCATACATGCCCATTTCAATTTTAAACCATGATTATAAAGTGTTTATGTCTATAATAGCTAAAATAATGGCAAATGTTTTGCCAGAATTGATAGATATGGATCCATGTGTTTTGTGGAGGGGAGGCAAACATTTGATAACATTAATATAACAGTGATGATCCAGAAGGAAGCAAAGTGTAAGAAAATACCAGTGTTGTTGGTGGGTCTTGATGCAGATAAAGCATTTGACAGAACAAGCTGGGATTTTATGAGTAGGGTAATGGAAGCATTTGCATTTCCTGATACAAGAATAAGGATAACTAGGAGGACGTATGCAGGATTGGGACAAAAATTAAAATGGAAGGGTTCCTTTCTGATAAGTTGTATCTGAACAGAGGAACCAGACAGACGTGCCATTGTTCCCATTTGTTATTTTCTATATATTTAGTGCCATTGGCAAAGAAAATAAGGGATTCAGAAATTCAAGGAAATAATTGGTATGGTAATCAAGAAATGTTGGCTTTATTTGCAGATGATAGTATTTTGTACTTGATAAAACCAGAAAAGTACATCTTACTGTGATATAAAATTAATGAAGGTAAAATAGAGGCTATAGTTGTAAACTGTGTACCCACACATAAATTGGTCCAGCAATGCCCATATTTATGGGGGCATGAAAAAATGAAGTATTTAGGTGTATGGATTAAAAAGGATTTGGTTATGGCAGCTAAGGTTATGTGGGAAGAGACTAAACAAAAGATAATACAAAAACTGAGAAATTGAAAGCTCTTTTTATGGATATGGATAGCAAGATATAAGCTGGTTTATATATAGATCAGACATATTTTTATCAACCAGAGGAGAAGTTATGGATACTAATTAATAAAAAGTTGAAAGATTTTTTCCAAGAGAGAAAAAAGGCAAGGGTCAAGTGGGATAAGTTGATTGTTACAATAGGTTTAGGATTACCTGATTTAAGGGATATTTTAGAGGTATACAGTTAAGGCTTATATACCTAACAGTAGCAGAAAGCTCTGATTCAAAGTGGATAAGGATGATGATGAAGCGCGGGGGGGGGATTAAAGAAATAAGGAGAGAGTGGGATTTTGGATGCACAACCTTAAGGAATAGCAACAGCTATAGAGAATATTATATTAATAAAGTAGCATTAAGTATTTTAAGAACTAAATCAACACAAAATAAAGAAAAAAATTGCAGATAGGGATAACTGCAATTTGGAATACAAAGACTAGGCAAGAGGGGCTTATAATTTACTGGAGAAAACTGGCAAATGCACTGGAAGAAAATAACTAGCAAGGGAAAGTTAATACAATGGGAAGAGGCCAAGAAGACATTTGGAATGCAGGCTAGAGACTGCCTTTCCTATCAGGGATTAATATCTGAGTGTAGGCAAAGAGAAAGGGGTAGGGGAATCCTAAGTGAAATACCTGCACTGGTAGAGCTTTTAATTGAATCTAGAACAGAAGTGGCTGTCAAAATATATATAATTAGTAGGACATATAAAATGATGCATGAGAACTATAGGAATCAATCCAAGGAGGATAGAGAACATTGGGAAGAGAGACTGATAAACAGTCTACAAGGAAATAATAGGAGAACATATATATGGCACCCAAATATGCAACAAAGTCTAGAAGATTTAGGATATTTGCTTGGAAATGTTTGCAAAGGGCAGTTTTATAACATAAATCAAACACCAAATAATGTTTTCTCAAGTAGATGGTAAATGTTGGAGATGTAATGGGAAAGAAAGAGGTAACTGGGAACATATGTTTTGGTGGTATAATGATTTTGCAGAGTTTAAAAATTCCCTACAAAGTACTCTGTCAGAAATACTCGGTGAGCAAATGGGTGTAGCTAAGGAAATGATTTATTTGAGCTGGGATACAAGATCTGAGTTGCCTAGACAGTATGGCCTTGTTAAGTTTAATTCTGATGGCTGCCAAAAACAATTGCTAGAAATGGGAATCAGTCTAACCCAAATGTACTTGAAGTACTGAATATTTTAACAAAGATTAAAAAAAACTGGAAATTGGACCTTTATAAAAGGGCATGAGCAAATTACATAGAAAAAAATGGAAAATTGTAGGAACAATATATGGAGGATAATGTTTTGGAGGTTTAAGGGAAGGCAGGAATTGATCAATTTATGTAATGTTGAATTGATGACAAATATACAAAACAATATATGTGATGAATAATGCTAGCAACTGAGAATGTAAATATGGCTTGTTTTCTTTTGTATAAATGTATGTTTGCCTAATGTCTTAAGTGATAATAAAGGTGCTAAAATATTATTTTATTAGGAGCAGGGTAAATATGTGACAGTTAAGAGATATGGTAACCGTCAGCAGAACTGATCATACTGCTTGTAACCATACCTTTCAAATGTCCAGAATTTTACAAAATGTCCCCGAATTTTCTCATATTGTTGCCCTGCCCTCTCATAAAATTTTTATTATCAGGAAAATCACTGCAGATTTCTCACAGTTGATAATGACAGACATTAGAATGTCATACTTCTGATAGTTCAAACAATGAACTTAGACACTAGAACCTATTGTTCTATTAACTTTTTAAGGGACTCACAGTAATATTTAAATATTATCCCTTATTCTGCCCTTTGCCCCTCGATAATTTTTGTCTTTATCCAGAATACCGCGGTGGTGGTGCTGCGGTAGCGTTGTCGCCTCACAGTTAGATGTTGCCCGTTCGATTCTCAGTTAGACCGTCTTCTGTGTAGCGACATGCATGAATGGGCGTCCCTTCATTGAAGGTTGTGCATTAGGCCCGGCAAGCCAGTACGTGAAACTCTACTGCCAATCATTAGCAGACCGGAGTTCCACTGTGGCGACCCCTAACCTGGAAAAGCCGAAAGACACAAAAATCCCTGATTCTGCCCTTTGCCCCTCGATAATTTTTGTCTTTATCCAGAATTACTGAGGAAGTCTCTATTACAGGAGACGAAAGCGCTTACTACTGGCTTGGAGTGTGTTTCTTTGTCCAGTTGGATTAAATCTGAGCTTTATTTCTTCTTGCTGACACTGCGTTTCACTTTTGCTGTTTTCGAAGTTAATTGCGTGCTGCTGAGTGTGGATCTTTACTGAGGAAAGGTGCTCATATATATCCTGGCAAGGTTTAAAAAGAAAAAGAGAGAGAGAGAGAGAAGAGAGAAACAAAAAGTAGAAGCACTCTTTGTTTCACCTCCCTTGCACTTCTCTGATGTACGGTGCAAGCGTGCAGATGTACATGTCATACACAATTACAGTACATCAGAAGGGAGTATAGGAAGTAGGAGAACACTGAAGTGCTGCAATGAAACATTATTTAGGAAAGGAAGGAACTTTATTTCTTAAATAATATTATTGCTGGCAAATAGTAACCCACTGGGTTTGGGTTTCACAGGATTTACCCATAGTTGGCTTTGTTTAATTACTGAGATTTCACATGGAAAATCAAACTATACCAGCTGTGGGTAAATCCTGTGATAACAACACCCAGGAGTGGATTATTGCTAAATGTAATTATGTACTTAATACATTCTCAGGTTCTTGGATTGCTTACTTCAAATATTTATATTTTTTCATAAATCTGACACTTTTTCACTAGATGGCAATTATTTAAGGAAGTCTATAGCCAGGAAAAAAAAGAAAAATATGTATGCTTTATCTTACTATTTTATGTCTGTCAGTGCTGCTGTATCACTATAACTTGTTAGTGTGATTTTTTTAGCAGCATATTGTGTGTGTGTGTGTGTGTGTGTGTGTGTGTGTGTGTGTGTGTGTGTGTGTGTGTGTGTGTGTGTGTGTGTGTGTGTGTGTGTGTGTGTGAGACGTGGGGTGGGCAGCTATTCTGTGGTGATTTTGTACTACTCAAGATTTTCTCTTCCACCAACAACCCTACGCATGATCATGTTTTAGTCTGTATTTGCTTTGAATGTCCTGGTGGCACTGACTTAGAAGGGACATACTTTGAATCCAGGTTTTTTGAGTAGCTTTAGAAATGATTGTCACTTTATCCATTTTGCTGTCTGGACATCTAAATTGTTGCTCATATCTAGCTGAAAAGAGTGAGCTGACTAGTCTACATATAAAGCTAACAACTAAACAAATACACATACACAAAAACAGACAAACAAACAGATAGATAAACGCCATTTTAAATGATACGTTTAGATTTTTTTAGCAGTAAACCCTTAAGAGTTATGCCGTCCTCATGTTTAATTAACAGGTAAGCATGGTTAACTTTTTTTGATGTATTTTGGTTCATTTACAGCTGATGGTCATCTGCAGCCAGTGCCTCTCCACAACTGTAGTGATTACCAAACACAACTCTGGCTGTAGGTAAATCTTGTGATACCCACACCCACTCATGGATTACTGCTAAACTTAATTATGTACTGAATAAATGATCAGGATTGTGGATTGTCCACTACTTTCCCTGGACTTACTCTGACCATGTTTAGGACTTGCAAGGAGCTCAAAGCATCCTGGGGCAGTATCATATTTCTACAGAGGGAGTTTTTTTTTTTCTTTTCCTCTCTCCCCTCTGCATGTCCAGTAAAACATTAGTGATGGGACATACAGTTGGTATAAGCAATGAACTGCCTTCACTTCTGCAAGAGGCTGACATCACCAGGATACTGTGCTCACCCTTAAGCAGTACTGCATGGTTGTTTTCCCAGAATCCACCAGGGAAATCTAACTGCATGAGTGTGCCTCAAGTATGCACACCTCCCTCCTCCACCCCAGGATGGGCACACTGATCCTTTCTGCCTGCATTGTAATATACCTGAGACACAATTCAAACTTGGGTCACACTGGTCATATTCAGAGCTTTACCCTTTAGACCACCAGCACAGGCTAACTGTGGTTACTTTCTTGCTTATGTGCGGTTGATGTCATCCTTCTAAATCATTTACTATCATTGGACTGAATTTTCCCTTACAACATAAGAAAATTAGCCAGACCTCTTGAAAAGGGTCCTAATTGTTGTAGTCCATAAGCAGAAAAATCAAAGTTGTTCACATAAAAACTCCACTAATATCTTCAACAGCTACTCGGACAATTCTGGATTCATTACATTGCCATTTTAAATGAAATGTAACAGCCCATTCAGTGAAAATAAAAATGCGCAGTGGCATTATATTCTTAGGTATTGCATGAAAAAGGATCTATTGGCAGAAATTCAGAACATGTCACAGTGGCCACACCCACTACTACTCCAGTTGTTGAAAGAAAACATTAGATGATAATACTAAGTGCTTTGCATTCTTGCTCAGGCAAAATGGTTGATATGCTGCAAGCCTTGTTTAGAGTTTTGTAGTTTCTTAAACACTTACAAACCACTCTTTTAACACCTGCTTTTACTTTTAGTAGCTTGAAAATAGAACACACAAGTCACATCTCTAGTACTGACATCTTCGTTGTTCACCTAGATATGAATCAGTTGCATCACTGATTTTGTTAAATAGTCATCTCTTATTGCTTCTTGTGTACAGTTAATGAAATGGCAGAAACACACACATACGGTATATAAACAACAAAAAGAAAAATATTTATTTACTTTGTTAGTAAACAAGTATGATAAGGGGCATACAGGATGTACCTTTGAGTAAAGCTATCAGAGATCAATGTACGATTCAGAAAGGTTATTCTCACTGTACATTTGGAGTGTGTCTGTGTGTGTGTGTGTGTGTGTGTGTGTGCGTGTGTGTGTGTGTGTGTGTGTGTGTGTGTGTGTGTGTGTGTGTGTGTGTGTGTGTGTGTGTGTGTGTGTGTGTGTGTGCGTGTGTCCGTGTGTGTGCATGTGTGTGTTAGAATTGCAGGCACTTTAGAAATTACCTCTAGATCTGTTTTTTTTTTCCTGTCCTCCCACTGCTGACATTAGGTGTCTCTATAGCTTGCACTTTATGGCCCTTACCATGGCAGCTCCCAAACCATGGCTGTCTGCCTGGTGTGACCTGCACCAGTAGGCAATCCCTATCAGGGGAGCACCTGCACAAGGAGCCCTCTGTTAAGCTCTTCTCAGAAATTCTAGAGGCCGCATCTGCTAATAGTGCTGAGTGGGATAGGCTAAGGAAGGCACTGTCCTACTGCAGCTGACTGAGTGATTTTCTCTGCCCTTTGATTCACCCTCTCATACAGAGACTATCTTTAGATTATGCGCTGGGTTGACATAGGGCATAGCGCTAGGGTACGCCCAAAGCAGCCACTACTTCTAGCTCCATCACCTTAGCACAGTAATCATTCTCTGAGCCTTGGGACTGCTTGGCAGAGGACAGGGCTCCAGCACCACACACCGGGCAGCTAACCATGGCTTGGGAGCTACAGTAGCAAGCACCATAAATTTCCTTACCAGAAGAATCCAAGGTATAAACAGACTGCCCTGTATGGATCATCTTAAAGATCTATACTCTGTCTCCTACAGGTTATTGAGAGGCAATCTGTGCCTGGCTGTTGTAGTAGCATCCTAAGATACTGCTTTGATGGACCCTTTGTATATTTGCAAAATGAACAGCATCAGAACTACTAGATCCAAGGATTCAAATTTTCTTGTGACATAAATAAGACATGCTGGCAAGACAGATATGTGTCTCAAAGGATCCCCATGCTCTGGAACAGGCTCACCATCCATGTGAAGCGGAGTCCATCCCTAACCCTGTTTAAGCGTAACCTTGACAAATGAAATGGGAGACTGCAAATTCACCCTGGGTCTGGCCCCTATGTCTCTGACAGACAGAGACAGTAATGCCCAAGCTAACATACTCCATCCCCAAATAACCTCTAGAAACTTCCTAACATGCCCCTTCCTAATAAACAACCATTATACATAGAGACATAATTGGGTTAGATTGTATAGCTAGGCTTATAAAGGTCCTGGTGGTCATTAGCCTAGTATCTAAGTATGTACCTATAAACTATGGAGAGATCCACCCAGCATGCTTCCTCCTCCCATTAGAGGCATATCCATCCACCAGTGCCTGCATTGTCAAGATCCCTGAACTACTAATTGACTAGGGTGTTATCTCTGTATGCCAATGGTGCAGGTGGGAGTTACCTTATCTAATGGGAGCACAGGCCACCGTACCACAAGCTGTGCAAAAGTGTGTTTATGCAGGACTTGGTGCAGAGTGGTGGTTATTTATATACAGATGATGCACAGCAGGATAGCATTGTAGGATTGGCATACAGTGGGCCTGGGGTGAACTGAGAGTATAATGACGGGTGGTACTGCAAACCCTGCAGTACTATAGTACATGTATGCATGTGAAGCCATTTGAGAGCAGACTGCACAGTATTCCATGCACGGAATGGATGTTTGTGGTATAAGACACCATATTTATGAGTCATTCCTGACTCTGCCGTCATGCATCTTCATTGTAAAGATGTTACATTCCGGTGAGTTCATCTTTGTGTATTGGATTGTGCAAGCTGGTGGCTAGCTGGATGTTTTTCATTGTTTTACTCATATTTCCAGTGTGGTATGACCATAGAGTTGTCATACATAATTTTGGCAGGGGGAGACTTGCCCCCCCAGATCAAGGGGTGCAAGGGCTTGCCTCCCTCTGCAGAAAAAAATATTTATTTTCTGTTTTTACAGGCTTTTTGACTCTCTGTTATTGAAATGAACCTTGTGCTTCCATGTTATAGTAAAGTAGTGTGCAGTGTAATGTAGAAAATAAATGAGTTGCATTATGCTTATTGCCCTGTTTATACATGCTGCTTGTTTGCAGATATCTGAATTTCATAGTTTGCCCGATGTTTTAAAAGTACAGAATCCTGATACATTACAGGGTTGTAAAGGCTTGAACTGCTGTAAGTATAGCCCATTGTTGCCAGTGGGGTAGGATAAGTTATTTGTCTACTACAACTGCACTGGCAGCTGTATACAGGGGGCAGGACAGAACATTAAGGTTGTGTGAGAATGAAATGCATGGGCAGAAGGCCAAAGGATGGAGGCGCCTATAAGACAAACACACTCAGTAAAATGTGTTACATAGTACTATAATGGTAGCTATACAGATAGTAACTACTCCAAAAAAATCTAGTGTCATAGCTGATCCACTTTGTTTATATCATAGTTATGTAAGAATGCTTAGGTATAAAAGAAGGCACATTCTAAAATGACAGCAAACATGAATATGCACTCATAAATGTTGATACTGTTATTGCTCAATGATTGTCAGGGAACTGGCCATTCAGGAATAACAACAATGGGAGAGCTATGGAAGGAGTAGCAATATCCTAAAAGTAGGGTAAGTAGTGGGGCTAGAAATCTGGATAGGTGCCCTAGGGAGAGAGCTGATGGGTTGAGTCAATCTACTTTCCTCCTCAAACAACGGATAGGTAGATGAAAGATGGGATAAGAGAATATACATATGAGGTAGGAGGAAGAAGGTATTACTCCTGGGAGATAAGAATCCATCATGAGCAGTCTAGGAAATTCTGAACTCTAGGGTAAAGATGAGGAAGGAAATGAGCACAGTCTTGGACCATGAGGGATTCATCCAACTGGTACTGGACTCTACCAGAAAGGACAGATATCTAGACATAGTCTTAACAAATGAAGAGTGTGTCATGGTAAGGCACCATTAGTCAGCAGTGTTCGTGCAACTATTTGGTCTACAGTGTTGGTGGGAATAAAAAGAATAAAAAGACCAGGATGATGGTATGGGATTTTAGAATAACGGATGAAGTACTCATGATTGTGGAGAATTGTGGGAGGAAGAAGCAGTAAAAAGTAAAAAGGAGAAGAAATGCAGATGTGGCTACATTGGAATGTGACACTCAGAATTAAGGCAAAATGCAGGGCCTGCAAGATATGGAAAGGAATGGGTGGTAAGGCAGATAAGACACAGCACATGGATGGTAGCAAAAAGGCAATAAAAATTTTCAAGACAGCAAAAATGAAAGATGAAAGATTATCAGAAGGGATCATGATGAAGGACAAGGGCTTTTTAAGTACATAGCAGAAAGAGGAAAGGGTGGGGCAGGACTGGATGGGTTGAACAAACATCAGACGGAGATCACAGAAGACTAGAGGGAACATAGATGTGCCAAAGGAATACTTTGTCATATTCTGCACAAAGGAAAGCAAAGGGAGAATGTTATGCTAGGAGGAAGGCAGAGCAGAATGAGGTGAACAGGGGACAGACACCAAGACAGAGAGGGAAAAGGTGGAGAGGAAAATGGCTGCTCTTAGGGAGCATAAGTTCATGGACATGATAGGTTACCTCCTAAAATCACTGTGGTTAGTACAGAAGTGCAAAAGGACTGGAAGACGGTAAGTGTGATGCTCTAGTGCAACCCAAGGAATTACAGGTCTGTTTGCATAACAACAGTTGCAGGAAAGGCCATTGAGAGAATCCTGAAGAGAAAACTGATAGCATTTGTAGGGGACATCATTCTCCAAGGTAGCAACCATCATAAGCTCATGCATATAAGGAGCCATCTGTTAAACTTAATCAATTTTTATAACTACAGCAAGGGTGAAGTTGACAGGTGTGCACCAGTAGTCATAATCTACCTGGACTTCAGCAAGGCCTTTGACTCAGTCTCACACAGCTGACTGATGGTCTAAATGGAGGGGATAAGGGTATGAATGAGGAATTGGACAACCACAAGGTTGAATGGTAGGACTTAGAAGGTTGTGATAAGAGTGGAGAATGTCAGGAACTAGGGAAGTGATAGTGAAGTATTGCAGTGGTCTATCTTGAGTCAGTGTTCTTCACTGTGTTTATATCAGACATACTCAAGATAAGAAAGAACTGCATTGACATTTTTGGTGATGGCACATAAATTGATGCAGAGATGGAAGATGTGGAGAAGAACCCATGAAAGGAGGCAGAAAGGCTGAATAAGTGGGCAAAGAGATGAACATTAAAATTCAGTACAAACAAATGCAAAGTTAAGCCAGAACAACCCCTGTGTGAATTATCATATGGGGAATGGAACTGAAGAAACAAGATACGAATGGGTTTTGAAAGTGCTGAACACACGCATCATGAGAAGATAGCAGCACCAAGCTAAATACTGGGGTATATCCTCAATGGGATACATTCCAGAAGCAAAGAAGTAATGCTTTAACTCTACAGACCCTGGCCAGACTACAAGGAAATATAAGGAAAGGACCTTCAATCTGCAGGAAAGAATACAGAGGAAAGCTACACTATGGGATACAGAAACAACAGCCATTCTCACTTTAGATGGGATGTGGAGACATGATGTCAATGAACAAGATCATGTTCAGAAGATATAAAGGGATCATCCTGAGTTGGAAGATCAGTGGAGTGGGTGGGGGGGCAGGCAGAAGATTTTCAGGACTAGCTACTTTCTGGATCTATAAAAGTAATTTTTCATAAAGAGAATTGTAGACCTGTGGAATGAACTACCAGAATGATGGGCAGTGAAGGAATCCACAGAGGTATCCAAAAGGTCATGGTACAGATAGAAAAAGTAGTAAGCCTGGAAGATGGACGTCTTTTCTTTTCGTCAGACAGGGATATTCCCTTATGCATTTCCACCATTTCCACTGATATCTGGGGTGTTTCTGAAGATACAGAGGGACTCCCCAAATATCATTGTGGTGACTTTCTGAAGATACAGAGGGACTCCCCAAATATCATTGTGGTGACTTTCTGCTGGTCCAGGTAGCAGATGTTCTCCCTTCTTTTGGAATTGGCCAGTGACAATTACTACAAGCTTCTTACCAGACTGGATTTACTCATACAAGATAAGGGGTGTTTGCTACATCCCAACCCCTGCACAACTTCAACTGAGTGCCTAGATAATAAGGTCTTAATACCTTTTAAGCACCTATTTTATGAAGATGTGCAGCAGATACTAAATGAGACAAGAAAGCCTGCTACTAGAAAATCATATATAAGCAAATGGAAAAGGTTTCTTAGTCAATGCCAACAAAACAACATGCACCTATTCATGGTTAGTGTTTCTCTGGTTTTACAGTATTTGTTATCATCCTGTGGCCTGTATTACTCTTCTGTCAAGGTTCATTTGTCAGCTATTTCAGCATATCTGCCCATGGACCGACCTCTTTCGATGCAGTCTCACATGGAAATGTTTTTGAAAGGGGCGTCTCCCAGAAAATTGGTGGCTCCTCCTTGGAATCGTAATTTTGTGTTACAGAATCTAACAGTTGCTCCTTTTGTCCCAGCTCATCTGGCTAACTTGAGGTTTTAACACAGAAAACTGTTATACTGATTGCTTTGACCTCTGCAAGAAGAATGCCTTAGGTGTAGGATCTTATGACGAGTCAACCTTATCTCATCTTTCACAGAGGGGCAGGGTTTGTTTGAGAAACAATCCTTTTTTATGCCTCAAGTGGTATCCAAGTTTGCTTGAAGCCAGCCTATCCAATTCCCTGGTTTCTTTCTTGAACCCAAAAATGAGGGAGAAAGGATACTTCATACCTTGGATGACCACAGATAACTTAGGTACTACCTTGACAGAAAAAAAAAAAGCTTTCAGGATTTCTGATCAGTTGTTTATTTGTTGTGAAGGCAAGAATAAGGGACAACTTGAGTCAAAGCAGAGTACTTCAAAATGTTTGCATCAGGCTACTACCTTTTGCTATTCCCACCACAATAAAACTATTCCAGGCAGTGTCAAGACTCATTCTGTCAGGGTTTTGGCTTCATCTATGGCTTTTTGGAAAAGTTTGGATTCTTGAAGTATTCTGAAAGCAGGAACTTGGTCTTTTGTGTATACTTTTAAAAAGCACTGCAGACTAATTTCCTTTTCAAGGTCTAGGACAGGCATTTCCCTTCCCCGTTCCCATTATTGTAAGTTAGGGAACTCTAACCATATAGCTTAGGGTACTGCAGCAGTGATCAATATGAAGAATGCAGTACATGTGTTTTTATGCCAGGGTGTAGATATTTATTTATGTATGTATGTATGTAAGTAAGTATGTATGTATTTATTTATTCTTTTTTTTTTTCATAGTAATGTCCTGTCAGGGCTTAGCTTGACTTGTTTTATTTGACATGAAAGTTCTGAAGGGCTTGGCACTGACACCTGTCTTTTTAGTCAGCTCAGCTTGAGCTAATGTTTTGAGCATGGGGACATTACCCTGATGCTTCAGAAGCTGTCTGACTGTTATACCTATATGTTAGGCTACTGCAGCAGTGATCATTCGAACATCTACTTTTATGGTGTTTGCTTACCAAACTGTACGTTACTCAATTTAAACAGATGGCATCTTCTTGTCAGAGACGTGGATACTCATGTTCACATCTTCCAGGAGTACGCTAAGGTGATCACAAAATCTAAATAGACTTTACTCTGTTTAAACAGGCAGTGCATCTGAACTGGATGCATTTCTGAAATTCTGTTCTCATGGCTCTTTGCATGACTGGAGTCAGCAGTTCCTGCTGTTGACTTGTTTTAGAAAGACAGAAGCTACTATTATTCTTGTTGAGGATTAACTTCTTGAACATCATGCAAGCTGGCATAGAACCTGGCAAAATCATTTAATATCCCATCTGTATTTCAGTTATGCATTTTTGTCCCTTTAGCCAAATAGCTGGAACCATTTGCATCAGCTTTCTTTATCTCTGCTTGACTAATAGAATTTTTTGTTGCTCGGGATTATAAATCCTGTTTTTTTTCTTGTAGGACTCTGAGTGCAAACCCTGTTTTGGTTAGTTATTTGCCAGACTAAGGTTTAACTTGATGAATGATGTTTATGATAGACTGGCAGCATGCTTTGGCAGTAACTGAGCTAACTAGCCCTGCCATACTGTGAGTTGCTAATTGATCTGCCACCATCTGCGCATGATGTCATGTTTTACATGCTGTCCAAGGACTGCCATATAACAACCCTTTACCTACCCAGATTGCCAGGCTCCGCCTGGTACTCTATGAACATTTGCAGAGTTTGCTGCTGAAAGCAGTCTTTCTATCCCAGATCTGACAACAAGCAGTGAATGGACAAAACATGGGTAACTTAGGCTTATCTGGTGAAAAGTTTTAAACATGGGGAGTATGATCAGTGGTAGGCATCAGAGCAATGGTTCGCTGCTGAGTGAGGTAGCTACACATGTTAATTATCATTACTTTTATCTAGCCTACCAAAGAATCAAATGAACAGTATGAATAGTGCACATCCTGGATGTACTAATGTCTACTGTAGTTATAGTAGACAGATAGTCTACTCCAAACTGACTACAGAACAATTATGTAAACTTTTCTGTGTTTGGTAATAGTCTTCTGTCAGGAAAGTAACTGGTATCCAGGAGAGTGGAAATCATACCTCAGTCCCCTCATATTATCTAACTTCCATACAGTGAATTATGGAGCTAAACAAGAAGTGATCCCCCCTTATTATTTCAGTCAGTGGGAAAAACATGCAAATATTCGTATCACAGGTGGCTTTATAATTTTGACTATTACAAGTATGTCTTAATGTCAGTTCTTTAAAGATGGTTACCTAGTTATGTAATTACATTTTTGTTACCTAGTTACTTAATTACATTTTTAACTGGTGCATCACCTCAATACCTTATGTTTTACTTGCGTCAGGGGTACTCCTTACCAGGTATGACATTCTTCTGCAGTTACTTGTACACGCTTGGACTCCTGCTAGCTATGTGCAGCACATATATTATTTCCTAGTTTTTCTTGACTAATACAATTATCAAGCTGAAGAATACAAAGATTACTAATTGTGTAAAACAAGTGAAAATAAGAATTTGAAGAATAAGTATATGCAGATAAATATCCCAAGCACAGGACACATTCATATTTATATGGGCACCTAGATAACTAAAAGATAGACAGCTACTTTCCTGGGCTATGAACTCAAGGAACTTTGGGAGATGATCAGTGTACCATCAGCTTAGACTAATTATCAGATTGTGTAAGACTATACTTTAAATATAGTATCCGACAGTGTCCCTGGAAATCAGTAGATAAGTTTATGCTACTTACCTTGATGCATTTGTTTTCATTCTCATTTCAGCCCTGCATTCTGCTGGCTTTAGATGGAAAAAATGAGCCCAAAGTATAAAACACATGATAATTTCCTTTTTAAGATGTCTTTTCCCTGTCATCTGTCACAGGTGCACCCTATCCTAAACAATATTTGGATGTTGAGTGACAGCTGGTTTTGAAGTGAGAGGCACTGAATGCATCTGACATTGAATGATTGCCAGCTATGTGCACAGGCAGCCTGCCTCTCTTCACATAAAGTTATTCAACCCAGATGTTTATTTCTTCCACAAAGTTTCCTCTTCCCTATCCAGTACATTGCTATTCTCCTCAGTCTACTCAAATCACAACTGTCATTGCACCATATGACATTTAATGCAGCTGACTTCTAAGAGTGGGCTTTTTGTAATTTAGCATACAATCTCCAGGCAGAAAATGTGATTCACCTCTGTGTTGGTTTACATTGTCTGGCTCCAGCCACAGCCTTTGCCCACTGCCTACAGCTCCCTACCTACCAGCTCCAGTCTGACTGACATCAGGGAAGGAAAGCATATCTCTGCTATTTGAGTTGTACTCTGCTCTCAGTTCCCTCCAGCCCAAATCTACCACTGACTGGGTACATATCTTTAATCTTACTTTCTTCACACAACAACACTGTATTTTAAGCTTTTCAACTTGCATTTGCAAACGTGTACAATGAGTTGCCTCATTTACTTTATAGAAATAGATGGGAATGCACAATGGCTCTGAGCTCCCATTCTGTGTTTTAACATGAATTTCATTGTCTATCACCCCTTTCCCTGGATCCAGTCTTGTCAATTCATTACTACCAGAGCAACAGACAAGTAAGTTAAACCTGGAAGCCATTCCTGATGGGTTTACAGCTCCAATAATCAATGTTTTTTTTTTCAGTTCCAGATAAGAATACTATACAAAGAAATTTTATTTGTGTCAAATGCGATTTGGTTGCATGCATCTGACAGTTAGAAAAATTAAATCAGCATACACATAGTCAAGCCCACACATATGCTTTTCACTTCTACCACAAATTATTCTGTGTATCTGCTTTCTGTGCTAGGTTCCCATTTTATTGGGCATCACTACCTTTAGGTGATAGTCTGACCTTTTGACCTTTCCATTGATGCCATGCGTTGTCCATACTTTGCTCTTCAGCATTGTAATCTCATTAATCCCCTTTAGAAGATATGCTCAGCATGTGTCTAAGGACATACTTTCATTGCAGACCAACTTGCTTCTACATAGCTCTCAACTGTACAGATTTTTGCAGAATGTCCAGGCTTTTGCCTTATATTTTTGGTCCGTTTTTCATAAAATTGTGGTTTTCTGGCAAATTAGTAGCAGGTCATTAAAGACTGAAGTTAGAAAATAATGATAGACATTTGAGTTTCAGACTTCATTCCCTTCAGGAAATTCATACTAATGGAAAACCTGTTATTCTATCAACTTTCTAAGTTGTAAGAGCAATATTTAAAATTGTCCCTATTTCTGGGCCTTTGTCCCACTTTTATTTATGGCTTTGTCCAGATTTCTTGCTCTAAGAGTTTGAGAGGTATGCTGGTCCCAAATATTTCCTGATGCAATATTATGCCTAGCATCATGACATCAGCCTGACTTCCCTATGTGTTTGCTAGGAATTTGTGACTTAGTTCAGAGCAGACTATATAGATGTGGCTCTTCTTTTAGGCTAATACATTTTTGCTGGCTGTTAGCAGCTACTACTATTTTACCAATTTATTTATGTATTTATTTTGCATATATCTAGGCTGGACCACAGGACGTTTTTTAAGTTGATGACCCATTCTGAAGTATAAAAAACGAACATGGTATAATTGAATTAATACAAGAATTACACTTCCATTAGTACAGTTTTTGTTCAAATCACATCAGTCTTAGAGCAAATGCTCTGGGTCTTAACAGCACGTGATCATCAGAAGCTGTAAGTATTATTACATGGACACTGACATCTGGCCTCCAATAAGATGCATGCCTTTAGAAAGGAAATAAAGAGAGATGAAGGGTATCATCACAGATTTTCAACCATGGAGTAAGAAAGTACCTTGCTTGTGAATAATAACATGGGATGGTCAAGCAAAAATGAGGACTAGGTAGGTAAGCATACAGTTCTTGTGCAGATCTGAAATTAAAACTTCTGAAAAGGGGAGGGTAGTCATTTAAATGTAACTGTCTTAAAATAAAGAAGGCTTAAATAAGCTTTACTTTAAGATAAGCAAGACCTACTGTAATGGTGCTGTTTTCTGCTGAATTAGTCATGAAGCAACATGTTTTATACTGGACTTCCTCAACAGACAGCAAGGTAGATGATTTGGCTGATAGTGGGAAAATGTACTCCCAACTAGACAAGTCAGTACTTCTACCTATATCACCTAAAAACACCTAAATATCATAGCTAGATATATTCCACCAGGCAACAATATTACCACACTTGAAAGTATAGTACAATGGACCTCCTACAAGACAATATACTAATGGCTAACTTTAATATTGATTGGCTCAATTTTGCTCTCCAAACCCTAGATCCCATGTAAACCTTTATGGCTTCACCCAACTCATCACATCTCCCACTAGGACTGATAAACTTCTAAGCATCAATCCATCCTCAATTTGATTTTGTTTAGTGACCCCCAATCTCTCATCCCACTCAGGCTGCCTCCCTGACTGCCTTAGTGACTACAATCCAATCTTTCTACTAAGAAATCACATTCATCAAAACTACCAGACTTCCATCTGTCTAATTAGAAACACACAAAAAAAAAAACCTTTGATCCAAACAGGTTTATCTCTGCCCTAAAAAACTGCAATTGGGAACCTCTCAAACACCTGCCTCTAGAAGAAGCCATTTGCTCCATCTTCCTAAACATACCCCCTAGAACCACTAGAGTGAAATCAAAATATGCAACTTGGCTAAGTAAAGAATCCAGATCCCTACTCAGAACCAGAGATAAAGTCTGGAAACAATATTGCTAAACCATATCCCATATAACTAAACAAACCATCCTAGAACTCTGGAATAAAGCAACAAAACTAGTAAAATTAGACAAAAGCAACTACTATTACAACATGCAGAATGAAAATCAAAATAACCATCAAAAATTCTGAGCAGCAGTTAACAATATATTGCATCCTGGAAAAACAACCAATCCCCCCCAACAACAACCAACAACTCCAGGAACTTAGCCACTCAGTTTAATACTTACTTCAAAGAATCAGTTCAAAAACTTGCACTGACCCAGACCAGCACCAACCACACCCCTCCTACCCCAAACCACAACAGTTTACACCCTCCCAAAAGCAACAACCAGTTTACATTAAACCCAGTGTCCACTAACACCATCAAAAAACTACTAAATAAACTTAAGCCCACTGCCTTAGCTGCCAACAGTCTCCCTACTGACTTACTGCAAATTGCAGCAGTAGCAATTGCATACCCTGTATCCATACTTATTATCAGGTCATTATCTGAAGCTTACATCCCCACCATCTGGAAAATCTCCCACATCTTACTCTTACACAAATGAGGTAACTCCACCGAACTAACAAACTATCTCCCAATTGCAATTCTATCCCCTCTGTCAAAAATTCTGGAAAGGGTCATACACAACCAATTTATGGACTATATCCTTACACACAAGCTCCTGTCTAATACTCAGCATGGTTTTCGCCCCTCTCACATCACCACCACAGCTCTACTGTCCTTTACTAACACAGTTAACCAGCATAGAAACAATGGTCAGTTTGTATCAGCCATATTTCTGGACCTGTCCAAGGCATTTGACATGGTCAACCACTCCAAACTCATCTATGTCCTCTCCTCCCTTAGCCTCAGTCACCCCACTATCACCTGGTTTGAAAGTTACCTAGCAAAACGTCAACAGGCTGTCTGCTGGCAACAAGATCTTTCACCCCTTCTCCCTGTCACCTTGGGGGTTCCCCAAGGCTCCATCCTTGGTCCTCTTCTTTTTTTTTTTCTTTTTACCAACCAGCTTTACTTGGCTACACTCCAGGCCTAAGTGGTTCAGCATACTGATGACACTATCCTGACTTGCTCAGATTCTTCCCTCAAAGACCTCCATAGCATTACTCAAGATTTCTTCTTATCCGCTGAATCCTGGTTCACTAGCTCCCAACTTATCCTAAATCCCAACAAAACAAAACTTCTCTTCTGCTCAACCAGATACACCTCCACATCCACAACTTTAAGTATCCTCTCTAAAAATAAAACTATTATCACCCCCAACAAACCATATCAAATTACTAGGAATGGAAATTGACAATAACCTGAAATCTGCTATTCACATTTCCCAATCCATTAAAAAAGTTCACAGAAAAACTAGGTCTCCTATATAGAAGTAACAGATTTCTGACAAATAACACAAAAGCCACCATTGCTAGAACCCACTTCCTCTCAACTCTACTGTACACCTCGTCAGTTTTATCCAACCTCTGCAAGACAGATCTAGCCAAACTCAAAGCCTGCTACAATAAAGTCTCCAAGTTTGCCAGCAATGCCTCATACAAGTCACATCACTGCTCATCACTTAAGCAGCTCAAGTGGCTTGAACTCCCTCAACTTCTATTTATTCAACTAACCTTCACCCACAAAATACTCTGCCCATCAGAAAAAACCCTGCGCTCAAAAATCTCATTCAGTGACATTCCTCCTCAAGACCCCTAAGCTCCAGCAACAAACTACTTCTACACATCACCAAACCTAATAATTCAGCAGGTGAATCACTTTTTTCCAACTACATCTCCAAACACTGGAATAATCTACCTAACTCACTAGTAACTAACTTCTCAACACTTCAATTTGAAAAACATCTGAAAATGCACCTTACTAACACCTGGCTCTGCACCTGCAATTCACTTCGATAACTTATTCCTGCTTTTCACTCTATTATCATAGAAAAAAAAATGGCTTCAGAAAGCAACCAGTAGTTTTAAAGTGCATAAAGCGCTTTTTGTTTAATAAAATCAAACTTCTTCAGATGCAAACATACAAAGTACAAGTTTTAGTTAAATAAAATACCAGGAAGTGCTTGAGCCAATAAGCTCACATGCTGTGATGACATCAGCAACAGTAATTAACCCTTCCTGTTCTACACACTATGAAATAATACTGTTTAAAACTAAAATGATGCTGGCATCCATAACCAAGGACGACTGAAGCTACGGTTTGAAAAACAATCATTAACAAAGTGTGTTAATGGGTATTACTTTATAAAACTACAAAAACATATAAACATGTGAGATAATAAAGTTACCTATAAGGAATTACTTTAAAATTTCTTTTAAGTAATTCTACCATGCTAAAAAATATATATGTACATAAAATGACTTCATCTCTACAAAACTTAATACCACTAAAGAATACTATTAATAATATAAGCGATGCGCTGCTGAAATTCCATACAACCTTTTTTACTACAGCATTTCATACTGCTTCATTGCTAATCACCTAGCCCAGGAAAATAACTCTGCTGGCAGTTCAGGAAATATATTTAGGCACCATTAACAGTGTCTAAAATTACTATACAAGACATTAACTTAATGTTAATACATAATTTTAACTAACTGTGATGACTATATTACTAATTCTGTGGCGTTCATAATATGCTATGCCATTTACTTAATTCCACAATATGGCATTCATTATATAAATAAATAATACACAATCTAACTATGACATTAAGGAGAATTAAGGCTGAATATCCTGATATTGCATTTACTAATGTGAATTACTATTAAAGATGAATATTATTCATGATATTAATATAAAATTTTTTTTGTATTACATAACTAAAAGGGAGATTCTGTCATCTAGTTAAACTTTTCAATTTAAGTAGACATCTAATCGAGCACATGTCATTAATACCTGGGTAATAATATGCATTGAGGTGAATTTGCCAGTAAAGTTCAAGTTATTCAAGTCTTAGGGAGATGGGACCACCCCGAATGTCGTATTTGATATGGTCAATAATCTTGAATTTAAATTTATGGTTTGGAAATATTCCAATATGTTTATCCAATGCATTCTCTGTTTTCTTTTTATTTATGGCGTACTGATGCTCGTACACTCGCTCCAGGAGCTTACGCTCTGTCTTGCCTATATAAAATACTGGACAAGATTGTCACTTTGCTAAATATACTACCAATTTGTTATTACAATTGTATCTGTCTTTCAATCTAAACACATTGTCGTTCAGCTCAAATCTGTTTCCTACATCAGTGAATTTACAAAAGTTGCAGGATTCACAATTAAACATCCCGGGAAACTTCACCAGTTGTGGCCTACTAGATTCCAAGAGGTTCTTAATATTACACTGTCTCCTATAAATGATTTTGGGTGAAGTGCCTAATCTACTCAGCAAGGTCAGGTCACGTCTAAGCCATTCCCAATTTTTACAAACCAAGTTCTGTACAAGATGACTATCCGCATTATAGGTGATAACTAGGCTCAAAGAGAAGTTACCTTTTGTACCTGGACTATCGACATTGAAGTATAACCCGCACTTTTCTTTTGATGTTGATGCAGGTACCCCTCCTGAACTCAAAATCTGGGTGTAAAAGCCTGACCTTCTCTTATTCTGAACCTCCTCCTTAAGTGAGTCTATTAGATCACAGGGGTAGTCTTGAGCTAAAAACATGCTCTTTGGTAACTTACATTCCACCTCAAAGTCTCTATCCAAAGTAATAATTCTAGCCACCCTTACCAGTTGGCCCTTAATGACCGAACAATTTTGATAGTAAGGGTGGCAGCTGGAATAATGGAGAAATTAGTTGGAATAGGTACCTTTCCTGAAAATTCTAGACAAATATCCGTTTCTCCCTCTATCTTTTCTAAGATTACTATCTAAGTATGCTATTTCATCACTATCAAGAGTGTGAGTGAATTTCAGGAAGGATGTGATATTATTAAAATAACGTAGTTTAAAGTAAAAAAGGTTGTAGTGTGGAATTTCAGCAGCGTATCACTTATATTATTATAAGTATTCTTTAGCTGTATTATGTGATTCAGTTTTGTAGAGATTAAGTAATTTTATGTACATATATATATATTTAGAATGGTAGAATTACTTAAAAGAAATTTTAAAGTAGTTCCTTATAGGTAACTTTGTTATCTCACACATTTATTTGTTTTTGTAGTTTAAAGTAATACCCATTAACACACTTTGTTAATGATTGTTTTTTAAACCGTAGCTTCAGTCGTCCTTGGTTATGGATGTCAGCATCGTTTTAGTTTTAAACAGTATTATTTCATAGTGTGTAAAACAGGAAGGGTTAATTATTGTTGCTGAGGTCATCACAGCATGTGAGCTGATTGACTCAAGCACTTCCTGGTATTTTATTTAACTAAAACTTGTACTTTGTATGTTTGCATCTGAAGAAGTTTGATTTTATTAAATGAAAAGCGCTTTATGCACTTTAAAACTACTGGTTGCTTTCTGAAGCCGTTTTCTTTCTATTTTAGTAGTTTTTTTGTGTGTTTTTCACTCTATTATCATTAGTCTTACTCTACTAGCATGATCTACCTCTAATGGTAGTTTCACTTTAACTGTACCTGATCATTTGGATATATCCATTAAATGTTGTTGTGACTTTCAGCTTTTCCTGGTTAGGGATTGCCACAGCGGAACTCCGGTCCGCTAATGATTGGCAGTAGATTTTTACGTGCCGAGTTGCCGGCACTGATACACAACCTTCAACAAAGGTACGCCCATTCACGCATGTCTCCACACAGAAAATGCTCTAGCTGAGAATCGAACAGAACAACGTCTTACTGTGAGGCAACAACGCTACCGCAGCACCACCACCGCAGTACTGTTGCTCTACTTATTGAGTCTGAAACCACTATCTTGTACGTATTTGCTTCTCACTTGGCTGTATTTGTTTCTCTATTGTATGTATTTGTTACTGTTAAAGCTTTTCTCCCGGGCCTCTGCTGAAAAAGGACCTGTGTCCAATCGGACTTTCCCGGTAAACAAATGTAAAATTAAATTAAATTAAATTAAATATCCACCCTTCCACAGGTGTTTAAAGAATTGAGAACTATGTATATGCATATGCATATGTTAGTAAAGTCTCTGGTTTTTGCAAGACAGATTTGAGATGTGGAGGTTTAAAGCCTTGAATAAAATCCAGATATCCTTTGTTTAGTTAACATCTCAGATGCAGAAGGAGCAGACCAGAGACAGAGATAAATTATGAGACATTGTACAAGCTCACCTCCCTCAGGTGTGGGCATGTTGAGCCCATGCTGAGGGTGTGACTTTCATTCAGAATCCCTGATGGAGACAAGGAATTAACAGAGGCACTTACCTTCAAGGTGGCAGCGCTACTTGAGGTGACATGACTTATGGAAACAGGAGACCGCCCTTTCATACACCTAGTGCATGCCACAACTTGGTATTCCACAGTAGGCATGCAGACAGGAGACAAGTATGGCTAAGTTAAATCACCACTCCTATCACTCAACCTTCATCCTTAAAGGAACAATTAGGTTATAGGGCTGGGGGAGTAAATAGTCCAGTAGGGTACATAATGTGGTAGCCTCATGGTCAGGAGCAAGAAACAGACACAAAAACTCTGCTGTTGCAATGGGTCTTTAGATCTGATCTTTGAAGAACAAGTATTAATTAAGCTATATATGCTGGTATTTTAAAACAGAAACTGTATGCTTTTCCTCACTTGCTCACTCTCTTACTAGTTATATCCAGCTCCTAGAATGATCTCATGGACATCCACTGCTATCTGTGGAATTTTCAAGTAAAGGGGTAAGATGGAATCAGGTTGCCAGATCTTTCTTCTGCATCACACACATGCACATACTCACACCAGTGGGTTAATTTAGAGTCCATAATACACCTACGGCATGTCTTTGGAATGTGGAAAGAATCAGAAGCATACAGAGAAAACCCACACAAACACAGGGTGGACATGTAGCCTCCTTAAAGAAGGCAACCCAACTGAGAACCAAGCTGTAGAGCCTCTTGCTTTGAGACATTAGTCATGCCAGTGTGCTGCCCTATAAGGGTCTAAAACTGGGAAGCCTTGGCCCACTGTACACTGTCTTTTCTGGGAGCCAAAGTAATATTAGGTGGGGAAAGGGACAAGTAGTTAATACAGACAGAGAAAACTAGGGGACCTGGTAGTGATTCCTGAGGGTTACAAGATAATAATTTCAGAGAAAGATCATCCTGTATTATTTCCTTAAAGAATTTTACCCTCTAAGTAATGCTGAAACCAAAGCATGATATTTTGGTTTATGGCAAGGGTCCTTAACCTATAAAGCAGGCCTGTATGTGATGCAGAGTAAAATGCCTTTGTTATATACACTTGCATGACTACTGTAAGCAAAGCAAGAGCTTTTGCCATGTGCTTGTTGTTCATAGGTTCATAGGTTCATAGGTTCATACTAGGCTATCTGCCCTGGGGCATTTATAAGCCTAGCCTGAGTGTGTTTTGCTTTCGCCACCCTTTGATTTGAGTTTGCTGTGCCCTTTTTAAGGTTAGTTTACTGTGCCTCTGTCTAGTAGTGACACAGAAGTAATCCCCGGGGTAAACTTACGATCTCCCATCCACTCATCAAGATTCCTCTTGAAGAGAGTCAATGAGGTGCTCTGCCTAACATGGACTGGGATTCTATTCCAGAGCGAAGGGAGCCTCTGGGTTATGAATCTGTCCCTCCAGCATGTTCTATTTATTTCTGTGCTGAGGTTCAAGTCCCTCGAGTGTGTGGTTCCAAGGGATTTAGATTTTCTGAGGTGGAGCATGTCCATTAATTCTGGGTTGGACATAGCTTTGTATGTCAGGCATAGATCGCCTCGAAGTAGGCAGTATGCAACTGAGTTGAGTCCCTTGATCCTCTTTGTGAAGTACTTTTGGGGTCTTTCTAGTTGCTGCAGGTGTGAGGTAAGGTACATCCCAAAAGGGGCATTGTATTCTATGATGGGCCTGATGAGGGATGAATAAAGGGGCACTATTACCTCACTTGATCTAGATGTGAATCCTTTTGTGATAAGGTGGGCTATGTAGAAGGTCTTTCTAACCACTTTGGCAATGTGGTTGTCAAAGGAGAGATTGCTATCAACTTGGGTCCCCAGGTCCCTAATTACTTCTTCCGTACTTAATGGGTTACCACCTATGTGATAATTTGTGGGCACTTTGTTTTTGCCAAAGGGTATGACTATACACTTTTTGGCATTTAGCTTTAGGCCATGGCTCTGGCACCAGTTATCCATCTCTGTGAGACCTTTTTGGAGGCTGTTCATGTCAGCTGGAGAGTCAATTATGGTGCCCAGTTTGCAGTCATCTGTGAACTTGGTCAGCCATAGTCCTCCTGTGTTGGCCTGTACCTCAGAGAAGTATATGCCGAACAAGAGAGGTCCCAGGACAAAGCCTTGTGGGACACCACTTGTAACTGGTTTCGAGTCTGACATGGCTCCGGCAATTCTGACTCTGTTGGTTCTGTCTTTGAGCCAGTTAGCAACCCATCTTGTGACATAGGGGTTTATATTTAAGCTGGATAGCTTATCTATGATGCCCGAGTGGGGTATTGTGTCAAATGCCTTTGCGAGGTCCAGATAGGCTGTGTGGACTACCTTCCTTTCATCTATGGCCTTGGTGAATGTTTCAAAAAAGTTGACCAGGTTCAAGAGGCAGGATCTGCCCTTGACAAAGCCGAATTGGGTAGGATCTAGTGTCTGTAGGTCCCCAATGTCTTTGTTTATGAGTTCCATGATGATCCTCTCCATGACCTTGCAGATAAGGCTAGTTAGGCTTACGGGCGATGGTTACCAGGGTCCGTTGAGGCACCACCTTTGTGGAGTGGGACCACTGTTGCTGTACTCCATTCTTTGGGTACATATCCTGTAGTGAGGCTGAGATTGTACAGCAGTTTTACGTGAGGGTTTAATTCTTCTTGGAGTTCATGAAGGACGCAACCCAGAACACCGTCTGGTCCCATTGAAGCAGTGTTTTTGTTTTGGAGAGGGTGGCTTTCACCTGAGCATCTGAGATGTTAGGGAGGCTGCACTCTGCTGGGATAGATATTTGCTCTTTTGGGGGAGAAGGGGGGAGAATTTTGAACTGAACCTGTCTGCCAGGATGTTGGCAATGTCTGTGGGTTCAGTGTATTTTTTGTCATTTAGAATCAACTCTGAGCATATCTGGGAGTTGCATCCCAGGTTCCTAACATAGCTAAAGAAAGCCTTGTGATTGTCTTTAGTGTCCTGTGCAATTTTTCTCTCGAAGCTGGCCTTGGAGGATTTTATGAGATTGTAATTTTTTGCTAGTACTGATCAGAGATGCCTTCCCTTTTAGGGATTTTGCTCTATCATGTAGTAGCTTCCTCCTTCTGTTGTACAACTTATCTATGGCTGGGGTCCACCAGACTGGATGCCTGCCTTTGGACGTCTGGGTCTTGGTTTTGTTTGGGATAGCATGATCCATGCATTCCTGGAGGTGTCCATAGAATGCGTTTATAATAGGATTCTGTGGTTTGGGCCGTAGTTTCCACTGGCCCGGGGGCCTTGAAGGATTCCACCTCGATTTTGAGAAGTGTGAAGTTCGCTTTTCAGAAGTTTTTCACTGTGGTTTTCTGGGCTGGGGGTGGGGTCAGGTTTTGTATGTCCAGTGAAATTAATTTATGGTCTGATCTTACCAATGAGGGGTATACTTCTGGTGTGGAGCATAGGGTCCCCATGTTGGTGATGATCGGGTTAAGTATGTTTTCCCCTCTTGTGGGAGTTGTGACTAGTTGTTCCATGGCATTTGAGTTTATAAATTCCAGGAACCTTTGGGCTAGGATGTTGGGGCTTGAGTAATGCTCCCAGTCTATGTTTGGGTAGTTGAAGTCACCCAATATAATGGTGTTTGGAGAGATCTTCATGTTCTCCAATGTTTTCAGGAAAGCCGAGTGGGATTCCTGATTTTGAGACGGTGGTCTGTAGCATGCTATAAACTGAAAGGCAGTTTTGCCCACTGTTAGTTGCACATGGATGGTTTCTGATGCTTCGTGCAATGCCACTAACCTGGAGGTGTGGGTATCCTTGATAAATATGGATACTCCCCCTCCTTTTGTGGTTCAGTCCGAGTTTTGGGGCCAAAAAGCATGATTTGAGGTATAACCTGGTAGTGCTGGGGTGCTCTCTGGAGCCTTGAACCAGGTTTCTGTCACTGCACAGATATCGATGTTCTCCATATTGAGGAGAGCTTTGAGTGCGTGCATTTTGTGTGTCCATCAGAGTTACAAGGGCAGCACGATATTATTAGCATTTCAGCAGACATGATAGTCATAAGAGAAAAGGTCATAGCCTTCAAAATGTTGTGTTATTTGTTAAGAACCTGCTTCCTTGAGAATTTTGAAGCATATGAAAGCACATAGGTTCATAGGTTCATAGGTAGATACTATGCTATCTGCCCTAGGGCATTTATAAGCCTAGCCAGAGTGTATTTGGCTTTCACCTCCCTATTAGATTAGCCTACTGTGCCTCTGTAAAGTAGGTCACAGAAGGTACCCTTTTAAGATTAGTTTACTGTGCCTCTGTCTAGCAGGGACACAGAAGAGATCCCAGGGGTGAATTTGCAATTTCCCATCCACGAGTCCAGATTTTGCTCGAAGAGGGTCAGCGAGGGGCTATGTCTAACATGAATTGGGATTCTATTCCAGAGTGAGGGGAGCCTCTGGGAAATGAATCTGTCCCTCCAGCATGTCCTATTTATTTTTGTGCTGATGTTTAGGTCCCTGGAGCGTGTAGCTCTAAGGGACTTGGATTTTTTGAGGTGGAGCATGTCCATTAATTCTGGGTTTGACATGGCTTTGTACGTCAGGCATAGATCACCTCTGAGTAGGCGGTAAGCAACGGAGTAGAGCTGGAGTTTCTTTAGTCGAGCTGCATAGGACATCTGTTTGTAGCCCAAGATCCTCTTGGTGAGGTACTTTTGTGGTCTCTCCAGTTGCTGCAGGTGTCGGGTAAGGTACATCCCAAAAGGGGCATTGTATCCAATTATGGGCCTGATGAGTGACGAGTAGAGGGGCACAATGACCTCTCTTGATCTAGATGCGAACCCTTTCGTGATAAGGTGGGCTATATAGAAGGTCTTTCTAACCACTTTGGCAACGTGATTATCAAAGGAGAGATTACTATCTACGTTGGTCCCCAAATCTCTAATTACTTCTTCTGTACTTAATGGATTACCACCTATGTGGTAATTTGTAGGCACCTTGTTTTTCCCAAAGGGGATGACTATGCACTTTTTAGCATTTAGCTTGAGGCCGTGGCTCTGGCACCAAGCATCCGTCTCTGTGAGACCCTTTTGGAGGATGCTTGTGTCAGCTGGAGATTCGATTATGGCCCCCAGTTTGCAGTCATCTGCGAACTTTGTCAGCCATAATCCCCCCATGTTAGCCTGAACCTCAGAGAAGTATATACCGAATAAGAGAGGTTCCAGAACTGAGCTTTGTGGGATGCCACTTGTAACTGGTTTGGATTCGTACATGGCACCTGTGATTCTGACCATGTGAGTTCTATCTCTGAGCCAGTTTGCAACCCATCTTGTGATAATAGGGGTTGATATTTAAGCTGGTAAGCTTATTTATGATGCCCGAGTGGGGTATTGTGTCAAAGGCTTTTGCGAGATCCAGGTAGGCTGTGTGGACTACCTTGCCCTCATCTATGGCTTTGGTAACTGTTTCAAAAAAATCAACTAGGTTTAAGAGGCAAGATCTGCCCTTAACAAAGCCAAATTGGGTAGGGTCCAGTGTCTGGAGGCTCCCAATGTCTTTGTTTATGAGTTCCATGATAATACGCTCCATAGCTTTACAGACCAGACTAGTCAGGCTTATGGGGCAATAGTTCCCGGGGTCCGTTGTGGCACCACCTTTGTGGAGTGGGACCACTGTAGCTGTATGCTATTCTTTAGGTACATATCCTGTAGTAAGGCTAAGTTTGAACAGTGACTTAATGTGAGGGCTCAGTTCTTCTTGGAGCTCGTGTAAGACACAGCCTGGGACACCGTCCGGTCCCATAGATGTGTGTTTTGCTTTGGAGAGGTCAGCTTTCACCTGTGCATCTGTGATGTCAGGGAGGTTACATTCAGGGGGGGAAGGGGGGGAGAAGTTTGTATTGAATCTGTCTGCCAGGATGTTGGCTATGTCTGTAGGTTCGGTAAAAGATGCATGGGATGGCCTTGGGATGTCCGAGAATGTGGAAGAGAGAAAAGAACTGCTAGGCCTATTCTGCAAAGGGATACTGATAAATGTGTGACAATTTCTAAAGAACTCCGGTTATAAACTGTGGCATATGGGTTGTTCATACCTAGGAATGTTTTCGGTCAGTGATTATTAAGCTTTTACAGAATAAACAATATCGATGAAAAATGTGTAAACTGGTAAATTATGTCAGATATACTGCTCACAGGTGACACAAGGTTAGAAACTAGAGACTGAGATCAAGCTTGATGCATTTGTGGAAAGGCATTGGAGATGTCTCTCTGTGAGGAGATATTTCAGTCGTCAGTCTCCAAAGACACTAAAGGTGGAAGAGTTGGAGGAGGAGTTTGGGCTCTTTGTGTGAGTTTGCTAATCCCTTGTCAGACCATCCTAGGATTATTGAGTAGGAAGGCTCACCTTTGACTGAGGTGGCTCATCTTTCTGTTTAGGGCAAGTTGTTTTCAGTTTAAACTATTGGTGTAATAATGCTGCCAAGAGGATAGTGAGCCTATGTACAGCACACAAGCTGCTTGGTGAATTTTGTCATCCAAGGTGTTAGATTTTCTCTGATCCTGTCGGTCCATTTATGGTAATACTTACATTTAAGTGGAAGCAGAATGTTTAAGAGGTGCTACAATGCTTCATTAGAGTCCCTTGGAGAACTGATGTAACCAATCAAAAGAGGGTAATCCAAACAGTAAGGACATTTGTTTGTTGCACTTAAATTATCAAGTAACTATTGACCTTACCTTCAGTTTTGTAACTTTTAGTTGCAAAGTTGCAGGTAATCAACAATGACCACTGAGCAATGACTCGGCAGTCTGTGTTACAGTAAACCTTTCAGGACAATTGTTCACCTTATTTCACTTATGGAGTACTTACCTAATAAAGAATTTGGTCTAATAGGGAGTTTAATGAATTGAATGAGGAACGATCCTCATAAAGCCAGATGTAAAGATTAATTAGACTAAAGCTTAGAGTGAAGCTTGATGTCCCCTGCTATGGTGGAATTATGTTTTGCAAAGTAGGGATGGATTTTCTAAGGAGCAGACTTTTCCTCACTTGCTGTAGTGGGTTCAGGGGATGTAAACTAGACAAATGTACAGCTTAAGATGCCCACTGAAAAGGCTACCACACAGCAACTAATTTGGTTCAGAGTTATAGGTGTTACATGAGATTTTGATGTGTTGGCAAGGAAGGATTTGGTAACTTAGAGAAAAGAACACTAATGCCAGATTTGATTCCAGAACTTTGACTCTGAAGATATGATAATTGGATAAAACATCTATGGCTACAACATCTTACAGTTTAAACCAGAACTCTATAATGCCTACAATGGTAGAATATGAGTTTTGATCCATGCTTGAAAGAATGAGAACTCATGTCTTATACACCCATGAATTACTCTTGCAATAAGAATGCCATGTCTAAGATAAGATGCTTCTCTCTCTCTGCCTACCCCTAGCCAACACTCAGCTTGTGCAGCCCCTGTCCTTCTCACTGCCTGCCCATAGCTATTTTTCCCATGGTCATTGGTGATGCACATGGGCTGCTCTGTGTGATTTGACTGCTTACTGCATCTGTGAATTTCATATTTTGCTGCCTGTCTAAGGTAATGCATACCTTGCTATCGCCCTTGTCCTAATCTCAGCCCTCCCTTGAGATACTCAAGTATCTGTTGTCATGCTTGATAAAGATTTCTGCCCATAAGGAGCCCCACAAGCATCCTGCAAACTGAGCCACTTGCTAATGTAATGCACACTTTGCTATCGCCCTTGTCCTAATCTCAGTCCCTCTTGAGGTATGCTAGAGCCTGTTGTCATGCACAATGAGGATTTCTCCCATAAGGAGTCCCAGACGCATCCTGCAAACTGAGCCACCTGCTAATGTAATGCACACCTTCCTATCACCTTTGCCCTAAACTCAGCCCCCCTTGAGGAAAACAAGAACCTGTTGTCATGCTCGATGAGTATTTCTGCCCATAAGGAGCCTCACAAAAATCCTGCAAACTGAGCCACCTACAAATGTATGTTTTTACAGTATAACTTGCTATTATTAATAACTAATTTATGTGTATCTGCTACCCGTACATCACCACACCATGAGGCTGTGTTTTGCCATTCTAATAAATATTTTCCTTACTTCAGCTCCTCCCTGCCCAACTCATAGCCCCACCCAGTGGCCTCTCTGTAGTATGTCTAGCTTTCTCCAGTGTCCATGCTATCTCATAGCCTCCCCACCCTCCTCCCATCAACCTAGGACATGTAGCTCCTTATTACTGTCTATTGCAACTCTAGTTTATCTGCTATCATTCTTCCACTATTGGTCCAGATTTCCCCTGTTAATCCTAAAGTTTTAGCTCTCCACTTTTCCCTCCATGGGGACTTGTATCAGGGCTTCCCCTAGTTCAGTATCCCATTTAAAACCAAACAAATTAATATACAGCAATAATTCTAACACTTTAGCTTACTGATTGTTTTTTTTTGGCACATAGAGTCCTCCTGCATCCAACCCACTCTGCTCAGACTCACTCTACTACTCTACCTTACCCCCATTCCCATCCACCCTTACTTTCCTTAAATGTATATCTTACCAAACCACACCCCTTACTCCCCTCAATCAATCCATACCCTTCTGTTCAATATCCTCTACAGTTCACCCACTCAATCTCCTTCACTTTACTCCACCACCCCCACCTAACTACACACTATGCATCTCTACTACTCCTTAATAACCAATACTCCACTTTCTTTACCTCACCTATAGCGTCACCTCCCTCCCCTCATACCAAATTAGACACTTCCACTGTCCACTTATTACTCCCACAATTATACTAACATCAACCCACAACTCTATAACCACTCAACCACTCTCCTCTTACCTTTCAAACACTTTCACACCAACTATCCTATTTCCCCAGTTTCCAGATATCATAAACTGATTAACAAATGTAGACATCTACTACTACACTATATAACACATATTAAACTCCAAGTTGACATCCATCCCAACCCAGGTCCGTTAATAACTTCTCACAGTGCCTACAATCTTCCCTATCTCCTGCCACAACAAACTCTATTCAGTCTATTATACATTCCCATCCCTACCTCTTTTCCAAAAACCTCTAATACAGACTTGCTTCTAACCAGTTTCAATCTCCATAGCATCATAAGAAAAGCTAGTGAATTCCATGCTGCCCTAGCCACCTACTTACCAGATATAGTTGTGGTAACCGATACCTATTTAAAGCCCCACATTAATGACAAAGAAATTGTCACAACTGGCTATAACATAATTAGACTTGCCAGATTAAACAAAAGAGGTGGTGGAGCTGCTCTTATGTTTAAGAACATCATCAAAGTTATATAACTAAACTGTGCCCCTCCTGACCTACCCAACTCCGAAATCCTAACTACTCACCTTGAAATCAACCCAAACAAAACAGTAATTATCATAGCCACCTATCTTCCATCAGGCAATAACCTTCCAATCATTGAAATTCTACTTTCCTGGGCATCCACCAACTTCGGCCAAGAAACTGTAGTCCTTGGTGACTTTAACCTTGATTGGCACTCCTGCTCATCCAATAACCCCTGCAACTTCTTAAATCTCTTCACCTTTTCCCAAACCATAACCTGTCCAGCTCATACAGATAAACATTCCAATAAGGAGTCAACATTAGATTGCATCTTAACTAAAAGGGAAACAAGGAAGTAAAAATTCTGGGAAGAAATAGCCAGGGAATTGTTATGGCTAGGCTTGTATAGGCCCTAGGGCTGATAGCCTAGTACCAACCTATGAACCTATGAACCTATGAACAAACCTAACCTAAGTTATTAGCCGGTTGCCTTCCAGACTCCCTCAGAAACCATTCTCTAACCTTTCTATACGGAAAATATGTGCATACCCAAAGCAATATCACTTATAAATACATCCATAGCAGGAAATACTTCTCCCCCCTCTACATTTAACCTGCTACTCCAACAATGTGACTGGGCACCACTTAAAAACCTACATTTAGACCTAGCTGTTCAGTACTTCAACAATAACTTCCTTGAAACACTTAATAACCTGGCTCCCATTAGGAAAGTGCAAACAAAAGCCAAGCACCTACCTTGGTTAAGTAATGACACCAAACTGCTAGTTAAATGCAGAGATAGAGCCTGTATGGCATGCCATACCTTCAAAGATAAAGCAGACCTCTTAACTTATCTGCAACTATGGAGTCTAGCTAAGAAACAAATCAAAAAAGACAAACAAGCTTACTTCCAAACCTGTCAACAGAAACACATAAATAATCCCCAAAAATTCTGACAAACCATCAACTATCTCCTCAGCCCTGGACGTACCCCAACCCATCCCCAGTCCCCTCAAAGAACTCTGACCCTATTGCAATTCAAATCAGCTATCACTTTAGAAATACTATCACCTCCCTGCTAGACAATCAAACCATTCTACCACTTACTGTGCCCACCCCTACTCCAGCTAATCCCAACCTCTTCAATTTTACACCCATGCAAACTAGTTATATAAAAACTCTCCTAGCCAAGCTTAAACCCTGCTCTCTTGCCACTGACCAACTACCTAACAAATTTCTAAAATGTGCCACTTCTTCTATTGCCTACCCCATATCTATCTTGATTAATCATTTTATTGCAGAACAGTATGTCCCACTTCTCTGGAAAATATCACACATCATTCCCCTCCATAAAGGCTTACCCTCTAAACAACTAACTAACTTCATCCCATAGCTGCCCTTTCCCCTTTGTAAAAATATTAGAAAAATGCATCCACAACCAAATCATTAACCACTTTCTTAGTCACAACCTATTTTCCAGTTCTCAACATGACTTTAGACCTAAACATAGTACTACCACTGCCCTACTAACTGTCACTAACACCATGTATCATCTCTTGAATGAAGACCAGCTTGTCTCATCTATCTTTCCTGATATGTCCAAAGCCTTTGACACCATTTCCCATCAGCTACTACTAAACAAACTCTTATCCTATGGCCTAAGCTCATCATCCCTAACCTGGTTCCATAGCTATCTTTCCAATCAACAGCAGGCTACTAAATGGGAAAACTACTCCCCATCTCAGTTGGTGTACCCCAAGGTTCCATACTTGGTCCCCTACTCTTTATCATATTTACTAACAACCTTAGTTCTGCAGCTGAACTTGCCTTCATTGTCCAATACAGCCATGATGCTACACTTATCTTCTCAGCTCCCTTAACCCAGGAACTTCAAGTAAAAATGCAAACTTATTTTTGGGACATTGAAAAATAACTATCTGAACACCAGCTCATGCTAAACCACAACAAAACTAAGTTAATAGTTTTCAGAAACAAAAGATCCAAACCTTGCCAGTCCCCTCTCACATTCCTCTCCTCAAACGGAACCAAGATAGAACCCACTAACCAGATTAAACTTCTAGGTGTCACAATAGATGATAATCTAAAATGTGATAAATATATTTCTCTGACAATCAAAAGATCAACATCAAACTTAACACCGTCTACAGGGCCAAACCATACCTAACTCAAAGCGCCAGGCTGGTCACTGCTCAGTTACACCTGCTATCCACCCTTCTATACAGATCTCTCATATTCACAAACCTGTATAAGACTGACCTCAACAACTTAGAATCCTGTTACAACAAAATTGCCAAATATGCCACTAATCATCTACACAGATCTCACGACTGCCCAGTTCTCTCCCAGCTCAACTGGCTAGAGCTCACCAACCTTTTATTTCTCAGTCAACTTACCTTGGCTCACAAAATAGTCCATCAACCCAACTACTGCCTTGCTATTTCTAACCTATTGCAACCTAGTATTACTCTCAGATCCCTCAGATCTGCTGACAAACTTATGCTAAAGGTTACCCACTCCCACAACTATCATGGCGACTGACAAAATAGCCAAATTCTGGAACACTCTTCCTCAGGCCATCACAAAAAATCCTAACTATCATGAGTTCAAATAACTCCTAAAGGACTACCTAGTTATTCATTGGCTTCATCACATTATCAGTATTGAATTTACAATAAGCATCAGTTTCTAAATCAGAAACACATGAATGAAAACTCATTTCACTTAAATCATCTTCACATTGTTCCCATGAATTACATTTATATCCTGGGCAAAGAAAGATTTTAAATATAATTTTCTAACAAATTTAAACACTTCAATTTTCAGTTCATATCCTCTTGGAAAAGCTGTAGGAATGAACTTTAAACCTCTATTTAACAGCAAAATAACAGTATCTGATAAAATACATCCAGATAAATTAACTACATAGTCATTATTTACAACATTTAATTCAGTACCACTTGCCTTTTTTGTATGTCCGGTAACTGGGGTTATATTCCCCATAACTGTCCTGTCCATGTTCATAATTCCTGGACCTCTTTTTACCATAATTCCTCTCTGATTCAAGAAAATTCTTGGCCATATAACCCGGATTTACTGGTTCGGGAAGTCCTAGAAACTTATTTTCTTCATCACGGTTGTCATTCACAAATGAAGATTCACTGCCAGCTGATGAAATATAGCCGTTAATTACTTTTATTCCTGTTTCTTGCTGAAATCTAACTTTCTGACATTTCTTAGACTGGCTAGTTGAAACATTAAATGCAGACTTTCGTTAATAATCTCGTATGTCCCACTGAAGTTTATCCTTCTTATGAGTTCTTTTTCATACCTGGACAGTCTGTCATTCATTCCAGCCAAGAAACTCTCTAAAACCAAGTTATTAGAATGATATTCTGACATGCCACCTTCATTTCCATCACTAACCTCCTTCTTTTAAGGTCGTCTCTCTCGATAAGGATCTGAACCCACTCAGTGCTGCATTTATGGGCAGCAGCTATCCATCTAGTATGGAAACTTTTTTCTTCTTCCTCTTGTAAATTAAAAGGAAAGGAAGGACTTTTCATAGCTCTTAAGCCTTGAGCTGTAATATTAAGTTCCACATACCTTTGCAGACTTAAGGTATTGAAGAAAAACAAAGTTTCCTTAAAAATTAGCGTCTCTACCTTATCATACAGCTGCTGCAGCTCCGGAGTAGCTGCTGTCTCTCTGCTTTTTCCAATTGCAGCAAAAAGGTTACCATTGTGTTGATTTCTGCTTTCTCCCCACATGGCACATGGAGCAGGCATTACTTCACTTGAATTGTGAACCAAAAAGATTTACCCCTTCTTGGCTTCTGTTTTGACCAGCTGGAACTGTGTTATCAGCAGTCATATTAAGAAAACTGTCCAAAGTCTTTTGTGAAATTTCCTGAGACATCTCTCTAAATATTCTGGGGAGAGACTTAAAGGAATCACTGGCCATATCACTCTACTTCACCACGAAATGTAAAGATTTACAATAGTGCCACAGATGCAACTGCTAGTGGAACAGGTTTACAATAGTGCCACAAGTGCCACTGCTAGTGGAACAGATCTACAACAGTGCCACAAGTGCCACTGCTGGTGGAACAAATTTACAATGGATGTGGGAGGCATGTAGGAAGCAAGTAGAATACACCAAGGATAATACAGTGACTATGTGCAGACATTGCTTAGTATTTAAATAGTAAAAAATAGCCTAGGTTACTATTAAATGAAACCAGCTGTACCAAATGAATGACTCACAGTATTAGCATACAGGCTCAGGCAGTAAGTAAAGTCACGTCTTTCCAAGTGAGGTAACATGTTAAAGCTAAATACTAGTAGATTAGTCTAATAAAACACCTGAGCTTTCCTATACATAGACAATCCTTTCAAAATGGATATTAAGTAGTTCCCTCCTTTGGCTGACAAATGCATTGCTTGTGGAAGTGGTTAACTTCTGGAAAAATCTATACTCTACCTGAAAGGAAGCATAAATGAGAAAATCATGATAAGCATTATTTAAATTAGAAAATGGACAAGCAAGGAAGCCAGATGTCTGTCTCATAATAAATTCATCAATTATGTAATTTCAAAATTCTGTAATTGTCACAGTACTGCTATTACCTACACCTGCATGAGGTACATGGCCCATAGGGTAAAATGCTGCTCTCATCATCAGGTGCATTTGGTGGATGGTTCAAAGGGTAAAGGTGCATTTGGTGGATGGTTCAAAGGGTAAATAGCTGATGTTACCATCAGGTGCATTAGGTACATGACACGTGGTAAAATACAGCACTCAACATCTTCTGTATTAGGTATATCACACATGGAGTAAAATGTTGTTCTCACCATCATCTGCATTAGGTATGACGTGGTAAAATGCTGTTTTCACCATCAGCTACATTAATGTATATGGCTCATAGGTTAAAATGTTGTTCAAACCATCAGCTGCATTAGATACATGACACATGGGGTAAAATGCTGAACTCACCATCAGCTATATTAGGTACATGGCTCTTAGGGTAAAATGGTGTTGTCAGCATAAGGTACCCCACTTGCACTTGTGTCCGTCAGTCTGATTTCTTCCGGGGGCTTGGTATAATAAGTTATATAAGATATTTGTCTTCTTTACATGGAAACAAATCATTGAACATTCTGCGACCTGGTACTGGGCATGCTGGCATCTCTTCCTTTTGAAATGTCGTTATGGTGTGCAGTGGACATGGAATGGGTCTTCACTACTTGTTTTTTCTGACTTAACTTTCTTAGCCATTTAAGTACATTGTTTATCTTGCTGTTTTGTTACATTCTACTGTTTCTAGATGTGATTCATATATCTTCTCAAGCTTCCAGTTTATTAGTTGATTGAAAGCAATTTGTATGTCAACATTGAACATAAAGCTTTAGGCAGACTTTGAAACCAACTTGCTTCCTCTTTGAAAGGAAAATATGGCTAAATTTAGCTTCTTTCCTTTATTTATTTATTGACATTTGTGTACTGGGAAAGTCTGACTGGATAATTTTATTCACTCTCAGTGGAGGCTTGGGGAGAAAAGTTCCACAAGTAAAAGTGCAGAAAATACATATGCATGGCTGAAAATTGATATCACATTACAATATAGTGCACATACAAAGACAATTACAGTAATTAATACACATATGACATGTAGACTAATACACATATAGCATCATTAAAACAAGATAAATACAATGTCATGTAGCATTGAAGCATGTTGACAGGTTGTGAGTTTATTATTCACTGATCAAATAAGAGAGTGGAAAATCCAAACAGTGGATAAGAAGGAGGAGAGGTCAAAGTGAGAAAGTGCTTGTTATAGATAAGGGAAGTAAACATGGAAGGCAGGAGAAATAGTGAGTAAAAGCAAGACTGAGCATTAGAAAAATAAGGGTATGAAAAATAAAAACAAGGAAAAGGAGAGAGGGGATGTGTATAGATATTTAGCCAGAACCGCAACAAGTGCAAAGCCAGGAGTCAGAGAGGAATTCTTTTAGTTGCAGCTTAAATAAATGCATGTTATGTATTGCATTGATACATGCAGTGATCACATTCTAGAGTTATGCTACAGAGTGTGACTATAGACTTTGACTGCAGTTTTTGTATGGCTTATAGATGTCAAGCCTTCCGGTACACCTGTAATGGATGGGCAGGTAAGGGGAAAGGGTATTAATAATGTTTTTTGTTCAGGACTTGCACCTGCTGCATAAAGAATAACGATTCTTAAAGGAAGAGCCAGAAGAGTACCAAGCAGGACAGGTTCTTTAAATATGGCATCAGAACAGTACAAAGGTGAGACTAGCAGTTCCAGACAGAAAATTACATCCCATTCAGAGTATAAGTGATTGAAAAACAGGCAAATTAATTGTCTAAAAATTACAAGTACATAAAATGTTATTTTATCAACTAAGGTACAAAGGGCCATATCAGAAAAAAGAAGTTAGTTGTGATCTGTTACAGTAACAGTAAAGCAATTTGACATTGTGATAATGAAATAGGTGGCTTTAATTCATTTTACTAGGTGGAGCTTAAAGGTGTATTTTTCTATTTTTTTCTAGTTGTATGTTGTAGATTATGTGTAATAGTAGCGTTGTCGCCTCACAGCAAGAGGTTTCTGGTTCAATCATTGGCTAGGGTGCCTTCTATGTGGAGTCTACATGTCCTCCCTGTGGTCTTGTGGGTTCCTTGGCTGGGGTGCCTTCTGTGTAGAGTCTGCATGTCCTCTCTGTGGTGGTGTGGGTTTCCTCCGGGTGCTCCGGTTTCATCCCACATCCCAAAGATATGCTGTAGGTGGATTGGACACTCTAAATTGGCCCTATTTATGAGTGCATGCATGTGTGTGCCTTCTGTGGAAGGTTGGGCGCTGGGCTGGCAACTTGACACCATAAAACTCCACTGCCAATCTACAAACGGACAGGTGATCCGCTGTGGCGATCCCTAACCAGGAAAAGCCGAAAGAAGAAGAAGTAGACAGCATTCTACCAATGACTGACTTCAAGTCCTACTTCAGGCTTAAGCTTAGATTTTGTAAGTCATACTGCAAGGAAAAGGAGCATATTTTCAGCTACTCTGTGAGGTAGGTACTAGGCTAGTTACAGGCCATTTTAAACCAATCCAATTTCCCTTCAAAAGTGAGACTCAACCTTGTACTTTCTGTTTGTGAGGTAAAGACTAACCACTAAGCCAACTCCTCAACCTCTTCTTCCTTTCATTAAAGGACTGCTTGTTGTTGGTAGTATGAGTGGATGTCCTACTTCTTGATCAACAGGTTTCCTACCATTTTCAGTTTGTCTTGTACAACTGCATTTTGCCCTCTCTCTCACACACACTTTCTCTTTCTTTATACTTTAAATTAAATCCCTGGATCACTTAACATTTTGACTGCTTCCCTAGAGTAGTTGTATAAAATTACATGCTAAATTTGTTTTTCCACTTTACCTTCTTACAAAAAAATAAAAATTCTAATTTGCTTTCTGTTTAAGCCATTCACTATTCATTTATTTATATCTATGAAGTACCATGGTTTAGACATTGCACTGTTTTTTTTTTTTTTTGCAGAGATTTATTATCACTAACTATAAGGGGTCCTGCATATCAAAAAAATTACATTCTGAAAGATAAGAACATTTTCTCCTCTCTGACCTTCTGCTATGATTGCATTTATTTATTTATCTCTTATTTATTTACATTTGGGAATGCCCAACTAGGTATCAGATAAACCCTTTTCAGTGAAGACCCAGAGAGAAAGGTTGCAAACACAAACAATAATACCCAAAAGTAGGACATAATTTTACAACAATATTATATAAGAATATTAAAAATAAGGAATAAGGAATTAGGAATAAATTAAAATACCAGTATAATGCTGTGCACTGAATAGATCTTAAATTGCAATAGCAGTATAACACTGTACATAAGCTAACGTGAAGAAAATATGAATGCAAGCAAATTAAAGTATTTATGATTAGAATAATCATCAATAATGTGTGTTATTGGAGAAGGATGGATTAACTGAAGAAAGCTGAAGAGAGAATTAGATAGAAGGAGAGTAAATGATAAAGAATGGGACAGAGTTGTGAAATTTGAAACAGTAACAACATTAGTTTGGTCAGACAGTGGTAATACAGTGTTAGTTAAAGGAATGTGACATTGGCAGATATGCTGGGTGATGATTCCTACAACCCTTACAACTCCACGGACAACCGCCTCTATAATTACGAGGAAAACAAAGTCACAATTACAAAAACATATGCAGCAGTCACTTGACATTCTGCCTGCTGCCCCATTAATAGAAAAGTACCAAGGAATGTGACATTGGTAGATGTAATGACACATCAATAATTCATACAGTTATATTAAACCATTAAAGATAATAACTGAGAAGCGAAGGTGAAGTGGTAGGTGCATGAGAGTCTGCCATGGGTAGTGACTAGCAATGAGTACTGGAATCGGAACACAGCCAAGTATCCTAGAGATATTGCTTCAGTTGTGTTTTGAACACAATTGAACTGGATTGTTGTCTGATACATGTTGGAAATGAGTTCCAGAAGTTGAATATTAATAAGAATAGACTGTACTACCAGCAGTGTTTAGGGATTTAGTTATTGAAACCAGCAATTTGTCTATAGATAATAGCTATCTGTTGGAGTGTACCACCATAGTAGATTTTTTTAAATGATAGGTGAGGCCACCTCCACCAAGAGGCCAGTCACTAGCAGAGTCCCCCAGGGCTTGGTATTATTCCTGCTCCTTTTTGACATATATTTGTCTGGAATAGAAGCAAATGCTGAAGGTTTATGGCTAACAGTTTGCAGATGATTGCAAGCTGGAGGTTATCATCAACTCCTCTGCAGACACTAGCATTCTTCAAGAAGGTTTATCTCCGACTAATAAATGGTACTAAAGCCATGTTCTTAAACTCAATGCAAAGAAAAGCATAATTGTACTCTTTGGGAAATCAGTCATCCTGGCTAATTATCATGTTGATAATACACCCCTATGAGTTGACTCAGTGATCAGGGATCGGGTACGCACGTAGACAGTAGCCTTAACTTCGAACACCATGTGGCCACAGTGTTGATGAAATCCTTTTAAGTTGTGCAACTCATAAGTAAGAGCATGGCATCTAGGTCCAAAGAGGGTATTATCCCACTGTACTCCGCTCTTATTAGACCAATCATAGAGTGCAATGAGCCCTTTGGTATGCACCTGACTAGGCATATGCAGCAACTAGAGAGACCTCAAAGGTTCCTTACAAAAAGAATACAAGGTGCAACAAACCTGCCTTATGCAGAGCACCTTAAAGCCCTTTCCCTCTACTCAGTCTCCTATAGATTACTGAGGGATGATCTACACCTGGCTTACAAGGCATCTGCAAATCCACATCTATGAATCTCTTATATATTCGTAAGTCAAAAAGTACCAGAAATACAAGGTCTAGGGACCTGAATTTTGTTTGTGACTTAAACAGAACATTGTAGAGAGACAGGTATGTGTCCCAGAGACTGCCCCTCCTATGGAACAAGTTCCTATCCATGTGAAGCTGAGTTCGTCTATTACCAAATTTAAGTACAACCTTGACAAGTGGATGGGGAATAGGAAACTTACACCGGGCCTGGCACCCATGTGTCTTACGGACAGAGGTAGTTTATAAATACCTGGCCCTTAATGTCCTATTTGGTTGCAGGACATTTATTTTATTTATTTATTTGACATTTGTTTACCAGGAAAGTCCAACTGGGTATGAGCCCATTTTCAGGGGAGGCCTGGGGAGAAATGCTCCACAGTACACATTAAACAGAATTAAAAAAATGAACAATGGTTACAAGTATTAAGACAATAACAAAGTAGTACAATTTGTGAATACAATAAAAGAAAATAAGCAAAATACAAGGCAAGCAATAAAGTTGACCATACATTATATACAAGATAGAAGAGAGTTGCTAATATGCATGTACATATACATGTAAACCAATATACACGTAAACATTTCATATGTTATGATATTAGGTTTACGAATTGTAACACTCTATATCTATATCTATTTATATATTTATTTACATACACGTGTCCATTTTCAATGTTTTTATAAAAAGGTTTGGGAAGAGAATGAGAGATGTTAATACATATTCATGAGGAGATGTTCTTCTTTCATTATCATTGGGCGATTTAAAAGCTTGTCAGCATATAAATAAGTGGTATTAATTAAATGTCTTTGTCTGATGAAGTCTGTTTATTCCAAGGACGAAAAACGTGGTGATTCGTTAAACGTTTTACCTGGATTATTTGCACTATAAAACTATTTTTGTTTTTATATTCATCGGCTGTCCGGTGCTTCAGTTTCTCCTCTCGCGGTGTGTTTTTTGGTTATTGGTCTATTTTCGCACTGTACCTCACGTCTTGGTTAATATGCATGATACATAATGATGCATGAAAAATATATAACAGAATAAGTAACAGGTTGTAATAGCCATATACTCTTTCAGGCAGGAGAACTAGGTAGTACATTTCAGTCTTAAATTCTGGGACAGATAAAGGTTAGTACAAGAAAAAAGAAAGGACATTAGAAGGTTAAGGAGTTAAAGAGAGGTGAGGCTAGAAAGTAAACAATGCAGGAAGGGAAGTAGGATAAGTCAAGAGAAAGTCTATGAAGAGTGTGGAAGAAGGGAATAGAAGAGTACTAAGATGGCAAGGAGCATGGGCAGATCCAATTATTGGTCAGATGTTCTTTCAGCCTAGACTTGAAGGAATAGTAGTGAAGTCTGATTGCTTCTGGAATGCTATTCCATGATTTGGCAACACAGTGACAGTACAGACTAACTCTGTTAGATCCTTGAGGTTTGTAAATAGATAGTAGATACGTAGGTCCCCAGATGGAATATAATGTTGACGCAGGGATGATGTAGTTTGCGAAAATGAGAAGTTGTACAGTAATTACTGGGTTAATGTTAACTGATTAAAGGTGAGAAGGTGGGGTAGTTACAGCTAATTTAGGGACTTGAGAGCAGAGCAATGGTGAGAGTAATGGGCCTGCCCTGTGACAAATTTAGCTACTTTATTATAACATTGACAAAGCTTTGCTTTGAGGGAAGAGTGAAGATTGGGTAGGACAGGCGAGGTGTATAGAAGGGAGGGTAAGAGATAGGTGGTGGTAAGGGTTACTCTTGTGGAGTTAGAGATCAGTTTCTTAGCCCTATGTATCATGCCCCATTTTTCATTTTGTTTATGATGTTGCTGATATGTAGGTCAAACATAAGATTGCTGTCAACAGTTACATCTAACAGTTTTTTTGTATGTGAAACTTTAATTAAAGTATTGTTCTGAGAAGTAATAGCAAAGTTAGAGGTTATCTGGAGAAAAGTGTTTTTGTAATAATAGTAGAAGTGCATTTTTTTGGGTTAAATAGTAAATGGTTGTTGGTGAGCCAAGACTCAATGGAATTGAATGCTTCTTGTGTTAAACTCTGTAGATGAGAGAGAGTCCTGGCAGAGTAGATTAATGTAGAGTCATCAGCATACTGAATTAGTGTGGCTTATTTACTGGCAGTATTCAGATGATTAATAAAACTGTTAAAGAGAAGTGGACTTAATATTGAGCCTTGGGGTACCCCAGTGCTAACAGGTAAATGAGTAGAGAAGTTAGGGCTCCATTTGACAGACTGATTAACTGTTAGAGAGAGAGCTAGTGAACCACTGTAAGGATGTTTTGGTAAAGCCCAGAAGAGATAGTTGGGATAGCAGTTGGGGGTGGGAGACAGTATCAAAGGCTTTGGATAGATCTAAGAACAGAGAAGAGACAAAGTTTTCTGAGTCACAAACTTTGTTGACAATGTCAGAAAGGGGTAGCAGAGCAGTGACAGTGATGTGTGCTGGCCTGAATCCCTATTGGGTGACAGAGAGAAGATTATTGTCAAGTAATTATTGAAGAAGCTGTTTATGGATACATTTTTCTAGACGTTTTGTTAGTGGTGAAAGAATAGCAATTGGTCTGTAGTTAGAGATTTCTGTGGAGGTACCACCTTTGTGAAGAGAAACAGTGAAGGACTTTTTCCACAGGGAGTGGACATAAGCCTCACTGATGGATCCAGTAATGATTATTGAAACTACAGTAGGTAGGCAATTATGTCAGAAGCCATTTTTAGGAATTTGTTAGGAAGATTGTCTGCAGAGGGGGAAGATGGCTTGAGCTTGCACAGGAGGGATTCGATGAAGGAAGTAGGAACTGGTCGAAGAGAAAATGTGGAGTGGCAGATAATAGGAGGCTGAGAGAGGGTAGCAGGAGATGGAGGGAATCTGTTTGTGATGGATGCTATTCTAGCAATGAAGTAAGAGTTAAATTAAGTTGGTTTGTCAGGGGAGGTACTATCACAGGATGGTTGCGGAGGACAGACTTTCTGGGTTTAGGATTTTTTGATAGTGTGCCAAAAGGTTTTTGGACTGGATTTGTGCTGATTTTGTGACTTTGTATAGAATTGTTTTTCTCTAAATTAATCTGTTTCTTTACAAGGTTATGCAGTGCTTTGAAATGCTGTAAATTATTGTGAGCTTATGTTTTAGGTAAGTTGTCCAAGCCTTGTCTCTTTTGTGCATGAGTGATCTGGTATAGACAGAAAGCCAAGGAGTATAGCTGGTTTTCAGTCTTTTCATTCTGGTGGGAACTAAACTGTCTAACACATTTAGGAATGTAGAATTAAGTTATTCAACTACATCATCTAGTGATACGTATTTAATAAAGGACCAATTAATGGAGTTTAGTGAATTTATAAAGGTCTGCTGGTTAAAATTGGATAGGTTTCATACTGTCTCATAGATGTGTTGTCTATATGAATGGGAAATAGGTCTAGTTGTACAGATCGGGTGGTGATCACTAATAGAGGCTGGAAGTGTTTTGGATTGAGAGAAATTGTTAGGATGGGAGGCCAAAATCCAATCAATTATTGAGCTATTTTGGTTTGCGGAAGTGGTAATTAGTTACGAAAATCCAAATAGGTTTTTGCTATCTGTGAAAATTGTAAGTTAAGTTTCTTCTGGTCAGTGTTGACATTACCTAATATTACTGTTTCCAGAGGGATATTTTTTGATACCCAAGATAGGATACTTTCCAGAGTTGATAAGTTATTGCCAGGAGGTATGTATAAAGCTATAATGCAGAGTCTTTTATTATTGTTTAATTTAAGGTAGGTGATCAATAGTTCGGCTTTGTCAAAGGAGGGTATGGATTGGTTGCGAGGGGTTAAGGAAATAGAAGCAGGATCTATTACTGCAACACCACCTCCTTTTCTTTTAAGTCGGTCAGCTGTGGACATATTAAAGCATGCAGGAAGTACTTTGGTATCCTTTATGTGTGGTTTAAGCCAGGTTTCAGTGCTTACTAGTGTGTCAGGAGATTGTACAGTCATCCAAGCATGCAACTCAGAAATGTTGTTGCACATGCTATGTGTGTTTACTGAGATACATTTAAGCCTATTTTGTGTATCTGGAATATGGGTTGAGGATGTGGATTGTGAGGTGTTTGGGCCAGGGTTAGGGTGGATGTCACCACAGAGCTGGAGGAATTTCAAAACTATATAGTAAAGACAGGATTTCATTTTGGTTAAATTGTCAGTAATTTTAATGTTAAACAGGTACAGCTGTGTCTGAAACAGTTTGGGTTTAAAGAACAACATATTGTCTGTGTGAAAGAGATGAGCGGTGTTGGGTACCGTGTAGTGATTTGTGTTATTGGTGTAAGAGGTAGTGTCTGTAGGGGAGCTTAGAATAGGTTAGATAGGGACCCGATATGATGATAGTGAAGAGAGGGAGAATTGCACTAGGGATAGGAAAGTAAGGAGAATCATTTTAGACCAGGGATTATTAGAGAGTTAATCAGACAAACTACTTAAGTGCATGATTTGAGGTGAGTAATAAAGTTTGTAAAAATAAAGGAAGGGGAGTAATATGCAGACAGGATGCTAGTGCGATAACAGGAATATCTTGAGAGATGGAGTGCATGGATGAGGAGGATGGAGCTAATAGAGGAAGTGATGATGGGGTGGAGCTGGCAGAGGAAGGGGTGTGGTGTGGATAGGTTTAAATGTAAAGGTAGTGGGGCTGGGAGGGATTAGTGGGTATGGTTGGTAAGTGAAGTGAGCCCGTAGGACAAACAAAGTGGGATGACACTCCAGAGAACAAGAACCAGCAGGCAAGTACTCAGAAAAAAAAACTATCTTTGAGGCTGCAACAAATCTATTTGAGATGCTGGTTATAGGGTCAGGTAAGTGTTGGGTGCAAAGTAATAAAGTATATAAGAGTACAGTTACAGCTTATAAATAATATTAGCTGAAGGACATTTGGTACTCCTCTTTAACTAAGCACAGTGTTAAATCAGAAACTGCTGCAAGTACAATTCCTAACTAAAATAAGCTGGGAGGGGGATAGGGGCTGTGCGCACAACACAAACTGCAAGTGTAGCGAACACATTATATTAAACACAACTGTCTTTCTGCTTCTCCTGTTAGGGGTTGCCACAGAGGATCACCAGTCCACAGATTGATTGGCAGTGGGGTTTTTATGGTGTTGCGTTGCCAGCCCAGTGCCCAACCTTCACAGAATGCACACACACCCACACACCTACTGCATGTCTTTTAAAATACACTATTCAAGCCCAATAACATTGCATATTGAAAAGCCGATTAAAGGAAAAAAACATCACACACACACCTACTGCATGTCTTTTAAAACACACTCATTTAAGTCAAATAACACTGCATATTGAAAAGCCAATTAAAGGGAAATACATTTATACACACCTTTTTATTTATAAATTATTCTGGCAGGTTTGCAGAGAGCTTGAATGTGATTCTTGTTTGAGTCCTGAGTGTTTAAAATCATCTACTGCGGTGTCTTGTAGTTTAGAGATGAGGGGGTTAACAGGATTATTTAGTGTACACTCTCCCAGGAATAGACTTATAGGGGAGACCAGAGTTTATAGAGACCAGAGTGCAAGTGAAATCATTATTCTTTTGGGAAAACTTGGCTATGCTTAGAAAGGCCCCTTGTGTCATTAGCCTAGTAACAGCCTATGAATGTATGAAACAACAAGGGTAGATAGCATATATAGAATGTCTGAAAAATGAATTAACAAGCATGTTTTGAGGATGTGAGAGAAAACTGAAGTACCCAGAGAAAGCGGAGAAAACCCACACAAAGGGAGAACATGGAAACTCTGTAAGGATTGAATCCTGGAGCCTTCAGCCAAGTCTTTGATCTTAAACAATGAATTGCTGTGCTGTATTTTGGTCCATATTTAGAGAAGACTTAATTCAGTCCACCCAACCTTACTGCTTTGATAGTACCTAAACTTTCATGTTTATTCTTGTTATATATTTTACTTTATGACAGACTGTGACTCATAATATTCTGTCTAGTTTCAAAATTGTCGTTTCAGAAAGGAACTCTTCATGGGTCATGACTTCATCTGTATGAATAGTCGCACTACATTTAAGACTCATTTCTAGATTTCCTTTAGTTTTATTTAATTTGTGTTTCTCCTTTTATTCTTTTAATTAGTCATTGCATTCTCTTCATTACGTTACTTTGTTTATAATGTGCTTGTTGAAAGCATTTCAATGAACTTGACCTATGTGCAAGTCAGGTCTTATGCGTCTTTGATAAGTCAGCTTATTAAATGATAATGTTAAACTAACCATTTTAGTGTCTTCACGTTTAGTGATGCTAGCTGCTTTAATCAATTAAATCTAATTTAAGGAGAACAAACTGGGCCATTGGCCCTTTTTCACCTATGAGAACTTGTCACACAGTAAAGTAAAATAAAAAAAATTACAATGCTAGAAAGAAGAGGTATTAGGGGGACACTGCCATAAATAAAAAAACAATTCATAGTTAAGTATTACAAATCACTGAGTTAATATAATCATAAATTTATCAGCAATGGTTAATATGCAGTTTTATCAAAAAAAATTTACTTTGGCGAATCCTACTACTACAGCTAGACACTGCATTTGTCTGGTGATGGGCGGTCTTACCGTTATCCTTCACTACTAGATACTGTAACTAATTGCCTGTGAAAAACGTCTTGTAGAAAGCCCAGATATAGCAAAGTAGTTTTAAACATGTGTTTTTCTAAGCTTATTTAAGCCTCGTGTTTGCAGAAGTCTTGGCTTATTCACCTAGAGCTGCTCATCATTCGGCAACAATGCCAGAGACTTTGAATGATTTTGCAAGCTTCAGAAGCCATCCGAGGCTAAGAAAATGAATATAAGAATACTTTTTTTTCACTTGCACTGTTTATTCTCATCCACTGTGAAAGTCTATCGCATTATTTGTTTTTCAACACTTTGTTTTGAAGATTTCAGCTGTTTTTCAATCTACTGTAGCGCTGCTGTTCTAAGCAGAGTGTATCTAGTTGAATTGTAAAAGCTAGTTCCAGGCATATGTTTATAGTTCCCAACACTTGGGCTCCTAACCAGTCATTTTCCATTTACAGAGTCTAAGTCTGCACTCTTGTGGCAGGAGTGGGCTGATTTCACTCGTATGAGTTGGGAATTACTGCTGCAGAGGGTATTGTGTGCTTATCTAATTGCCCTTGTGGGCGTTGGTAGTGTTAAACCTGTTTTTTTCTAAGTGTATTTAAGCTTCCCATTTTTGTGAAGCTGCTCTTTGTGCAATGGCAGTTTATGGTACCATATATATATATATATATATAATGCCAAAAATCTAAATTTACCTATAAAACTATCTTGGAACTTTACCCCAGTTCCATGACACTCACTAGGCAACAAGTTTGCACTGTGAGCAGCACTTGCATGTTCAGCTAGAAATTATTTTTAGTTAGTATTACCTCATTTAAGTACTCAGGTCTATCATTGCACAGTCAGCAGCTAGTTTGGGGGCTGGGCAGCATTGCAGACTTGGTCAGCTAAACTTACAGCAAGCAGGCACCCCCTACCTTGTTCCATTTATATACACCCACCACTCATATCCTTTGTAAGCATATTAAGACTGGTATCCATGGATGGGCAGTTTCCTACCATCTCTGTCTCAAGCTTGGCGGACATGGGCATCCTGAAGCAATGTAACAGTTGCCTCATGTACACTGATAACCACTTAATTCTTAAACAGATAACAAGTACAGTATGTGAGAAATGTACTTAAACATTATCACTGGAGGCTAAACTCTCACATACAGACACAAAATTCAACAAATAGGTTGTCAGTGACTCACACACACCAATTACTTCACCCATTAAAGACCACCAACTTAAACCTACATATGCAGAGGTGCAACATGTAACCATCCTAAGCCTCAAAGACCTTACAGGCACAGTCCTTAGAAACACTGCCTTCATACAAACAAGACACATACCAGCACGACACATATCAGCATAGCACATATCAGCACAACACAAAACAGCAGGACACATACCAGCATGGCACATCCAAGCACAACACATACCAGCACAACACAACACACACAGCCACATCTCATCATGTCTCAACTACCAAGCCCATAAGGAGAAACAGTTCACAACCCAATATTCTGGTCATAGGTGACTCTATTGTGAGGCACACAGATGTTCCCCTTGCAAGATTGGATAAAGAAAGGGTTACAGTTAGTTACCTGTCAGGGGCCAGGATCTAACAGGTCATGCGTGCATTCAGGTCCCGCACCCCAAACTACAGTATGACTGTGTCATAATCCATGTGGGAGTGAATGAACTGAGAGTACCTCCCTGGACTATATGAAGAGAGACAAGATTGAACTCTTAGAATATGTCACAGAGAGGTATGAGACAAACATTGAGCAGCATTCTGCCTTCTCCAAAGATGATGCCTCAATACAGTCAGAAAATGATGACTTTAACAATTGGCTTAGCTACTGGTGTCTTTCCATAGGGCCCACTACTTGTCAGCCTGGGAGGAAATGGTTGACAGACCATGCTGTTTTTCCAGGGATGGTCTCCACCTGTCTTCTCCAGGATTTTGAATATTGGCTAAAATACTATCCACCGCTATTCTGCCATTTTTAGGCATTGCCAAACAGACAAATTTGCCAAAATAACAAATGATAGTCAGGTCAAGCTAAACCAATTCTAGGAGTCTCAACAGGAACAAGAAACTGAATTCCCAGGAAGCTCTCCTCACTGGAGAATGATGACATCTGTGCAGTTACAGAAACATGGTTTAAAACCACAGAAAGCACTCCAGCTGTGCATGGCTATAATGCCTATCATACATTCTATTCACCTATTGAACTTGGGAGAATTAAAAGAGGAGGTGTACCTATCTACAAAAAGGATAATCTCAGCTCAAGACTGGTTAAACAATATGACATGCTAGAGCTGCTCCATGTCGAACTATCTCTGGGAAAAAACAACTACCAAATTATTGCTGGCTACAGATCACCTTCCATGAACCAGGATACCCACACATCATACCTAGAGCTACTTGAATCACTCACCATCCAGCCCAATACCTTACTCATGGTTGATTTTAATTACCCCTCTATTAATTGGGAAGCATACGTGGCCCCTAACACATAGGCCTAAAGATTCATAGACTTTATAAATACAAATATCCTAGAGCAGCTGGTCTGCACTCCCACCAGGGGAACAAATATCCTTGATTGGATACTCACAAATATGGGGGGAGCAGTGCACCTCCCATGTGGGATGTCCTCATTGTTAAGATCAGATCACAAAGCAGTCTCCCTGGAAATTAAGGCAAGACTAGCCCCCCCATCAAACACCAAGAACTTCAAAAACTTTTCTAAGGCCAACTAACGCCTGCTAAGCGACAACATAGCTAGATTCCAAGCCCACCCAAATTCTGAAAACAGAGTAGCCTATGCAGAGCACTGCACTAAAGCCCTATATGACCACATATACAACTGCAGAGAAATGGTGGTACTGAAGTGAAATAAGCCCAGGTCAAATCACAAAAATAAGCCACTGTGGTGGACCCCTGGTCTTAACACACTGTTGAACAAACAAAAAGAAAACCCTGTCAAGAACTAGGAGGGAATGAGCACAGCAGAGCACTAAATACCTCATTAGTTTAACTAAGCAGATCAAGGCACTAATAAAGTCTCTGAAAGCTGCCTGCGAGGTAGAATTAGCCTCTAAAACAAAGGATAACTGTAAGGCATTTTTCAGCTATGTCCACAATCTTAAGGACAACACCCAACAACGGCACTTCCTATACCCAGCCAGTTGACATAGCTAATCTGCTGGCTGAAAAAATTTAGCTCAAAGTTCACTCCCCTATCACCCCCCCCTCCATTCTCACTAAGAAATGCCCTTTGCCACTCTCCACCAAGTATCACTACAGAACAGGTAACCACAGCACTCTCCAAAGTTAAAAACACAGCATCAGGGGAGATCAACAATATACCAGGTTGCCACTTAAATAATTTGAATAGTGACCTATCAGGCCCAATAGGATTGCTATATATCCATTGCCTCCAGACAGGCTTTGTTCAGACAAAGTGCAGAGCAGCTATGGTCATACCTCTGCATAAGGGAAGACCATCAACTGACCCAGCTAATTTCAGACTAATAAGCTTAACTAGTTTTGTAAGGCCATGGAAAGAATAATCATGGACTTGATACACAAAGACATAAAAAAACCGCCAAACACTGGACCCAACCCAATTTGGCTTTGTTAATAGTAGATCATGCCTGCTAAACCTAGTGAACTTCTTTGAGAAGGTCACTAAGACCATGAATGAGGGCAAAACGTGCATACTGCCTACCTTGTCCCAGCTAAGGCATTTGACACAACATCCCACTCAGGTATTATAAATAAACTCACAGAACTGGACATAAAACCCTACATCACCAGATATATAGCCAGTTGGCTCAAGGACAAGGCATGTGGTCAAAGTGGGTGATTCAAGTTCCAGCAAGAGACCAGTTATAAGTTGAGTGCCACAGGCCTCAGTGCTGGGACCTCTTCTATTTGGAATTCACTTTGCAATGACAAAACAAATGTGAAGGCCTCTGAATGACAACGTTTGTAGACAACTGCAAGCTACCAGACAAATGATTGGTGTCAGAACCATGGCCTGAAACTAAATACAAAGAAATGCATTATCATACCCTTTAGGAAAACAAATACTCCTGCTAACTACAACTTTGACAACACACCCCTAAGAGTAGACTCAGAGGTAAGGGATCTGGATATCCAGGGAGATAGTAGCCTGAACATCGACCTTTGTGTATCCACAGTGGGAAGGAGGTCATTGTATGTGGCACAACTTGTAAGTAAAGGTATGACTTCCAGATTCATGGAGATTATAGTCCCAGTATACACAGCCCTCTTTAGACTAATAATTGAGTACAATGTGTTATCTGGAATGTACTTGACCTGACATCTTCAACAGCTGGAATGACCTCAAAGGTTCCTCATAAAGAAAATATGGGGTATAAACAGCATGCCCTATGTGGATAGGCTGAAAGGCCTTTGCCTTTACTCTGTCTCCTACCAACTATTATGGGACGACCTGTGTTTAACCTACAAAGTGCTCACAAATCCAGCCCTGATAGAGCAATTGCATAGTCAGGTATCTGAACTTAGTCAGTATGTCAAACAGAACATGCCGGAGGGACAGATACATGTCTCGGAGTTTGCCACTTCTTTGGAATAAGCTTGCTATTCACGGCCCTCTTCAAAGCCAGTCTGGATCAATGGATGGGGAACCATAAATTCACACCTGGTGTGGCACCTATGTTTCTAAAAATACCAAAGCGTAGGCACAGACCCATGCATTTCTTCTGTCCCTAAGCCTCCAACAAGCATCACCCACCTCCTCTAATTTCACATACTAATAATACTGTTAATGAATACTTAATACAGTTTCACACTAACTGCTAAAGACTTTAGTATCTCCCTCCTTATATAGGTAATTTAGCTCCTGTCCTTATAGCAAACCACAGAATCTACAATTGTTCAATTTTCCTCTTCCAGCCCTGCAGTTACATATTTTTCATTACCAATCTCATATTTTTTGTAGCTGTTCTAGCTTTCTGCTTTCCATTTCTGCTAAACTGGTTTAGTATGGCTATATCACAGTATATCTAAATATTAAGTTTGCTTACTTTGCTGCACTTATAAGTCTAAAATGTATTAGTATAAAATAAGTGTTTTCCAAATCTCCCATAATACTTTTCTTTTAAGATTGTAACTTTTTTCATTACATGGTTTCTTTATTCCCCTCACTTTCCTGAATAGCTTCTCTTCTTCCCAATTTCTACTACTGTGTTTTCCCACACCTTCTTCAAGAAAGATGCATTCATTTTGGACTCCATCTATCAGCTATTATCTCTGGGTTGAACATATGTTGCTTCCTTTGTATTAAGCTTTGTCACATCTTTTAAACAAAAAGAGCAAGAAAAACAATAGTCAGGCTACCCCTGCTGAAGAGTGCACAATTCATAAACCTGTCGTCATACAGCATTTCTAGATGCTGAACATTTTATATATGCACAGATTTGTTCTATTAGTAGCAACTTACCTAAGTGGAAAAGGCTTTGCTCTATAGATGCTTCTCAATAAATCTCAAACAGAAGAATAGCTGTTAGCTTGGTGGTTCTGAGATGGCAGAAAGGCCAGATACAATTCATAGGTTGCATCAATGCATACTAGCTTGACAGCTATGTAAGTGTAATGGGACAGCAAAGACTGCACATCTAAAATGTGGTATTTTATCATGATCAGTCACCAACAGCACTTTTGTTACTAGTTTGTTTCTGTGTATAAATAATAATAAGTACATGTAGTACATTATCTAATAATGATGTGATTTTCTCACTCTCTACATTGCTTGGTTTACTTAACTCAATGCCTCCGACATAATGATCAGTTGTTTGTTCTTCTGCTTTCATTTTCTTGTTAGTATTTGCAAACATTGTCGGCTCTGGGTAAAACATTAAATTCTCTGAATTTTTTTCAAATTCAGTCAAAAGCCTGTTCCTTAGAGTTATTTGAACCCCTTTTCAATTCGAATCCATGTAATCTGTTAGTTAAACCTGAAGAGTTTTATTTTTTCATACTGGCTCAACCTCTTGGCTAACAATCTGGATTATCAAGAACCAAAAGTGAATTTTCCACCATGGGTAAACTATAGATTGTCCAGTGGAGGAGTAAAGTATAATTTAAATAACAAAAAAAAAAAGCAGCTACACATGTAAGCACACACTTTTTGGTAGGTTACAGTGCACAGACGAGCTATTTCTGGCTAATAAAATGTGACACATGGTCCTCTCAGTATAGCTGTACAGACTTGTCACAACTATATATTCGTGTTTACAACCTTCCATTTGTTTTCCAGACATATATTTCCTTTTTTTTATTTACAAAGTTAATTTTACAGAATTGATTTACAATATTCTTGTGCTGGTCCATCTTCTTGGCTGTCCAGTAGTTATCTGACAGGGTCACTATTGTTTCTTCTTAATCTACTTCCAGTACTGCCCACAATATCCTAGAAATGGCCGGCTACCTTAGATGCTTTCTTGTAGCTAGTCAGTCCTCCTTGTGCTTCCTTCACGAATTCTCTTCAATTTATTTATTTATTAACATGTGATAACCAGGAAAGTCCAACTGGTGAGGTGCCCATTTTCAGCAGAAGCCCGTGGAGAAAAGTTCTAAAAAATTACAAAAAAATTTTAACAACAATAATTTAACAATCTTCAAAGATAAATTAGATAATACCAAAACACCCGCAGTTTAAATAAGTATACTAAATTAGACATAAAGTGAAAATATTGGTAAGAATAACTACAACTTATATGACAATGATTTAATATTTAAAGTAATTTTAGCCAGTTTATAGAAAAATTGAAGGCAAGTTAGTATAATACAAACAGGAATTGCAATATGAAGTGAGAGTGAGAATTATACATTTGTCAGTTAACTAACTACATTAAAGATAAGTTAACTAAGTACATTACATTTTTTATGACATGGATATCACTATTGCCATTTCCCTAAATCATCTTAATAAAATGTATGTATCTCTTTGGTGCATAATTTTAAAGTTAGAATGTAAAAGTCATCGAAAGATATGGCAGAGCCTAACTGCATTAGCACATAGAACATTTGATATTTAAGTGGTAATGCCAAAAATAACTGGCAGAAGTAAGACCAACAGCACAGTTACAAATGTATTTGCAACACATCAGTCATACAAAACAGTAAACAAATATACAGTGGTTACATTTTTAACTGAAATGCAAAACTGGACAGATGAAATAGAACCACACATATAAAACAACAATACAGCACCCTTTCCCCAACACCAGAGGAATCTAGTTTGTCTCCTCTGCTGGTAATCCTGTTCTCTTCTATTTCCTGCCAACACGCACGCACACACACACACACACACACACACACACACACACACACGCGCGCGCGCGCGCACACACACAGAAAAAAGAAGTTGCATGCTTACTATAACATTCCATCTGTGTTGCATGCTTACCATAACATTCCATCTGTGTTTCATGCTTACCATAACATTCCATCTGTGTTGCATGCTTACCATAACATTCCATCTGTGTTGCATGCTTACCATAACATTCCATCTGTGTTGCATGCTTACCATAACATTCCATCTGTGTTGCATGCTTACCATAACATTCCATCTGTGTTGTCCATTTTCATTTATCCTCGACATATGGGTTCGGTTCTGGGTCTCAAAACCAACTCGGCCATTACTACAGCTCGCTAAAGCCAAAAACTCTCAAGCTTAACCCTTACCCACAATGCTCCTCTCCTAGTTACCTCACATCAAGTTTGCTGAAAGACAGAAATAATAAACCCCAAAAGCCTTCATAGTGACCATATCTGGGATCATATAACAATAACAATAATAATAAGTGATATGTGTCCATTATCCATTCCATCAAAAAACTTCAAGTGCCAGAGAAAGATGGGAGAGGAGTTAAGGATAAATGAAAATGGACAACACAGATGGAACGTTATGGTGAGTACATAACTTCTTTATCTGATGTTGTCAATTTTCATTTTATCCTCGACATATGGGACAGAATCCCCAGCTACCTTTGACATTGGGTGAACTCAAGGAAGGATATTCCTGATCACCACTGAACCAAATGACACTCTTCCCCTGGAGACCAGATACAATTTGTAATGAGTAATAAGGGTATGAGGGGAAGCCCAAGTTGCTGCTCTGCAGATATCATCAACAGAAGCTCTAGACTGAAAAACTGCTGAAGCAGCTACAACTTTTGTAGAATGAGCCTTTAAAGGACTAGGCAGCTTAATTTTCTTTTTATTGTAGATAAAAAATACATTCTTTGAGCCATCTGGCTAGCGTCACTTTGCTGACTGATTGGCCAAGTCTTGTAGATGAAAATGACATAAATAGTTGGTCAGATTTTCTGAAATTCTTAGTTCTGTGTAGATAAAAACATAATTGTCTGTGAATGTCTAATAAATGTAAGCAGTATTCATCTTTGTTAGTAAAATTGGAAAATAATACTGGTAAATGAATAGTCTGATTGATATTGGTCTCTGCCACCACCTTAGACAAGAAGGAAGGATTGGTTCTCAGTGAAACTCTATCTTTATGGAAAATCAGGTAAGGAGATTTATATGATAAAGCTTGTATTTCTGAAATCCTTCTGGATGAACTTATTGGCACTAAAAATATAATTTTCCAGAATACAAATTTCAGATCACATTCAGCTGAAGGTTCAAAAGGAGGTTAAACAATGGCTTGTAGCACTAAGTTGAGATCCTAAGGTGAAGTGGGATCTTTGCAAGAGGGTTTTAGCAAAATAATTCATTTTAAGAAGGCTTTCCAAAGCTTACGAGAAGCCAAAGAGAATTCTTTAAATTCATTATGAAAATTTGAAATAGCCACTAATTGGAATTCTTATAGTAGACTGGGAAGCACCAGCTTTAAAAAGTGAAGCTAAAAATTCTAGGATTTTAATGATGGACACTGAAAAACGGTCCAATTTGTTATCATGAACCCAAAAGATAAACCTCCTTAATTTACTAACATAGTGTTTATGGGTAGCTGGCTTGTGAGAGGTTAAGAGTATATGATGTACCAGAGAAGAGAGTGAGGCATGCCTGGCTATTAATGGAACTGGAGAAACCAAGCTGTCAGCTTGAGATTCACAATGTTCAGACAGATTAATCAATCTGGATGAGATAGAAGGTCTGGAGCTGATTCCAGAATCCAAGGTTGTTGAATCAGAGAAGGCCAAAGAAAGAGGAACCATATTTGTCAAGGCCAATAAGGTACAGTAAGGATTACTTTGCTCTTTAACCTGATTGCTTTCTGTAGGAATTTCCCAGGTAGCAGCAAATGTGAAGTACATAGTCTCTTGCTTCCGTCAATCAATGCCTGGTCAGAGGGGTAGACAAAAAATAGAAAGGCAGGACACTGCTGTTGAACTCCATTTTAGTGAATATTGAATACCCTTCTTCAGACTTTTGTCTGAAGAAGGGTATTCCCGCCGCTTACACCGTGATTTTTTTCATTCATTAAACGAGTTCAACAGCACTATTTGTTTGGAGGACTTTGGCATTGGTACGGTTTTTTGTTTCAACTGGTCAGAGGGGTAATGAGCCAATTGTCTAGGTACAAAAACACTTGGAATCCATGCAGTCTCAAGTGAGCTGCAACTATTGCCGTACACTTGGTGAACACCCTGGGGAGTGTGGTGAAACCAAAGGGCAGAACTCTGAACTGAACGTGATTGATTCCCAGCCAGACGTGGAAGAATCTTCTGGATCATTTGTCCAGCTTTATATGGTAATGCATATCCTGAAGATCTGTTGAGCACATCCAATTGTCTTTTTCCAAAAATGGAAGAATGGACTGTACTGTGACTATCCGGAATTTTGTTTGATGAACTGATTTGTTCAGTATGCTTAGATCCAAAATTGATCTCCAGTCCCCTGTCTTTTTTGGCACTAAAAGGAATCTTGAGTAAATTCTGGACTCTCTCTGGTCTGATGGGACTCCTTGGATGACTCTTTTTTTCCAGGAGTTTTTGTATTTCTAGAACTGCTTGTTCCCTCTGACTGGGTGGAATTCAGGGATTTTTTTGCATATGGGAAGAGGTAAGAAAAAAGGAATTTTATAGCCTCTGGATATAATCCTCTGCACCCAAGCATCTGATGTTATTTGTAGGCAGGCATTTTGGTGCAGGGATAAATGTCCCCCAACTGCCTCCAGCGGAAGACAATCAGCCCTCTTTTCAGGAACATTGGTATGATATACCAGAGAAAGAATCCCTGAAACCCTGATTTTGCAGGCCACCTCTGCCATGCAGGAGGCATCTTCCATTAAAGATCCCCCCTCTGCCCCTGAGGAAACAACTTCCATGTGTGTTCTTAAAACGGCTTTGGGACCTTTTCAATCACATGTTTCCACTGCTGCTCTGATTTGTAGAGAAAGGTCGTTAAGAAGTGGAAAAATGTACACCCACCGCAGAAAGGGTCTTTCCATCCTTCTCACACCTAGATAAGATTTATCTAACTTTTGGGACAAACACGGATGATCTGTCAAAGGGTGCATTGACGAATGAAGACTTAAATGGCTCCACAAAGTCACATAGGCACATCTAGGCATGTCTCCTAATGGCAATGCCTGAACCCGCATTGGACACAGACTCCAGGGTAGCCAACTAGAAAGCTATCATTTCCTGGACTTCCTCAGAAACAATTCCTGCGAGTGTATCCAGTAACCCCTTCACCAGATCACTCTGAAGTCTGATGAAGTGTGCCAAGAAATTCAAGGACCTTAAGGCAAAGGTTGATAAAGCATAGACCTGCTTCCCAAACCTATCCATCACCTGAGACTCTCTGTTGGGTGGATAGAGGAACTCCCTTTGGCCAGTTCATTCTTTGTGGCTGCCACCATGGCCATGGCATCAACAGCTAATCCTTTGGCCCAGAATATTTTGTCTTCAGGGGTGGACAGAATTTAGCAAGGTCTCCTGGAGATAGGTTCAATTGTGTCAGGGGCCTTCCACACCCACTGAGAGATCAACTGAATGAGCTCATCAGTGGGTGGAGTCACTCAAGAGGTAGATGGTCAAGGTGATCTGGGGAGGTGTCAGAAGAGAATAGAACTGTTAACTGAAACTCCTGCAATCTTGGCACTGGTTGACTCAGTAGGAGTGCAGGTTGAATATCTGGGCAGGAGGAGGAAATGGACACTGGCTCTGAAGTTAAAGGATCCGACTGTCTGACTGTGGCAGTCAGAGCTCTCTCCATGGCATCGAAAGCTAGACCCACCAAAGAGGGAAGGGAGCCCAGAACTGAGAAAGACTGCCTTAGAACCATGGTCACTCCCCACTCTGAGGAGACAGCCTCAGAGACTGAGGTTAGAGCCAAGCTGATCCATGCTGAAGCCCCAAGGTGCAGAGATGGTACCAAAAAATAGGTGTCAATTCATGCCCCTCAGAGTTGGCAGGACAGACTCAGCCCTTGAGGCCTCCAAATCCAATGGAACTGAAGAACACCAAGCAAGAACTAGTTCCAAATATAGGGATATCTCCAGAACTGATGCAGTCAGCTCAGGATGGCTTGGAGCCGAGAATTGTAATGCTTCCAAAGAAGTCAGAGGAGGAAAACCTGGTGGGGTAAAGGAAGAATTGGCTCCCATACCTGAGGGGGCTGGGGCCAAAGAGGTACCTGACAACAATCCAACCCAAGTGTCTTATTCTCCAACCTCTCCTCATCAAATTCAGTTAAGCTCTTGGTGGAATGGATCAAAAGGATGGAGGGCAATTTTGTCCTTTCCAGAAAGGGCGAAGGTAGCCTTCAGTGAATATGCTGTCCTCAGAAGATCTATAATGGATGGCTCATCAATTTGCTTAGTCAGTGTCAAAATAGCTGATGATGGAAGAGATGTCTGCGCTGAAAGTTTTGGTGTTGAAAAATTGAAAAGCTCCTGTACCAAAATGCTTAGTGCCGAAGACTTTGTCCAATCCGACAAACTCAGTTCTGTAGGTCCTTTTGGAACCAAAGTTTTAGTAGAGGGGTCACTCGGTTCCAAGGGTTATAAAGGAACCAAAGACTTAGTATTTTTTTGAGGATTGTGCCGATGGAGTGAAAGGCACTGCTAGGCCTCTCTTTTTTGTTTTTTACATAACTTTGGAAGACGAAGAAGAGGAAGAAGGAGATGAAACTTGGGTTTTACTCCTAGTAACTTTGTCAGTACCAGATAAGGCCTGACTGAAGGCTGATGGAAGCATACCCTTCAAAATAAGCTTATTACATCTTTCCACTTGTGCCTGTGACTGAAACTATGGCATACAGAACAGTCCTCTTGAAGGTGATCAGGGAATAAACACATAGTGAATGTGCATCACAGCGGAATTTTGTGCCTCATTTCTGGCATCTTTTGAAACCAGAGCCCTTTGGTTTATCTGCCATACTGAGAAAAATTCTAAAGTTTGTAAATAATTGGTGGCAACAGGTCAGTTATACAAACCATGCCCACACACACATGCACACAGATAGAAAGTGTCAGAAACAGCAACAAATCTCACTGAAAAAAGAAGTATTTTTTAATAGAAAGAGAAGCAGTAGGAAGAAATCTATCAACAATGACAGATAAAAATACACTGAGGTGTAAAGGAAAAGGAAAAACCATCAATGATGATGGTTAGAATACACTGAAGTGTATGGAAAGAGGCAGACAGGATACATTTAAAAGTTTTAGAAAGAAGTGGGTAGGTTAATGACTAAGATAAAGGAGAAAGAAGCAGAAACTCTTTCAAAAATTTTGAAGTTATATCAAAAGGTTTTACTTAGCTCGAGAGCAATGGTGAACACATCTGTCATGAAAAGTGCAAACAAGAGCTGAGGTAACTAGGAGAGGAGCATTGTGGGTAAGGGTTAAGCTCAAGAGTTTTTGGCTTTCTCAAGCTGTAATAATGGCTGAGTCAGTTCCGAGGGTCAGAAACGAACCCATATATCAAGGATAAAATGAAAATTGACAACATCAGATCCCGGCATAACTGTGGGTATGAGAAATACACTGTAGCTATATGGTAATACCTACTATATTATGGCAAAGCATTTAGTCTTACTATAGCAGTCAAACTGTCTCTCCCTATCCTGTTCGTCGCATTGGAAGGCAAGTTCAGGGTGGCACCATTTAAGATCATGCTCACCAGAGTGGGTGATATCTGTGGGATTACTAACTCTACTGGCAAGTGAGTTCTAGGCATCTGCTTTTTACGAGGGCCCTCATATGAATCCCCCAGCAGGTGACCCTGGTGGTGTGTGTGTGTAACAGCTGAAGAAAAATCTTTGCTCCCCTGCTGCACCATTCAGTAGCCATGGTACAATCAGCTCTTGAGGAAGCCATAGCCACTTATCAGGTTGGGTGCAGAAGTGAAAATGATAGCTAATCCTTAAAAACAGACATCACGGCAACCATATAATGAGCATCAATTTTGCAACATGGAAACTTGAGGTAGCCTGATGGCAATGTGTAATAATACAAGAGGTGATGTGTGGATCGAGGAAGTGACACTTATGTGGTCCTCATATATGGCAGCATGGCACTACCTGTCTATATACAGTGAACCACAATGGCAGCACATTGCTACAAGAGTGCACTATATGGCATCATGCCTCTGTGGGGTGGTTGCTCAGTTTCACTAAACCACAATGGAGTTGGGAGTACAGATGAACCATATGATGAACTGACAGGCATGTGCACAGGCAGGAATGGACTCCACAACACACTGCAAAGTTGATACTGCACTGCATTATAAGTGCAGTTCGGAAGATATTACAAAGTTGCTTCATTAACATAAAAACAACACAATGAGGCCTGTATTAGTAAAATAAAAACTGCAGTCACCACTGAAGTGGTAACTGTGCTATAGAAAGGCCTACAGTATACATATCAGTGCTTTATATGGAAATTAATGACTACACTAGCCAATAGAACTAACTAGAAGAGCTATGGTAAAGAGGAACAGGCTATCAGCAGGCAGGAACATAGAAAGGGCATCCCTATTGTATGGGAGAGTGACAGCAACCTGCATACTTAGTGACTGACATTGCTGTGAGGATGGGAATAAGAAAACAAATGATACTGATTCTGGTTGTTTTTGGCCCACATGAAGGATTCTGTTATGCAAGGGATCACTGGACTGGGTGTTTTGGGTAACAGCACAGACTGGGTGGGTATGTGGCAAGGAACTCACTATGGTGCAGCATTCAGTGGGAAGGAACAGACTGTTCTGCAGAGTTCCAGCTGATATCCACAGTGAATGAGGGGGTTCACACCTAATATATGGGTCAGGCAGCAGAACTGTACATGTGGGATACACACGTGTTGGTGGTGGTTTACATGCTTGTATGAATGCATCACAGGCTTCTGTTATATTATGAGCTGTTTCTCTGATATCACCATGAACATGGTGTGAGGCCATGGCCTGTGACAGTGCTGTACAGTAGGCATGATATATATTGCCAAGTACAGTGGGCAGTCATTGGAGATGGGGCCATGCCTGTGGCCATGCCACTAACCACAGGTGTATATTCATGTTCACAGATATCCTGATGGCAACTAAACAGAGACTGAGGCTGTAGAAGTTCACCAAGCAGAGATGAAGATACTCCTGCAAGCCTTGTGCTTGCATGGCAAGTGGATTGTGAGCACTTTCAAGGTTGACAAGCCTTCAGGAATCCACTGCATCGTGATCTGGTGACCAACGTAAATACTGTAGGTGGACATAAGAGAAACATGTGTCCATCATGGGATCACAACCATGATCTGCCATGTAGACACAAAAGTGCAAGCCATTGCCAAGGATTGAATAGCCATGGACAGAGGACCAGCAATACAGAACTACCCTTACAGACACTGTAGATGTCTCAGTCTGAGGACAGTGATAAGGCACTCATAATGAGAGGAGGCCTTGATGTGGAAGCTAGACTGGTGAAGACAGCGTTTATATCAGTCAGGAATGCATCAGGTTGGTATGCTCACATGCCACTACAAATGTAAACTGACACACCCCCTTTATGAGCTTACTAATGGTAAATATCACCATCTGTCTCCTGCAGATACATCAGAGATGACCTGTATCCAATGCTGCATGTGTTGCTTGCAAATGTTCATAGGTTCTTTCATACGTTCATAGGTAAGTACTTGGGTAGGTGCCTTTGTGGACCATTTTAAGATTAGCTAAATTTTCTTTCACAGATGAGAACCAAACCCTGAACCTTGTGCCAGTGAGGTAAACACCTTAAACATTATACTAACCCCAAGCTGGAACATTCTACATATATTGATGTTTCAGCATAAGGGTGTGAGATTGTTATATATGTTCCTGCATTCTTGCATGTGTTCGTTTCTCTTCCTTTTCAGGTACTATTGGCATGTGGTTAGGCACAGCAGGATGGGATATGCCTGACATCAGTGCATTACTGTTGTCTGATGATGATGGCAGCTTGCCCATAGCACAGTCAGACAGCACAGTGCCACTGTCAGCAATATTTAGAATGGAGAGCTCACATCTACCAACATGCCTGTGATGGTTGTAGACACCACCGATGCATTCCCATGTCTACTGAGGGCCATCCCATCAATGTTAGCGCATACCAGAATGCACAGTCCTCATCTACAGATGCACTAGCAGTGGGCAGTGCCACAGCTGTAGAGCATGCACAAAGCACAAGAGAAAGGCATGTTGCTTGGCATCACCATCATCATGTCAACACCCACTCAGTCCAAGACCTTGGTGCCCCATTTGGCAATAAAACAGCACATGTGCAGGCTAGTGATCCAGGCACAGATGGACGCCAACCACGTCATGTTGGAAATGATTAGTATGATGAGTGGCATATGGGATGATCCTCACTGTTTGCATACCAATATGGCATACAAGGACTGAAATCACAAGTGTGTGTTAAAGGTGTTGGAGAACCACTTTGCATCTATTGCAGCCACTGTGGGATCTGATGGTACAGCCTGTCTTGGCTGTACCATAAAGCACATATATTGGCCACAATTCCCAGGGCATGGCTCCACACCTCTTAAGTACCCTTCCTGAGCCTGTGACAGCCATCAAAATGCCCATGGCTTTCAATATACATAGGCATGGCGTGTAGCTACACACATGTCCAAAGCTCTCCTGGCTCCACTCTGAGCATGCTCTGCAAGGCAGATTCATTGAGTTTACAGAGAGCCACATCATTATTGTAATCTACTGGTGTAAAGCCTGCAGTAACACAGTGGGGATGGCATTGTGGTTGTGGGCTCTGTGGCTGCCCTAAACATCTCATGGAAGAGCAGTCAAGGTCATGCAACTCCTCACCATATTTGCCACAAGTGTGGAGAATGGTGCCATTCAATGATGGGACCACCCACATGACTGTGGATGTACAGTCTATGTCCCATTCAGCTGTGGACACACAACCTATGTCCCATCCATTGACCTGCATTGCTGCAATATCGGCTGTATTTTTCCCCTTCCCCAGAAATGTGTAGACACCCAGAACCTATCCTCTAAACTAAGCTCACCCTGTCATTACTCACTATACTCATTATCTGCAAATACCCAGCATTGTACCAGAATGACATTTCTACATCCCTAACCCTTCCACCTTCCCACATATATAGCCATTGCTGACCACTGACACTATGCTCCACCCCATGTGTCCAAATGATAACTGCTCTGCCAGCCCCTCTGTATCATGTGGGTAAAGCAATGTCTGACGCATAGTGTGGCCAATCAATCTGACAAACTGCACTGCACAACTCAGTTATAGTATTGCATGGGTCGGTTTTATTCTATGTTGTCTGCATCATGGCCCATAGTCGTAGACCAAACACTATCTCTTTGCCAATGCCATCAAGTAATGCACATGCATTGGCCTTGCATTAGGTTCCTCTGCTGCTGTTTCCTTTGATGACTCCTCACCTGGCACCTCCTCTGCTGCTGGCTCTGGTCTATCTGATACACTGATGGTGACCCCCTGCTGTAGCTGTTTGCATAGCACCATGTTATGAAGCAGAGCACAGATAACAAATGCCTTGCTGCACATCTCTGGAATATATTGCAGTGCACCACCAGGAGTATCTAGGCAATTTAAGTGAACCTTCAAAACTCTGTAAACATGTTTGATGATAATGTGGGTCAGAAGCATGTGGTGTTGTATGAAATCTCAGCCATGATCTGAGGGTTGTGTATAGGTGTTATGAAATATGGCTTCAGGGCATATCCAGCATCAGCTGAAAAACATGGTAATGGCCAGTGGTATGAGCTGACTTTGTCTGTGCACCTGTTGCTTTGTTTTTACAGTCCAGAGGGGAGGGAGGTGTATGCACATATCAATTAGAATCCCCTGTGGGAATTCACCTCACACAAAGTGCTGTTATAGGTCATGGTCATACACATGCCAGATAAGGAAATCATGGGAAATGCATGGATGGTGCACAAACATCATATAAACAGTGTAAATAATATGCTGTGAATTGCACACTACTTTGCAGCTGGTAGAGTGGAGGACCTTTTAGATGACAAGCCAGACACAATATAGATCAGGATGGATCTTGATGAGAATGCAGGTGCAGTCACTAAAATGGGTTATTTTAAAAAATGTCTGTATAATGTTGATTCACCTGTCTGAAATCTTTGGGACCCACATATACTCCTCAGCATGTTGCTGCAGGATTTGTGGGGCAAATGCATGCAAAACTCTTACTGTGTACCATGATGGCCACTGGAAAGTCCTTGTAGCAAAGATGGTTAATGCTACATAGAGATTAACATCTGCAAGGGTAGGCATTCCACACTTATCAAATGATTTATTGTGTGGAAGGTGGATGTTTACAAGCTCTGTCCCATTAGTAGCATTCAGCTATGTTCTTGCTATGTCCCAGATTTGAAGGTGATGGTAAAACAATGGATGGACCCATCTGCATTATGGAAGACAGTGACATGCAACATTATGGCCACTGGCAGCATGAGGGGCTGCTAACAGGTGTTCAATTAAACCAGGTGCTGTTCCTAGTATCTTAAAAGTGCTCAGTATGACTGTATCTGAATCTCAAACACCAGTACAGATTAAGATAGTTCAGTGAACAACACACAACTGCAATATATGTAGAAAGCAAATTCCGGGTGAATGCCAAACTGTGCAAAATATGAAACTAAAAAAAACACTTTAAGAAAGGAGCGCCAGTGAACTAATCAAATAAGTTTATTGCTTTTGTTCATTTATTACCAAATAGAACTTCATCTTATTTGATATGTAGAAAGAAGTAAAGATAATGCCAATCTCCAAATCACTTACCTCACTTGATAGCTGTATGAAACTGTACTATAAACTTATTTTACTCCGTAGCAAAATTTCATAATGCCATAAGCAACGTACCGGTTGCAGCTGTTTTTATTGCACAATTTCAGATGCTGCTGGCATATAATACTGTCCATGGTTTGTCTTCTTCTCTATCCCACAGAACATTTTCACAGAGATACACCCCAAAATTCACTCTATGGACTCCTATAGACAACAACACTCTTCTGATATTGGTGAAGCCCCTCCCTCAAAGCCAAGAATTCTAATGCCACTGTAACCTTTTATACATATCTTTCAGTAGAGACATACAACATTCTGCAACTGGGAAATGTTATAGTCCCTGGCACAACAGCATACCTAGCAGCTGTTTAGTCAACCTTTAGTTATCTGTATGGCTGACATCACCAGTGGGTCACAGTTCATTTTCCAGCAGGCCCTGGAGAAGGTAATGGGGAGTTTCTGGGCCATCAGTTTGACACGCTGCATTGACTACTTGGCTCCTTGTGCTACTTACAGAGTTGTACTGCTGCATGACAATGCCTTGTGTGCTGTCTGATGCAACGCCCAGTGGTGAAGGCAGTCACAGTGGTAAATGACCTCTTCCAGCCTAGGTGGCCCAGTCAGAGGCTGAAACCCACCTTGAACCTCATCATGCTGTTCCCCTTTCTTGTGTGTCAAACCCCTCCCTGTTTGTTGTCCTGTTCCATATATTCCTCCCCATCAGTACTTGCCATCCCTCTTTCGTTATGCCTATATATTCATTGTCAGTTCCTACAGTTTGTGTCAGCATCTCCCCATTGGTCTTTGTCCTTGTTTTATGTACATCCATGTACTCCTACTTCTATACCTCCAATCCCTGACTTTTTTCTCCTTACATCCTTTTCCCATTTACCCTTCTTGATAAGAAAAAGGTGATGGGCAGCTGCCCCCCCCCAAAAAAAAATTGCCTTAACTTCCCCTCCACACCCCCAGTTTCCTTCCCTGTGACTATTTATATGTTCTTTTAATCACTTTTAGAATTTACTGTACTCTTAATTTGTTCCCCATTTCAGTGAATACAACTTCACTGGGGCATTGCTGTGAGCCACATATTGTGGCACACAGATATTCCAGCAGTATTGCAAGACTGCTCTTGTGCAGACCCATACTTCTATTTCTGCAACATGCTCATTACTACTGTTCAAGAATTATCTAACCACAATTGTGATATACCTCCCTCCTCAGTGGCACTGTCATTTAAGTTGCTCAAGGTGCTACATTTTTTTTCTTAATTAATAATTACCTTCAAGCCTCCTCACACCACTCAACTTCCCAACAGTAGCCCTTATAAGGCTGAATTAGGCATGTTTCCGAATCCCAGAAATAGTTGTCTGTCTGTCTGCATAACATCAACATACACATGTAATGTAACTCAATTAGTAGAACTCACTGAGTTTGCTCCGTTTGTTAAATATTTAATTTACTTAGTTAAAAGAGAAAAATTACCATTGTGGAAATATGCAAAGATAAATGACTGCATATGTAGAAACAAAAAGTAATGCAAATTATTTATTGAAAGATCCAGTGCTGCATTGCAAGCCGAGACAACCTCACAGCTGAAGTATATTCCCAGCCCTACCATACATTGCCTTTACTGTGATACTGCAACTCAACTGTTGGCATGGTTTGACCTCCTTTTTGTACTAAAATGCTCTTATATGACTGAAGGCAAGAAGCAGCAAAACAAAGAACTGTCAGTATTTGAAATACACTTCAGACTTAGGTTTGCATATAACATGCGTGACAGTAATATTCAAAATTCACACTTGGGATATAATACTGATGGGAATAGTTGATTATCTCTAGGTCTTCTGATGAGAATTAGGACAAAACCTCCACTGGGGATACTGTAAGTATCCATCTGTGACAGCTAATTAACAGTATATGAAAAAAAATACACTAAATGGTAAGCCTAGTCATGGAAAAATGTTTAAAAATGTGTGTCTGACTTTCTATATATTTTACAAATAAACTACAGTGTTGTATTATTCTGCTTTCTGCAGTATTAAAATAGCCCTTTGCACCTTATTAATGCATAGTAAGCAATTTTATTCAAATGAAAACACATTTCTAACCTTGAAATTAAAACAATATTAAGCAAAACTCTATGCTTCTAACACAGGAAAACATATTAAACATAAAATAATATATGGCAAAATTCTACATCTCTCTATCTATCCAACTGACATACTAAAGGTATGATGTATGTAAAACACAGGTTAACTTAGTAATCCAATTAGTTCAATAAAACAACACAAAATAACAGCCTTCTTGGCTTCCACTTTAAAAGAAAGCAAACATGGTATCCTTAGTTATTTCTCACCAACAGTGTTCTGTCTACAAACTATTCCAGGATACAAGGTACTTCAGCTGACCCCAGGTCCATGGTGGCATTTTATTTTTTTTTCATTTATGGTCTTAAAAAGTTCATGTTGCACAAAGTTCCACATTGAAAGAGTCTGTCACACATCCAGTGTTATAAAGTTTCTCACTGATATCCAGGGTAAATGGTATGCATCACAGTAATTCATTAAAATATGTTTTATGTAAGTAAAACTAGCACATTTTAATCATCATATAACTTTCCTAGTTGCAGATGTTAGTAAGCCATTAGTATGTTTTCCACATTTTGCCCATTTGTTCCACATTATGAGGGCTACTATTCCTCATTTTGGTGATGGAAGGTTGAGAACTATGACACAGATAACACCGACTCTGCTCAAGAATACAATGCCAGCACATTTGCTTTTCCCTATCTTTAGTTTTCATTTAAAATTTTTTGACTACTATTTCTGCAATGCTCTGTGTAGTGCAAACACTAGAAGTGGAGAACCTGAGCACTGTGTCTGTGTGATGCTGAGTATTGTACAACATTTTCAAACAGTGTGCACACACCCAGTAAACGCATGATAAGTGGAATTGGTAGCAAGTCATCAGGATATAAAGTGCAGTTGTCAGGAAAACCTCATTCTGCTTTGGACATGATCTCTGATAGTCATGTATGGTGTTTGTGGTTAGGGAGTGCGCTTCTGAACTCAGAGTTGGGGTGTCCAGAAGTCCAAAGTGTTTGTTTGACTCTCATTACAGCATCATGGGCCCCAGTTACTGCAGAGCAACTATTCAGGTTCAGAATACAAATCTGAAACATTGAATAGAGTTGCTAGGGCTTTGGCTAGTGCTACAGGTATCCCCTGCAATGAGGAACATTGTCAACACCACTTTGATGACCTCAGAAGGAGGAAGAGGGATACCCTCAACTGTTGAATCAGGGAATTTAGGACTGCAGACATCCCACACCTGTGTAAGTATCAATTGCAGTGACTACTTGTAAGAGTTAAAAACTGAATATAAACAAGACTGGTATTCATAATGGTATTCTGTTCTGTTGTGTTTTTTCCATAGCTGTTACGGAGAATTCTTTGAATGTGAAGACCCATGATACAAGATTGGCAAGGATGCAAGAAGCATGTGGTATGTATGCATCAGAACAGTATTGTTATTGTAGCATTAAAAGTTAAAAGTTAAAGTCAGCTTATTTGGTATTTAATACAGTTGTATCAAATTGAGCATGCATATCTCAACTGTTAAAGAAATGTTGCATGCCTTAGTCTGTAGCACAAAGCAACAGCTCCATATTCCCAAATAACAGTGAGCATCAGGCGCAGCTCGTGCTATTGGACTGCCGGACTGTAGCCCTCCCACCTAGAAAAAACAAAAAGAAAAAAAATCTGTGAAACAAAAAATCATGAGTCCCGACTCCTCTGCGCATGCGCAGACACATTGGGGAACTCAGACTGCCTTTATCAGCAGTCCGGATGCAGAGAAAGAGGTACCCAGCAATCTGTGCTGTGAGATACCCAGGAATCTGTGTGGTGACGGCTGCACAGAACAGAGGAGCTCCGGACTTCTTCCCCTGCAGGCAGGACCAATGAGTGGTGAGCTGAAAGCTCTCGCAGGGATTTTGCTGCGTGGGCTTCATGAATTCTACTGCTGGACAAATGGTCACTGGCTGGATGGGCTTTGCGCACATGGATTATGTTTGTGAAACGAGTAGGTGAGGCTTCGGACATGCTCTGTTCATGAAACAGGTAGGTGAAGGCGGTGTGTGTGTGTGTGTCAAATGCCCCAGTTGCTATATACTGGTGGCTAGAGAGAACAAATGGTGGTGGGTAGAGATACTCAGGCTTGAACCCTGTATCTTGGATGCAGGTGGCAAGGACCTGAATTCCCTATCCACCACCATTTCTAAAAAAATTTGCAGATTTTTGCCTCATATTTGTTCTGTTCCTCATAAAATCTGTGGTTTCTGTATCTACATTTTTCCTTGGCTTGCAAAGTCTGTAGTGCAGTGGTGCAGTGGTAGCATTGCTGCCTGACAGCTACAGGTTCTCTGGTTTGATTCTTGGCTGGGGTGCCTTATGTGTGGAGTCTGCATGTCCTCCCATCTTACAAAGATGTGTCTGGAGTTTCGCTCTGCTGAAAAGTGTCTTTTTTTCCAAGTCAGACTAGTTTCCTGGTTAAATGTTTAAAAATAACAGGCATTTGAATTTCAGACTTCATATTCTTCAGAAAGTACATGGTAACATAAAACTATTTATTCTAGCAGATGTCTAAGTTTATAACATGGATATTTGAAATGTGTCCCTATTGGGACTGTATTCCCCCATTATTGGCTTTGTCCAGGTATTTTGTGCTAAGGTTGAGAGCTATCTATGGTGAGAACTGAATTCATTGAATGTTTGGGGGCTGTATCCCCCCCCCCATTACTGGCTTTGTCCACATGTTTTTTGCTAAGAGGTTTAGAGCTATGGTGAGAACTGAATTCACTGAATATGTTTGGGGGCTGTAATCCCCCATTATTGGCTTTGTTCAGGTGTTTTGTGCCAAGAGGTTGACAGCTATGTTGAGAACTGAATTCACTAAATGGTAGCCATTTAAGTTTGTCTTCCTCTCTTTCACAAAACAGCTGATTTGGCATAGTGGTATGTTTCTCTGACTGTTTTGTACAGGGTCCCCTGGGTTAAAGACGTGGCAGTGAAATGTATGGTGGTAACACAGCATTTTATTCTAGCAACTTTCCAACATTGTACAAGCAATGTTTAAAATGTGTCCATGGTTTTTGGGCCTTTGTCCCCCCCAATAAATTTTGACTTTTTCCGGATTTCTTGTGCTGCAAAGTTCAGAGATACAACTGTGTGTCAAGTAGATTTTACAAGAGGCGGAGAGCTGCAGGGGAACAAAACTTTAGTGCTGCTTATTCTGAGTCTGCTTGCATTGTTAATAGCACAACAGGTAGTGTACTTGCAGAATGTTGTGGGTTCTACTCCCACAGTAGATAGATGCATTGCTGATACTGTACTGTGTTGTAAAGTGGGTGGATGCTGCAGTGCTTTTTGGCAAAGATAGCTAGAGTAGTAACTATGAACCTGTTATCAGTTTGCCATACAGTCCCTATTGCAATATTACTAGCTTATCATTTTTTTTAATGCATGCAACATAGGCAATTTATTCCTCAAGGGCAACAGGCACTTTATTTGTAGATGAATAAGCAATGACATATAAAGTTGTTTGCTAGCAGCAACCTATTCATTGTTACAGATTTCTTTAATGTGGAATTATTTAGATGACTTTTACACTTCAGAGATTGTGCATATTTACAGATACTGGTGGAATGTAGAAGGTTGAGCAGACTTTTATGATGGAAATGTTCTGAATTGGGTAGTTTTGTCATCGGTGCATGCATTTTGTTTCATTGTTTACTAATGTTCAAAACAATACATTTAAAATGCCCTCTAACAACTGTACTGTATTGTACAAGGAATACAATTTAATACAATCGGGAAGGTGTATCAAAGAGCATGTGTATGTTTCGTATTCATGGGGCCTATGATTTGAAAACAGCCCAAAAGGGGCCTATGATTTGAAAACAGCCCAAAGTAAATCTTTATCTGCCACTGGCAAAATGTATTTTCTTTGATTGTGGGTTTCAATGCTGTTTAAATGCATGTGAGTTTCAAGGGCAGAGAAGTTTTAATGCTAAGTCTGTTTTCATTGTGAGACTGCATTGCTTTGTTTAGCAGATATCTATTGGGGTTTGTGCTGTAAAAATGCAAAATAAAACTTTCAAATGAAATCCAAATCATTACAGAAGTAAAGCAGTATGCACATTACAGTGTTTATCGTAAATGGGGCAAAATAACCAAGAAATGGGACACTGGAATGGTTGCAGGGGGGAGGCTCCAATTGACCATGATTTTGAGAGGGTAAGGGCAGCAAACTCAGACAGCCTTGGTTGAACTATACCTCTCAGCTGTCCATATTTTTGCAGAATTAATAGATATTTGCTTCTTATTTTTGGTTTGTTCCTCATAAAATGTGTGGTTTTCTGGCAAATCATTTAGGAATGAAGTCACTAAATGACAGACATTGAGTTTTATGTCATAACCTTCAGAAAAATGCATGCTAAAGCAAGACCTGTTATTCTATCAACTGTCTTAAGTTTATACAAGAGCAATTTTTAGTAGTGTTTGTATGTTCCCCCCATATATTTGGCCTTGTCCAGATTTCCTGCATTAACAGGTTGAGAGGTATGTGCAAATAAAATTGCTTTATCGAATTAGGCATATCCAAACCTCTCAACTGTCCTCAATTTTGGCTCAAAATGTTGCTCTTCCCCTAATAATCCCTCTGCAAAATGGCAGTTTTGGAAGAAAACATGGAGGGTTTACAATTAATAAATAACTGTAATAATCAGTTATAGATTACTTTTATTTCAGAAATGCATGTAGATTCTTTTATTTTGTCAGCTGCTCAAGTTAGCAGTACTAATATTAAAAGTTTCCCTTCTTTGACAGGTTCCCAGCTGTATTGTGTGGCTATTTTATATTTTTGCATCATATTTTTGGTCCATTTTTCATAAAATTTAGTTTTTTTGGAAAATTAGTGGCAAATCATTAAAGACTGAAGTTAGAAAATAATGAAAGACACTTGAGTTTCAGATTTCGTACCTTTCATACAATTCATACTAATGCAAGACCTACTATTCTATTATCTTTCTAAGTTTATAAGAGCAATATTTAAAAATTGTCCTTATTTTTGGGCCTTTGTCCCACTTCTATGTATGGCTTTGTCCAGATTTCTTGCTCTGAGGTTGAGAGGTATGACAAATGTGTCAGGGCCATCGCAGTCAGCCAGAGGCATTTCAAATTGTGACAAACTTGTTGCACCCCACTCCCCTATGTAGTGACTCTGGATGTGTCCAAGTAAGGCAAGGAGCAGTTATGCAGTGTAAATGTGCAGACTACCCCCCCATACAAGGTAAACACAAGTACTACAGTGGCTTTTCATCTGTCATTGATTCTGCAGAATGTTCTGGTTTCTGTCATATTTTTATACTGTTGATTTATGCTTATTATTATTCAGAAAGTGCCTTTTGCTCTGTGTTTAAGTAGCAGTGCTTTAATGACCATCAGGTAAGCTTGTCTGATATTGTAAGATGCAAGTAAGTTTTAATACGCAGTATTGCCAACATTGAAAGCCTTTCTGTTGTTGCCATGCAGAGAATACTTACATAACTATATAATGTATAAGCCTTGGGTATTGAAATGCGTATGATAGTATTTGTAATAAAGGCCATGATTAAATTATGTTAAGCTCATTACAGGCTTTACCTGCAAACTAAACAGAATGCCAATCTATCATGTGTGGTCCATATCCGGTGCAGTAATCCTTTAAGCAATATATGTTGAGCTTGTTTCTTGTTTGCTTTTCATTTTTTACTTTGATCATGTTTTCCCCATGAAAACAAGTAGATAGTTGTCAGGCAGCAGGTCTTTTTTGGATAAGAAACATTTTTACAAGTGAGGGTATCACAGAAATTGCTACTTTCAGCATGTTACTTGGTACTTTAATATAAATTATAATTAGAACTGGAGTGCAAGGTAGAAGTGATTTGAGTTAAGTGCTGCTTGTTTTTCTTATACTTGATTTTGACTGACATTCCAGTAATGTATTTAAAAAGTAATTTATTTTTTCATGCCTCATATCCTTTTTGTTTCCATCTAGATATTAAGTAAGCTGTCATGCAGCCAATGGATTGAATTTTTTTTCTTCTACACTTCATTTTGTCTTGATTGGACTCACATAATGATGGTTTGGCACCCAGGGCAGTGTATTTAATTAAAGTTTTTGTGGTTTTGAGTATAGCTCCTCCTCTTTCTAGTTGGTCACACCCATTCCCATTGACCCCACCCATTCAGCTGTCTCCTGCAGCCCCCCTTTGATTTGAAGTCACCAGCCGCCACTGGTGAGCGTTCATCTCTGAATTGTAAACGGAAACTATGCTTGCATTATTCTGTAGGACAAAATAACAGTACAGTATTAGGGAGTAGTCAGAGGTCGTGGGTTCAAAAACCACACTTCCCAAATACACAATATAGTTAAGTTTTCATCATTATTGCAGTGTAACTTCAGACCTCTATACCAGTGGCACAAATGGGCTGCTATAAATTGTAATCAGTATAATGTGGACACGTGTATGTGCAATATATGTACATGTCAAAGATTGCTTGCTGCAATCTGTACTATAGTCCACATCTGTTATGAACTGGGTAGTCTTAAAAGTAATAAATAAACTTGTTAGGAGTTTGTAGCCTTAAAAGTAAAATAACAGAATAGAGTCAAGTAATTGTATCAATGCTTTGTATGTCACATATGAAGTTACTACTGTTATCCCTCTTTTTTCTCAATCCCCAACCCTTATCTTCTCTTTTACTTTATTTTTTATTTTTTTTTTCTAATATTTTTCTTTTTACTTTATTTTTGTTTTCCCCACAGCATAGTGAGGTAGGCCTGTCCTACAGGATACTCCTGCCCCCACTCCACCGGCTATAGCAGCTCTGCCCAGCATATTTGACACACAACCTGGCAGCGCCCCCCTCTGCTGCTCCTGAACTACCTGGACTGTCAGATAGTTCTACCCCACAGGATAGGCCAGTGGTTCCCTCCAGGAGAAGTGGTGGATGATGTGAATTTATGATCTGTGATGAACTGCCAGGGTTGGTGCGTAGGATTGCATGCTACACTGCTGATGTATGCCTATGCTAGATGGAGCACCTGCTCTCCATCCTTGTATAACATACCAGGAAGAGTGCAGATGTTGGGCACTGCAGCCATTGGTGCAGTGAGGTGACAGTGATGACAGTTCAGTGGGTGAGGACTTGATTCTCACTGTCACCCAGCTTGACGTCCATGGATCCATGATGTCCCCACTCTCACCCCAACCATGGTGTTCACCCACCAACTGTGTGCTTCACCATCTTTTTGTCTTGTCTTGTATGTCCTGTTGGTCTGCTTCCTCACTGTTGATCAGAGTATGTTATATACCTTTAAGAAGCGTTCCAGTCAGCAGTTACATGCATATAAGTACTGAGCATGTGCAAGCAAGAGTGCCATTTTGTAGTGAACAGCCAAGGTGTAACCATGCATGTGTGTTGTAGTCAGTCATTTAGTTAAAATTTAATGTTCCTGCTATCCATCCTGATGTATTTGCATGTAATACAGTAAGTTAAATGAACATTCGAGCCTCATCGTCTTATTCAGGTATACAAGATGAAGCTGACATGAGGCGTTAAAGTTGGAAGAATATACAGGAGTGGATTGTCCCTACTGCTGAAATGACTCTCAAATAGGTCAGAAACAAATTCCAGGTACTCAAGCTTGCCTAAATGATTTTTTACTCAGCAAATATAAAGCAAAGCACTCAGAATGCTTAAAATGAATTTCTAAATAAACAAAATGTCCGAAACTGTGGCCCATTGATAAAAATATTCCAAATAATTAAGAAAATGTTTGAAACAGTATCAGAGTCACATGAAATAACGACCATATTTTTTCACTATGTGCTACTTTTTTGAGTTGACTAAAGCCATTCAAAGTATTCAAAGTGTGCAAAGTGTTGGCAAGTGTGTGCAGTGTTACAGTACAGTTATTTCTCAAAGTACAACTGTTTCAAAGAATATTTCGTAAAGTTCAGTCTTTCAAAGAGTTTATTGTGCATTTGAATATTATCACAAGTACCTGGTGTGTGTACATGCTTGTGCATAATTACAAGGGCCATATTTGCATTGTGTTTAAACATAATTTGTTGGCATGGCAGAGGGATTTCACAGAACAAGTCCACCTGTGCTTGGTAATAATATTGAAGAAATTTGGAGAGTGTTTGAGCAAGAGTACGACATTTTCATACAGGCTGTTTTTTCTGACAAAGACACACATACAAAGGCATTTATTCTGCTTAATTTAGCCAGTTCAGAAGCCATTGAAAGAGAGGATTCATTTGTGTATGCACCTGATGTGTATGCAGGGGAGGGGAAAACCACCATATAGTGGTAATGGCTGAAACGCAGGAAAACCCTGAGTGTTTAAAATGTAAATTTAGAGAAATGTGTAACCCCCCCCCCTCCAAATAAATATTACAATGGAAAGGTACTTATTTTATACAAGAGATCACAAGCCTGATGAAACTTTTGCAGCATATATAACTGACTTGAGAAACAAGGCTAAAATGTGCAGATTTGATGATTTAAGAGAGGACTTGGTATTAAAGATGACACAATGAGATTTTGCTTCAAGACGATGGTTTAACTTTGACTAAGACCATTGCGATTTGTCAGATATATGAGCTGCAGAAAAGCACACAAATATGCTTACAAATGAGAACAGCACTAGTATGCAACAAGTGGTTAAAACATACAGGCCTAAGGGTGGAGCAGCTTCAGTGAAATCCAGAGCCTTTCTAGTAAACTCCAGAGCATGCACATTGAAGCACAAGAGTGAGTCAGCTAAGTCAAAGAATGTGCCCTACCTAACCTCATAGTCAACTGTCACAATTGTGGTGGTAATCATGGATCTAAAAAGAAAAGTGCTTAGCTTTTGGTCAGCACTGCCACAGATGTAAACAGTGGAATCATTTCAAAAGGTTTTGTAAATCAAAAGAGGTTCATTCTTTTATTAAAAAAGAGCATTCAAAGAGGCAAGTAGATCAATTAGAAAGCTGTAACCCTACTTTTTATATTGCTGGTGTGTCTGTGCCTGGTGAAACAGTCAATGCAATAGATTTGTGGGCAAAGAACGAAGTATTTTGTACTGTTCAGGCTAATGGGAGACCCATGGAACTCAAAGCAGACAATTGTTCAAAGTGCAATGTTATGCCAACAGAAATGTTTGCTAGAGTAAAAGCTAGTGAGAGGCTTTGGCGAAGTCTGCTAAGCTTGTTCCTTACAGTGATGAAAAAATTCAAACCGAAGGTGCTTTCATGTTACTCTGCTGGGAACAGCTATGACTTGCAATTTTACATATTCAAAAGACACGTGCAGTCATTATTAGACCTCAGAGACAGTTTGAAAATGGGACTGCTTTCATTTAAAAAGGAAATCCACCATGTAAGCTTGAAGGATAACAGCTCCAATTTCACCCAGGTTATTTTTTTCTGACTATGCCGATCTTTTCAAAGACAAACTAGGCAAACTCCCAATTGTTTTCTCCATGAAGCTAAACCCTGAAGTAAGCCCAGTTATCAGACCAGCAAGGGATGCTCCAGTAGCTATGCAGAACAGAGTCAAGGCTGAGCTAGACAGAATGGTGCAGCAAGGAGTAATTTGTCCAGTAGAAAACCAACCCAATGTGTATCCTCCATGGTAGTAGCTCATAAGAAAAGCTCAGATGAAATTAGAATATGGATTGACCCAAGAGACTTGAACAAAGCACTAAAATGAACTCATCATTGAATGGCTACAGTCAAAGAAGTTGCTGCTCTTATGCCAAATGCCACTGTTTTTTTTTCTGTCTTAGATGCAAAAAGTTAATTTTGGAAAATTTTGCTTGACCGTAAATCCTCATTGCTAACCACATTCAGTACACCATTCGGAAGGTTCAGATTTCTGAGAATGCCATTTGGAATAAATTCTGCCAGTGAAGTCTTTCAACGTGCAATGGAGCAAATTTTTTCTGGCTATACATATGTTATTATAGTGGATGATATTCTTGCAGGAGACAATGGTGGCCTCAAAACAGTTTTAGATAGAGCTTGTGAAGTCAATCTTAAGCTGAATCCTCAGAAATGTAAATTCAGGCTACAAGTTACTTATGCTGGTCATTTGTTTACCAGTTCAGGCTTACAACCAGATCCTTCCAAGCAAACAGCAATTCTTAAGATGCCAGCTCCAGACAATGTCCAAACCCTACAACGTTTTCTTAGTATAGTCAACTATCTAGGCAAGTTCATTCCAGATTTGAGACAACTTTCAACACCACTCAGAGAGCTAACATGCAAAGATATAACGTGGTCCTGGTCAGAACCACACCAAAGAGCATTTGATTTCCAGAAATAGAGAATTGCCAGTCCGCTACTTTAAGATATTATGATGTTTCCACCAAGTAACTCTTTTCTGTGATGCTTCTAAGTTTAGTCTTGGTGCAGTCATTCTTCAAGAGGGTAGACCAGTAGCCTATGCATCAAGAACTTCAACCCCAACCGAGATGCAATATGCTCAGATAGAGAAAGAACCCTTGGCAATTGTGTTTGCATGTTCAAAGTTCCATGATTATATTTATGGCCAACCTATTCAAATTGAGACTGACCACCAACCTCTAATCACTGTTTTGAGAAAGCCAATGCACACAGCTCCTGCTAGATTGCAATGCATGATGCTCAAATTGCAAAAGTACAATTTCAACCTTGCTTACACAAAAGGAAAACTTCTTTATCTTGCTGATACTTTATCCAGATTGCCCAGAAAAAACACTGAACAGCATGAGAATGAGAAACCTGATTTTAAAGTCATGGAAGTGAGAAATTTTTCTGCACATGCCTTGATGAGCTTAGAACTCCTACAACTTCAGATCCAATTCTCCAGAAGCTCAACCACTTTATCAGTCAGGGATGACCTAAGCAATCTTGTTTACCAGTAGAAGTGCAACAGTATTTTCCTTACAGAGATGAGATTTTGATGAAAGATGATGTCATTATGAAAGGTCCAAATGTAATTGTTCCAAAATCCTTGCAACAACAGTATATTAAGATTTTGCATAGGGGTCACCCAGGAACTGATTCTACCAAAAGAAGGGTGACAGAACTAATATAAGTTTTAAGATGAAATCTTTTAAAACCTTGTCCATAGCCTGGTTTTGGAATTATTGATGCAAATATGAACAAGCAATATTTGATAGCTAGAGGTGTCAGTAGGAGTTAACTGCAGATGGACCTCGAGGTGTCACTTGGATGTAATGAGTTAAAAGAATTGTTGCTATTGTTACTCTACATTTGTATCATCCACCCTGTGTAATAACATAATAATGTGTCTGCTGTTACATGTTCATAGGCTCATAGGAAGTTACTAGCCTAATGGCCCTAGGGCCCTTACAATCCTAGCCAAGTTATTACCCTTATTTCCATGATCAGCACTTATTGCCCCTGCCCAAGAGGGACACAGGTGGAACCCCTGGGGTGAATTTATGTTCACCCATCCAACTGTCTAGATCACATTTGAAGAGGGCCAAAGAGTTACACTGTTTGACATGAAGTGGGAGTCTGTTCCAAAGGTGTGGTAACCTCTGGGAGGCAAATCTGTCCCTCCAGCAGGTTTTATTAATATCATGTACCAGGCTAAGGTCTTTAGAACTCGTGCACCTTTTGACTTATGGATATGCAGCATTTCCAATAAAGCAGGGTCAGAGATTGTTTTGTATGCAAGGCAAAGATCACTTCTGAGTAGTCTGTATGAAACAGAATACAAAAACAGTGATTTCAGATGATCTCCATAAGACAGATGCTGAAGATCTTGAATTTTCCTTGTGAGGAACCTTTGTGGTTTCTCCAGTTGCTGCAGGTGCTTGGAGAGGTACATACCAATAGGGGTGTTGTACTCAATTATTGGCCTAATGATGGAAGAGTACAAGGAGGTTATAACTTATTTTTTTCTGGAGGCAATGCCCTTACATATGAAATGAGCAATATAGAATGCCCTTCTTACCACTGTGGAGACATGGTGGTCAAAGGTAAGGTTGCTGTCAACCTGTGTGTCCAGATCGCTCACTACTGAGTGCGTACTTAAGGTGATACTGTTGATGTTGTAGTTAGTAGGAACATTGCTTTTACTGAAAGGAATGATATACTTTTGCATTGAGTTTAAGGCCATAACTTTGGCACCAATCATTTGTTTGTGTAAGACCCTCTTGTAGGATGTTGACATCATTTGGAGATTCCATGACTGCTCCCAGTTTGCAGTCATCAACAAACTTTGTCAGCCACAGACCTTTAGTTTTTGCTTGTACTTCAGAGAAATAGATTCCAAACAGTAGAAATCCCAGGACTGATCCCTGTGGAACACCACTGGTTAAAGGACTGCTGTTGGAGGTGGAGTCCCCTATTTTGACTGTATCAGTTCTATCAGTGAGCCAGTTAGTGACCTATCTAATGATATAAGGGTTGATGCCTAGTTGGGTAAGTTTGTCAATGATGCCTGAGTGGGGGATAGTGTCAAGCACCTTGGATAAGTCCAGGTAGGCTATATGCACAGATTTCCCTTTTTGCAGGTTCTTGGTGACTGCCTCAAAGAAGTCCACAAGATTTAACAGGCATGATCTCCCTTTGACAAATCCAAACTGAGTAGGGTCAGGTGTTTGGAGATTACCTATATCTTTGTTTATAAGGTCCAAGATGATTCATTCTATGGCCTTGCAGATAAGGCTAGTCAGGCTATTAGGTCTATAGTTCCCAGGGTCAGTGGATGCACTAACTTTGTGCAAGGGAATAACAGTGTCTGTTTACCATTCAGCTGGTATGAAGCCAGTGCTTAGAGTAAGATTGAAAAGAGTACCCAATGGTGTTGCTAATTCATGTTGATTTTTCCCCCTGGGGCTTAATGAGCAATTGTGACAAACCAATCATTTTCTGTTGCCAATTAATTGTTTAATTTATAATATGGCTATTTGTGGAAGTTTTGTTACACTGAGGAAGACTATGTAATTCTTGCCGAAACCAGTCTGTTTGTTTCCATATTAAATTTGGTTTCTCTACATCACTTTGGGCTGGCTGCTCTCTTTTTGACTTTGATATTAGTTTTTGTTGCTGTGCCCTTGCTGTACTTGCTTAAGGTGGCTTGTCGTGTAATTCATGTTGAAGCCCATGTAGGACACAGCCTGGGATGTTGTCAGGTCCCATAGATGCTCTGTTTTTGGCCTTAGAGATAGCACTTATGACCTGCTGTTTAGAGATACAAGGTAGGGAATAGGTGTTAGGGATGTCATGGAGTACATGTGGTGGGGACAGGGGGGTGAAGTTTTCACAGAATCTGTTAGCCAGCAGGTTAACTATGTCCACAGGCTCAGTATATGTGGTATCATTAACTACCAATTCGGCACAAATCTGGGCCTTTCCTTTTAGATTATGGATGTAACTATAAAATGCCTTGTGGTTGTCCTTTGTTGAGGAAGCTAATTTAGACTCACAGTTTGCTTTGGAGAGCTTCACAAGAAGTCTTATTTGCTTGTTTAAACTGAGGAGGGAGTGTTTCCAGTTTAGGAGGGCTCGCTCCCTCTTACTTTTAGGCAGCAATTTCTTCCTCTTATTTTAAAGCCTGTTAATGGCAGTTGTCCACCAGGTGGGCTTGCTCTTCCTTGATGAGCTTGTTTTGGTTCTATCAGGTACGGATGAGTCATTGCAGGTACACAAGTGTTCATATAAAGCATTGGTGTACAGCTCGGCATAGTTACCACTTCCATTTGTGGGAGGAAGTGCAGTGAAGCTATTTATACCATCCCATAAAAGGTTATGATCTGCTTTGGATAAGTTTTTAGTTTAGTTGTTGCTGGGGGGGGGGGGGTTCAGGTGTGATAGTTACTTCAAATGAGACCAATTTGTGGTCAGATCTCACCAGGTAGCATCTCACAGTGGGGGTGCTACAGTGGTCCACCATAATGATAAGCACCAGATCCAAGATGTTGATACCCCTTGTGGGGGTGTCAATCAGCTTGTCCAGGGCAGTGGAGTTAACAAAGTCAAGGAACCTTTGGGCAAGTGAGTTTGAGCACGAGTAATTTGCCCAGTTGATGGATAGGTAGTTAAAGTCACCCAAAACCATAGTGTTCAGATGTTTCTTGATGGAATCAAGTAGATCCAAACAGGTATATTGGGTGTCCTGATTCATGGAGGAGGTCTTACAGCTGGCAGTGACTTGAATAGGTGGCATGCCAACAGTTACTTGCACTTCAAGTGTTTCCAGGGAATCTTACTGTTTAAACAATCTGGAGGTGTAGTTATCTTTAATGAATATTGATACACTGCCTCCTTAAGTTTTTATGCCTTCAGTTCGAGATCAGAATGTGTGAAAGGATGTGTAACCTGGAATGGCTGGGGTGCTCTCCACAGCCTTAAACCAGGTCTCTGTGACTGCACAAATGTCTGCGCCTTCCAAGCGAGTGCAGTTTCATGTTTTGACTTCTCACGTTTAACAGCATAACCTCGAGGTTGTTTTTAAATTAAGTTTTTACATTGGGAATTTTGTCCTTGAGACACTGCTTAAAAAAGGCACTATGGGAGTGGCAAGAGCCTCAGCCAGTAGCCAAAATCCCAGAGGAGACAGATGAAGACCATCTCTGGAAAAGCATTGAGGTCTGTTGATCATGGCATCCCAGGCTGACAGACAATGGATCCCCTTAGAATGACACCAGAAACTAAACCAATTATTGAAATCAACCATTTTCTGTTTGTATTGAGGCATGTTAAGGTCAGTTCTGCACATGTGTAATAACATTAATTTGCTCTTGTTTCCATGTAGACACCTTCCCATGGCTGTATTTGAAAAGTTTTCAAATACACGGGCAACATGAGCATGGTGTCTACACGGTTGCTTTACAGCTTCTTGAATCACTCCACCATGTTGGTTTGCTTCATTAGCAAACAATTCAGCTACTTATGCTGTAATTTGCATGCCACAGTATTTACCATGTCCGCTACATGGAGTTTATTGAATCTGAAACTTTTCTTGGGTGTGATGCACACATGGTGAAAAATGACCATGTACGCTTTATTGAATCCCCCTTCTCCCACAGTTTCTCCACAGAAAAAGTATTTTTAAACAACTTTTGTCTACAAAAGTAAAAAAAGGATGCTTCCATTTAAAAGTACATAAAAGTCATGAGATAGTCAATAAAAGTACTTTTCCTTAGCTTAAAAGTAATTTCTCAAAAGAAAAAGTTGTGTATCCAACTTAAAAAGTAATGTGGAGGTTTTTCCCCAAAAGGAACTTATGTGCCCAGCAATGGAACAGTGTTAGCCGAATGCTGATCCTCAAAACCTAATACTCGGTAGTGGGAAAGCTTTAACTTTACTCAGTTTTTAAGCAGAGTAAAAAGGCAGATTTGGGTACCAAGCCCTTCAGAGCTTTCATGCCAACTGAGAAAGGAAGGTTGAGCCCAGAGAGGACATAGCTAAGAGTAAAGGAAGGTGTAGGGCTGTCAACTGCTTCGTCTTTTGTTTTTTCTTTTTAAGGGTGATGTCCGCACAAGCTTTGGAGGTTCAGAACCTTGTTTCATTTATTTATTTATTGGCATTTGATTACCGGGAAAGTTCACTGGGCCAAGGTGAGCCCATTTTCAGTGGAGGCCCAGGGAGAAAAGTTCCAGGTTATAATTAGACTTACATAAAACTTATATAAGAGTTACATAAAACTTACATAAAAGTTTCCAAAAAAAGAAAAGTTTCAACGGAAAATCAAGAACATTACAGGAAAAAAAAATAAAGAAGAAAAAAAATTACAAAAATTACAGAAGACATTTACATGAAAGTACAAAACAGATAAATGTGATAAGACATTAAACTAACAGCAAAGTTAAACATGATCAAGGCACACAAAATAATATCTTGACAGAATGGTTAAGAACACACACATATATATAGCTATATCTAATCTACCTATTTTGTGTGTGTATATATATATATATATGTAGATATATATAAAGCATAGAGAGGAAGGCATAAGAGAGAACTTTGTAGTACACAGTAGAGAAAGAAAGAGGAAAAAAGGAAGAAGAGAGGTGGGGTGAGAATAGTAAGTGGGATGGACAGTAAATAATAGAAAGAGAGAGGAGAGAAGGAAGAATGAAGTAGAATGAAAGTGGAAAAGAGGGAAAGTAAAGGAGAAGGGGCTAGTGAGTTAATAGAAAGCAAGAGGTGGCGATTAAGAAGAAGTTAAACTTCATTAGGAATAATCAGGAATATAAAGTATTGGAGCAGGAGCTAGAATATAAACAGATTTGGGTTTATTTAATAGATTAAGCAATGGCAGAGGAGGGAATTGAGAATATTGAGAAGTTACATAACCAATTGGAGAGGAGATGATTGTGCACCGCAGTTTTGAAGTTGTAAGATCTTTGTTGTAAGAGGATAAAGAAAGGTAAATTATTCCATTTTCTGGCAATGATGCAAAAATATAATAATTGGCCTGCCGGTAGTTTAGGTTTATGAACTTGAAGATGTTGTTGTTCAGATTGCAGAGGCCTAATGGGGTTGTAAAGGGTGAGTAAGGAGCTAAGTGCAGAGCAGTCTTGTGGTTTGTAAATAAATGTTTGTGTAGTCATGAGCTGGAGGAGTAGTAGATAATGAGGGAATTCAAGCCATTTTAAATTTTAGGGAAATACAGTGGTGAGTAGAATGGTGACTATTTGTAGCAAATTTAGCTATCTTATAGCATGTTTCTAATTTTGATGACAAGGAAGACTGCAAGTTGGTTATTAAAGGTGCACCATAGTTTAGAGAGGGTAATAGGTAAGATAGTGCTATTATTTGTTTAATGGGGAGGAAGAGGAACTTATTTTGTCTATAGAGCAACCCTATTTTTTATGGGTCTTGCTTATATTATTTTGAATGTGTAGATCAAATTTGAGGTTCTCATCAATTATTACTCCTAACAATTTAGTGTGGGTTACTAGCTCAATTTTTGAAGAGCTAGGAGGGAATATATCAAGGTCATATTTATTGACAGGAGAATTTCTCTTGGGTGTGAAGATCATAAGTTTATTTTTTGGGGGGGATTTAAAGAAAGTTCATTATTGTGAAGCCAAGTCTCCACAGTGGAAAATACTGCTTTGGCATTTTTCTGTAAAACTTTCATACTGGGTGCAGAGCAGACTATAGTGGAGTCATCTCCATACTGGACTAGGGAGTCCTGCAGAATAGCTTTGTGGAGATTGTTGATAAAAAGGTTAAACAGTAGACAGCCTAAGATTGAACCTAGGGGTGCACTTGTAGGGCTGTAAAGGTAAGCAGAAATGGGATTTTGCCATTTGACAGCATGTTCTCTGTTGGAAAGAGAGCTTTTGAACCAGTTAAATGACTGGGGAGATAGTCCTATGCTTGAGAGCTGAGACAGTAGGATAGACTGAGAGATGGTATCAAATGCTTTGAAAAGGGCAGATACAAAGTGTCCTGAGTCTCAGGCTTTGCTGATCATGTCTAAGATAGACTTTAGTGCAGTTGCGTGTGCTGTGACCTAGGCGGAACCCATGCTGTGTTGAGAACACAATGCTGTTTTTTAGAAGGTAGACAAAGAGTTGTTTTTGCTCACATTTTTCTATGATTTTAGAGATGGGAGAAAGTACAGCAATGGGTCAGAAGTTGGAGATGTCGGTTGAGGTACCACCTTTATGAAGAGGAAGGATGATTGCTGATGATGATTATTGCTTTTTTCCAAAGGCAGGGGACATGGGATTCCTGGCTAGATCTGTTAATCAGTATGCTAATGGGATAGCCCACTGTGTCCGCAGTGATTTTAAGAAACTTGGCAGGAATCCTATTGGCTGAGTTTGAGCAGGGGTTTAATTTCAGAATGAGGTTTTTGATGAAAGTGGTGGAAATGGGAAAGAGAGTGAATTCTGGCTGGGAGGAGTGTTGTGTGCAGTTAGGTTGGAGGATGTTGATGCTTGGAGTAGCATGATTCAAAGTATTTGAGGTATTATGGAAGTTCTGATTTAAGGAGTGTTGCAAGGGAGAAGGAGAAGAGAGGCTTGTAGGAATAGTATTATTTGGGAGAAGTAAAGAAAACGAAGCTGTAATGTTAGTAATGGTGTCAATAAAGTAAGAGTTAAAGATGCTAGATATTTGTTCAGGAGGCATGTCAGGGTGTGGACAGGGATTGGGTTTGTTGCCAGGGTTTAAGATATTATTGATGGAAGACAAGAACATTTTAGGGTTATTTTTTTCTATTCGTTTGTTGGTTCCAGAAGAACTGTTGTTTGTCTTTAGAGATGATTTTTTTTAGCTTGGTTTCAGTGCTGTATGTAATGAATGAGGTTGGATGGGTTATTAGACTTAAACAAGAGTTTCCATGCTTTGTCCCTATTAGTCATGATTTCTTATTAAGCTTTTGTTAAACAGGGGACATGGTTGTTTTTTATTCTTATGGTTTTGGTAGGAGCTAGATGATCCAAGATATTTAGAAAGGTATTATTAAAGTATAACAAAGCATCATCCAATGGAAGAGTTTTAAGTCTATTCCATTAAGGCTTTTCAGGAGGCTAATAAATGTATGGGGGTTGAATTTTGAAAGGTTTTGGACAAATTTAATATTGTGGACTTTAGGAATGGATGAATAGGCACAGAAATATGTAGGGATATGGTCGCAAATGGAGTTGGGCATGGTGCTGAAGGTTATGTACTTGGAGGAGTCTGAGATTAGAGTCCAGTCTAAGATGGAGCCTTCATTGGTTCTATTGTTATACCTAGTAGTGGTTGAGATAAGTTGGGTAAAGTGAAACAAATTTATGCTGGTGGGAGTTTGGAGAAGATGGAAGCCCAATCAGTATTCATGTCACCTAGGATAATTGTTTCATTTTTTTTATAGTAAAGGAAATCCAGGAAAGGATATCTTCTAAAACTGTTATGTTATTTCCACGGAGATATATAGGACAATAATACAAAGTGTTTAGAGCAGTTGATTTCCAGAAAGGAGATAAAAATCTCAGCATTTTGTAACTAAGGGAAAGATTTTCTAAATGGTAAGATGTTGAGGGTATTCTCTTTTTATTACACATATCTGCCCTAATTACACAAAAGTTTGGTGAGAGAAACTCAGAGTCTTGTATAGAGAGCTTTAACCAGGTTTCTGTAGCAGCTAGGATATTGGTTGTGTTTAGAGAGAGCCAGGTTTGCAGCTCAGAGGTTTTATTGCAGATACTTTGAAAACTTAGAGTAGCATGAAGTGGTTTAGAGCATTTAGGCGAGCTAGCATTTGAATGGAGGAAAGTGGTGCAGGGCCCAGGGTTAGGGTAGATGTCTCCAGAACAGAGGAGGGAAGAAAGGGTGTGAGAAAGATGGAGTATATGTAAACATTGTGGGAAGCAATAGCCAGGGAATTATGGCTAGGCTTGTATAGGCCCTAGGGCCGATAGCCCAGTACCAACCTATGAACCTATGAAAGTTTAGAGATGATATAGTGAAGAAGGTAGTATTGAGTGTTGGGTGTATAACATAAAGAATAATTTGTGGTGAGAATATGTGTTTTTTCACAAAGAAGATAATTTGTGTGATATAGGCTAGGGCTAATGTTGGAGTAGAAATTATGTGGGGAAAATATAAAGCTCATTAAATTGTTTTGGGAGGTAAAGAATGAGAGTTTAATGCTGTTGCTTGTAAAAGAAGTAGGAGCAATAGAGAGAGAAGGGATAGGAGTAAAGTTGGTGGAAATTGAGCCAACATTTTGAGAGAGGTCTGTAAGGACAGGAAGTGAAGTTTTTTTGTTAGAAAGGAAGTGTAGAGGAGAAGTGGAGGAAGGTGATTGGCTGATGATCACTGGGGACTGGTTAAGAGAGTATAAATGTAATGTAAGAGGGGTGGGTGGGAATGGGAGTATGGTAGAGATGGAGCCTGAGTGTAGCAAAGGGTGAATGGAGAAGCTAGGTCCAGGTCTCAACAGGCAGAGAAAAGAAAAACAATCAGTGAAAACTGGGAGTATCCAGGCATGGAAAGATGGTGAGTTTACAATGTCAAGCATAAAAAACAAAAAAATCAGAATGTCAAAAATGTTGAAAGAGAAAGGGGGATCAAGTTATAGAGCAGAAGGATAGTCTAAAAGAATTGGGAAGAACAAAAGGTGGAAGAACAAATGGTAGAGTAAGAGAATAATGGTTTAACTTAGCAACTAGCTATAATGAAGGGGACATGCCAAAACAGATAATACTACAGGCAATATAGCAGTAATTCAAATTGGGAGGGGGTCAAGGGAGAAGAGAAAAAGGAGTGAGAGGAAGGTGTAGTTCCTGTGGAGGAAAAGAAAAGATAACACTACAGAGGGGAAGAAGAAAGAAACAGCAGCTGAAAGTAGTAGGAGGAGTAGCACACTGAAGGTGGAGGGGGAGAGGAAGTCAGAGAGAAGGTGCAGCTAGGTGATTCGGGTTTGGTGGAGTGCTTGCTTACATTCAAGTTTAATTACAAAGCAGGTGAGGTGATTTCATACCAAATACAGAGTATAAAAAGAAGTTATGTCTTACCATAATGGTCCATATCCTTGACAGTGTATTTGGTGCCATTATTCCAGCTTGCATGTACCAACAAATCTCGAGCTCAGCTCTACCCATAATGCTCCTCACCAAATTACCTCAGATCGAGTTTGCATAAAACAGTGAGAGACAAGCACCACAATAAAAGAGAAAGGAATGAGAGACTTTATCTGAATCAGAAAAGTGGTCCTCTGTCACCGAGGAATCCGAACCATCCTAAGAAACCATAGGATAAGGGGAAGGAGGGTGAGTATGTCAAGGATGTGTAAAGATGAAACATTATGGGAAGACATAACTTCTTTATCTGATGTCAATCTTCACATAATCTTTGACAGTGGGACAGAATCCCCAGCAACCTAAATCTTGGGAGGTCTCATGGAAGAATATTCCTGGGGACCATCAAGCTGAAGGATGCCCTTCCCCTAGAGAGTAAATACAGTTTGTTATGAGTAAAAAAGGTAGGTGGAAAAGCCCAAGTAGCCGCTGCTCAAATATCGTCTAAGGAAACTTTGGTATGAAACACTGCAGATGCGGCTACTGCTCTGGTGGAATGTGCCCTTACAGGCCTTTGTAGTTGTAAATTGCTTTTGTTATAGACAAAGATAATACAGTCCTTAATCCACTTAGCTAGGGTAACTTTGGGTTCTGATTTCGCTTTTGCTACTGAAGAAAAGGAAACAAACAATTGATCTGATTTTCTGAACTCTTTTGTCCTGTTTAAATAGAAGTGGAGTTGTCTATGTGTGTCTAGTAAATGGAGATAATATTCACCTTTGTTAGTATAACTGGGGAAGAAAACTAGAAGTTGAATAGTTTGGTTAAGATTGGAGTCAGAAACTACCTTAGATAGAAAAGAAGGATTAGTTCTCAAGGAGACACTGTCTTTATGAAAAATTATATAAGGAGGTTTACAGGATAAAGCTTGAATCCCTGAAATTCTTCTGGGTGAGGTGACAGTCACCAAAAACAATGTTTTCCAAGAGAGGAATTTTAGATTACATTTGTCTGAAGGTTCAAAGGGTGGGATAAAGTAGGGATTGGAGAACTAAATTTAGGTCCCAGGGTGCCAATGGTTCCTTATATGGGGTCTGAGCATCATGGATCCCTTCAAAAAAGCTTTGCAAAGTTTATGGGACATCAAAGACGAGCCAGTCAGATCCAAGTGAATATTGGAGATCGCAGCTAGATGTACTCAAATGGTAGATGCTGAGGCTCCTGCTTCAAATAGTGATGTCAAGAAGTCTAGAACCTTATCAACTGGAGCTAAATATGGATCAGTGTTAGATTTAGACATCCACAGAGAAACTTTGTGCCATTTGCTGAGTTACAGTTTTCTTGTGGAGGGTTTGTGACTAGCCAAAGTGATCCGTTGAGCTAAGAAACTAAGAGAGGAATGCCTGGCAGTCATGGGAATTGGAGAAGCCATGTGGTGAGCTTGAGATTCTGCAGATTCGGGTGAACTAATCCATCCAGGTGGGACAATAGGTCCAGAGTTGGATCCAGGCTTAAAGTTTTCCAAACTAGATGAGGTAAAAAAAAGGGAACCCATATTTGTCAAGACCAGAATGGGGCAATGAGGATTATCTTGTTCTTCGGCCTGACGGCTTTTAGAAATTGGAATACAAGAGGGATCGAGGGGGAATGCCTAAAGTAGACCAGGGTGCCAGTTGTGGAGAAAAGCATCTCTTGGTGACACCCCCAGAGGGGGGGGATCAAAGTGAAGTAGCTGCTGTACTTGTTGTTCAGAGGGGATGTAAATAGGTCACAACAAGGCTGGGTCAATTGGTGAAATATCCTTTCTGCCACAGACAGACTGAGAGATCTCTCATGAGGCATTAGAATACTTCTGCTTAATCTGTCCACAATCACCTTGGAGCTCCCCCCAAATGTGCATTGTGATGATAAAGTGGTTGGATGAAATTGCCAAACTCTGAGAGCTTCCCGACAGAGAGGGTAGGACCTGGTCCCTCCTTGTTTGTTGATGTACCAGACTATAGCTTTGTCTGTTTGGATTGCAACTGTTCCTGAGGGGAGGGCTAGGTGGAATGGTTGCAATGCTAACAGCACTGCCCTAATCTCTAGAACATTGATATGCAAATTGGCCACCAGAGGGGACTAAGTGCCTTGGACTGTCTTTCCCAGATAATGCCCCCCACCCTATCTGGGACATGTCCATGGTCACCATGACTTGGAGTTGAGAGAGGACAAAGGGACAGCCCATCAACATTTTGTTGGAGTGAAGCCACCATTGAAGATCCTACTTGCATTGGTTGGTAATTGTGATCAAATGAGACGTTAGCTGGTCTAACATTGACAACTGAGATGCTAGTAGCCACTGAAAGATTCACATGTGAGATCTCGCTAATGGAACTAGAGTGATAGAAGCTGCCGTAAACCCTAGGGCTTGTAGTTGAAGCCTTGCTGGTACTTTCTTGTTGCAAACAATCTGGCTGACTTGACCTTTTATTCTTTGTAGTCTTTCTGTGGGTAGGGATGTGATGCCTGTGATTGTGTTTATCTTTGCTCCGATGAACTCTAACTGCTGACATAGCTCCAACTTTGACTTTTCATAGTTTACAGTAATCTCTATGTCAGAGCAGAGCTGGAGAGTGTAATCTCCAGCCTCCTTGAGGAGATGCCTGGTGGGAGTGGTAAGGAGCCAGTCATCTAGATATGCAAACACCCGAAATCCTTGCAGTCTGAGATGAGCTGCAACCACTGCCATGCATTTGGTAAACACCCTGAGGGCTGTGATGAGACCAAAGGGCAGAACTCTGAATTGATAGTGACTGGCTCCCTGCTGGAAGCACAGATATCTTCTGGATCATTTGTCCATTTTTATGTGGTAATACGTGTCCTAAAGATATATAGAGCACATCCAATCATCTTTTCCCAAAAAGGGAAGGATAGACTGAACCATGACCATCCAAAATTTGGTCTGCCAAACTGATCTGTTCACCCTGCTGAGATCCAAGATTGGTCTCCAGTCCCTTGTCTTCTTTGGCACTAAAAAGAACCTTGAGTAAATTCTGGATCTTATTTGGTAAGGTGAGATTGCTTGGATTACTCTTTTGCATACCTCTCAACCTGGAAACCTCAAAAATCTGGACAAAGAACCATGAAAAATAGTTACAAATGGCCAAAAGTCTGTTTGCTGATTAACATAAAATTTGCATATATAATTATGCAACCCCATCCACTCCAATGGAATTGTGGGATACCAACTTTTAAACACAAACTGAAGAACAGACAACCAAAAATATACTTCTATCTATGAATTTCCCCCAGCAAGGGTATCTCCACTCTTCATGGTATTTTGCATAAATTTCACTGTGCAGTAGATGTTTCTGAAAACTCCTCCCCATAAAATCTCTTTCCTGTACCAGAACTTCCTTGAAAGCCAGTTTTGTGTCAACTGGACACATTCTGTGTATTGTTACCTAGCTGTTCCATGGGGCAAAAAACACTGAACAGGGATGTTATCTGTGGGAAGTGCTATGAAATAATATTTTGTAGTACGGTGCAGGTGCTATGAAATAATATTTTGTAGTATGGTGCAGGAAATCCAGAAGAATGGCTCTGAATATCCATATAAGAATGTATGCACTGTGTAATTGTAAATTTGTTATACTTCCAGTGTGACCCACATGACGTTTTAAGCTTTACTATGTTTTTATAGGCACAAAATTGAAACACAATGTTAAATGAGATGTGTATATAGATCACTTTTTCTGCCACAAATGCAGCACATTCATAATAAAGAATACAGCCCAACATATGGTATAATTTCTTTAGAATGTTATGTAGTTCTTATTTTTCTTTTCTTTCCTTTCTTTTTTTCATCTCCATTCTGTCAAAACAAAGAATCATAGACAAAGAAACGCAGAGGGGTGTATTTGCCTTTCTGGAGGAATGCCCCTGCAAGCATACCTCCTTTAAATGCACTTGTTAAATATTTCTGAAGTGCATATTTTCTTTCTTGTTTATTATTTTGGATTTATGGAACAGTATCTCATTGCAAGGTAATCACGTTTCTGATCAAAGACTGCTTTGTTCATATTAATGCAATAGAACATATAAGGTACATTGCTTCATCTACAAATCATAGGTCATTGCTCAGATAAAATATATATATATTTTTATTGTCTGCCTAAGTATATTCAAGATACGCTATACACAAAGTTGACAAAGCAGATTTATGCATGAATCTCACAAGAATCTCTCCTACCTTGGTCAGAACAGTACTTTGAAATATTAATGAATAAAAATGTCATCCAAACAATGAGCCATGGACAACACTCTTCAGGGGTTTGTGTCCCATGTGCACCATGTGTAGTATGTCAAGCTTAAAAATCCAATGCAACTGATACAAAACAGTAAATTTCCTGTTGAGGTTGTTTGCAGGTAAAAGTGCTGTTTAGACCAAAAATAACATTTTTAGACAGGAAGGCCCATGTTCTTTCACGAAAAATTCACTGTGACTGGATCCTCACTACTGTGTCACAGTCTGGGGATAAACACACACACACACACACACACACACACACACACACACACACACACACACACACACACACACACAATTTATTTGAAATGATCAACAGAAGACGCGTGATCCGCTTAGCCTGAGACTGTGTATACAATACTATACATGATGGGTGTAGGTAAAGATGATATGGTAATGGTACTTGAAGGAGCTGGGGGTAGAAGAACTTCTGCCGGTGATTTATTTTTTCATTTTCTTTGACACCGGACCAGTTAGGTACGATATGTCCACACTGATCCACTGAATCCCTGTCTGCAGTCTACCGTGTACATAAATGAACCACGAACGGCTTGCCTGCACATGCACATTGATAAACATAAAGAAACTGACTGTACACACACCCCCAAGTCCAGCTATATTCTGACAGCCTGGCAGTCTGCTCACAATGCTGATGTCATCATGCATATGATAACGTTAGCAAAAAATTCAGAAAAAAAAAAAAAAAAGACCAGGAAATTCAGAAATTAAAGGGGCCACTTGGAAATTCGTGACACCCCAATATTTTGACCTCAAAACTGGTAAATACCAAAGAATTCAGTATGGTTGAGAGGTCTGCTCTTTTGTTGAGCAGTTTTTGAATTTCTAAGACTGCTGCTTCCCTGAGACTGGTTGGAACATCCAGGGTTTTAGTTGTAGCTTTTGGTTGAACTAGAAAGGGAACATTGTAACCTCTGGCTATAATCCTCTGCACCCAAAAGTCCTTTATTATCCTTAGCCAGGCATGCTGGTGCAGGGATAATCACCCCCTGACTGCATCTGGAGGATGGCAATCAGGCCTCCCTTCAGGAACACTGATAGAAGTTCCCAGAGAAAGAATCCCTGGAACCCTGATTCTGCGGGCCACCTCTGTCTCCTCCTAGGTGTCTTCCATTATTACCTCCCCCCTCTGCCCCAGGAGAAGTCATTACCATGTGTGTCCTGGAAAGGCCCTTTGGACTTTTTAGACCACAGCCTCCCACTCCACTAGTTCCTGGTTAAGGCCGCTGGCGAGTGGAAAAGTATACTCCTATGGCAGAAAGTGTCTTTCCATCTTTCTCACATCTGGCTAGAGTCTTTTTAACTTTGGGACCAAATAGGGATGTACTATCAAACAGAGCATTGATGAAAGAAGACTTAAATGGCTCTGCAAACTCACATAAGTGCATCCAGGCGTGTCTCCTGATGACTGCACCTGAACCCACAGCTCTCGTCTTCCCTTTGGCAGCATGTGCAATTAGTCTCATGGATGAGTTGTATATCGATTCGAGGGTTGCAAGCTGAGAAGTCATTTTGTTTTGAACTCCTTCAGCTACTGCTCCTGACTGGGTATCTGAAAGTTCTTTTAGCAGATCCCTCTGCAATCTGGTAAAATGTGCCATGTAATTCAAGGACCTAACAGCGAAGGTTTATGCAGCTTATATGCGCTTCCCAAATCTATCCACAGCCCTAGATTCCTTTTTAGGGGGATGGATAGTGGGACTTTCATCATCAAGTTCCTTCTTAGTGGCTGCCACTACCATCATGGTGTTTACTGGAATTCCCTTAGCTCAGTGTGGTTGATCCTCAGGGGCTGACAATATGTGGTCTGGTCTCTTGGGGATCGGTTCAATAACATCAGGTGACTTCCATGCCCACTGAGCGATCAGTTTGATGAGGTCATCAGAGTTGGAGGGCTGAGTGCTAAAAGCCTCAAGATATACTGATTCCTCTGAGGAAGGTTGGATGGAAGTCCAGCCACCCCTCTGTTTCAGGATATCTAAGTTATCCACAAAGAAAATATCTTCAGGGGAGACTTGAGGGAACCTTCCCCTTCATCGAAATCAGTATCTTCCATGAATAACTCCTCAGGGGAGTCCAAGTGCTTCCTCTTGCACATTCTCTTCAGGAACCTCTTCAGTGGGGTGCTCTGGAGAGGTATCCAAAGAGGACATAACCACAGTGGTTAGATCTTGAGCCTTCTGTGTCCTTTGTCCCAGGGAAGAGACTGGAGGAAGCTCTGGTCAAGGGGAAAGATCAGATGTTGATGAGTAGGCAATGACTGGGTGCCTGCAATGGACAATGCCCTCTCCATGGCCTGGAAGGGAGGCCCAATCCCATAGAGGGATGGAAGCCCAGAACCAAAGAGGACTCCTTTGGAACCGTGGTCCCACCCCGCACCGAGGAAGCCTCCTCTGAGGCCGAAGCTGGAGTTGAGCTAACTAGTGCAAATGCACAGAGGGGCATGGACAGCTCCAAAAAAGCTGAAGATTAAGCCATCCCCCAGAACCTGCAACAAAGCTAGGGCTCTGGGTGGTTTCCAGGTCTGACACACCCAAAACACTCAGGGTCGCGATCAGTGCCAGAGAAGGAGCTCTAACCATCACTGAAGCAGTCAATACTGGAACTATTGTCATCATAGGCTGCAAAGTCTCAGCGGGAGTCGGAGGAGGAACAAGATGAATTGGGGTAGATGTGGAGGGTCTATATTAGAACACCGAAGTTTCAAAACTTCGAATGTTCTAATATCAAACCCTATTCAGTGAAAGCTGAAAATATCGAAGCAACAGAAAACCGAATTTTTTCCTAGGGAAAGAATTTGGTTGTCCGTTTCTGTTGCTTTGGTATTTTCAGCACTGTGGTGGAAAGTTATGGGTCAGGTTCAGGTAAGTGTGCGATTGCATGAACATGAGGGTTAGGGTGGGTTAGTTGAGTTAGGGTTAGGGCACGGTTAGGTATGTGTGCGATTGTGTGGACATGAGGGTTAGGGTGGGTTAGTTGAGTTAGGGTTTGGGAGGGGGTGAGGTGAGTGTGCGATAGTGATGGACCTTAGGGTTAGGGTTTGGGTTAAGGTAAGTGGATAGTTAGTGATGCGTGTATAGTTTAGTGTAGGGTTAGGTGTAAGATTTTAGGTGAATGTGTGTGGATTGCTGTTTGTTTGTTGTGCTTGTGTTGTGTGTATGTGTTTCAGAATAGCAAATTTTTTCCCAAGGACATGGCTCTTACGGCAATGGCACTAAGAACTGAAGCTGAAGACAATCCCCTTACTGCAAGGAGCTGTTCCACCATTCTCATTATATCTGATTCCATTAGATTCCTGGTGGATTGGCCAGAGGAAATGAAAGGAGACTTGGGAGGATGCTTCTCCAAGAAGAGTCTTGGAGGATGATTCGCAAAGGGATCTACTGAAGGAGAATACTGGGTCTGTGGCAAATTGCTAAAGGGCAACTCCTTCGATTCCGGGGCTTTGCATGCTCTAATTGGAGGAACTGATGTTGTTGGCAGTGCTGAGGAACTCAATGCAGAAGCCAGCACCGAGGGTTGTGATGCCTGGGTTGTTGGTTTTTGCGGATGCTGTCGGAAACATAGAAGATTTAGGCATTTTGGATAATGGTTCTGAGGAAACATTCAGAACCAGATGAGGTCTCTTTTTAGACTTCTCCCTCTTACTGGAGGAAGAGGAAGAAGAGGAAGGTGAACTAACCTCTGTTCTGGACTCTGACAGTGATTCTTCAAAGTTGGTCTTCAAAAGACCTTTTAGAATAAGTTTATTCTTATAGTTGACTTGTGCCCTACGGCTAAAACTATGACATATGGCACAGTCTTCCTGTAAGTGTACAGCCCCTAGACAATCCAAATTGGGCATTTTTCTATCACACTTATTACACCTCTTAAAACCCTAGGTGCCTTTAGCTGGTTTGTCTGCCATAACAAGGAAACACACATGCACGCAAGGATTCCACTAAAACTATACAGAAACTAACTATTCTATATTTTTCTAACTTAAGGAATTATAAGAAATATAAATACAGAGAATTAACAAGTACCAACACTAGTACAGAAGAAATACTGAAATGTAAAAGGGAAATGTACAAATAATGGTACATAAGACTACCTTAAAGTAGAGAAAAAAGGAGTCGCATGTGCACTAACAGCAAAAAGGAAGGACCAGGTAGAAGATAACTAACAAATCTTTATGTAAAGAACAAAAAGAAGTAACTTACAGAGAAGAAACTGCTTTGGTAGAGAGCTTATAGGTAACGCATCTGACACTTTGAATCAGCAAACGAGATCTGAGGTAATTTTAGTGAGGAGCATTATGGGTATTGCTGAGCTTGAGAGTTTTTGTACGCACAAGCAGGAATAATGTCTGAGTTAGTTCCAAGGGTTTGGAACCAAACCCACTGCCAAGGACTATATGAAGATTAAAAACATCAGATCATACATTAAACTGTAGTAGGAACAATAAATGCTGGAGGCAGTGATGGGCAGAGTAGAGGAGGTGCAGTTCAGGCTGGGAGGTGTAACACTTCTGTATGGTTAATTAAAGCAGCGATGTCAGCCTAGAAAAAGGGAAGAGTTACATTGGATTAGAAGAGTGTAGCCATTACATGCAGTTAAGCACACAAAGTTTAGAGACAGGACTAGAGAAAAATAAAGAGAAAATAGGTAATTAGAATGGGAGAAGTGGAAGGGAAAAATGTGGAAGAGTGCAGAGAAAGAGCAGTCAGAAAGGTGGGAAGGGGGATAAGCAAGAGGACAAAGAAGAGGTATGTTCAGCAAGTCTGGGAATGGAATAGGTTAAGAGAGAAGTAAAGAAAAGAGAAAAGGGCAAACAGAGCATTACCAAAGTCCAACAGATAACTGCAACACTTTGAAATAAAACAGCAAGGAACTGTCTGTAAATAAAACCTACAAACTGTATTTGCTCATGAATAAATATTAAATAAAATAAAATCCAGTGAATCTATATGGCAGATAAGGTAACAGAAAAATCTATGTGAAACAGCAGTGTAAGTGTGCAAGGATCACAATAAACAAATGTGCAAGCAAGATGAGTGCGCATAAATTAACAATGCATTATTACAAAATAGTGCAACTACACTGCATTATTTCAAAATGGTGCAACTACACTGACCGCACCATTTTGCAAAGAATATGTGTGAATAAACAGTGCTCAAATAAAATTATAACGGATATTGGAAACAATAGTATGCAACAGTATTTGCCCAGTAGATAAACTGCTACATGTAACATGCCCTAGGAGAAATAAAAAAGTCAAACTCAAACCACAGTTAAGTTAACCCCTATTGCCCTTTTGGTAGTGTAATTATACTGCAGAGCTATGAGGCCAGTAATGCCAATAACACACGAGTATAGCTGCACAGAGGTAATATGGCCAAGGGAAATAAAAATGGGCACAGAATTTAGTGCATCAATGACCAATGCCTTATCAGAAATTAACAAACTAACAGAGCCATGAGGACTAGGGAAATGGGGTTACAGAAACAAATGTAATGTACATTGATTTTCCAAACCCAGCAAAAAGCAGTACAGTCCAAAATATTGAAGCAGAACACCACCAGGGACCCAAGAACAATGCAGGATGATAGCAGAGAAGCAGGGGAGAAAAATGGTGTGAAATGCCAACAGGGGAAGTTTAAATGCCACAAGGCATGATGGGAAGAATGTTGAGGGTAGAATAAAAAAAAGCATACCAGGGACCTTTTCCTATACAATGATTTGAGGGATTCCATGTGGGCCCATCAAGATGATAAGATGTGGTTCACCCTCCTAGCTGACATCTAACAAATTTAAACCATTGTCTAAGAAACAAGAAAAGGAAGGTTCCCCAACAGGGCACTTATCTGACAATGAGTACTGAAACAACGGAAACAATGACCAAATGAGGATAAGTCTGACAGGTGCATGGCCTGCATTCAGGCTGGTGGTGAGATAATCTTAGGATGTTGTGTATACATTAGTTCTTGTACTCTGATGGACATGAGCTGAGGTCACACATTGGATGTATGCCTTCAGGAAGGTAAAGCTTTGGTACTCCAGCCAGATATCAGCAGTAAAAACTCATTTGTTATGAATACTGCAACAAGGATTTCAGTTAGGGCATAAATAGATACATATATGCACACCATGGCATAATAAAAACAAATGGAGATGGAGGGAGGGAGTGGCTACTGCAGTAGTGATCATGTGAACATCTACTGTTATGGTTAGTTTACTTACACAACTGTACTATGTTCATCATATTGATCACTGCTGCAGTAGTATTAGTTATATGAGTAGGTTACACTAGCTTACATTTGGGAAGAAGAAGGTGAAGGACCCAGGAACCTTGGAAAATGGTCCTAAAAAGCTTGATCTAGACCTAGAGAAGAAATCACGCTTGTAGTGTTTTGTAAAAGTATGTAGAAGACTAAGGTGCTGCTTTTAGAATCCTTCTAGAATCCAAGTCCAAAATTTTCCAAAAAGACGTAGATAAAGCAAAGGTCCTGATACAGTGAGCCTTGGCCTTGTCTGGAATCATTTTGTTGCGATGAGAATAACAAAAGGTAATACCATTTAGGAATAGTCTGTTTTGACATAGGTTGCCCCTTTTTCTTACTTTCAGAAGAAATGAGCAACTGATTCAAAGATCTGAAATATTTTGTTCTGTCAAGATAGTAGCTGAGTTGTCTGTGGACATCTGAGGTCTGGAGTACCCTTTCTCCCTCATGTTTTGGTTCAGGAAAGAAAATAAGGAAATGGATAGTTTGGCTTAAATTAAACATGGACACCAGATTAGTTATAAAAGAAGGATTAGTTCTCAAAGAAAACTTGTCTCTGAAAAATGATTTAGGGATAACTCACCATAAGAACTTGCAACTCAGATACACTTCTTTTAGAGATCATAGCAATCAGAAAAAGTTTTCCATGTTAAGAGTGATTCAAATGGAGCAAGTGTTAGCTTCTCTAGCACAAAATTAAGATCTTAAGGAGGAGCCACCAGTTTTCTTGCAAGTGTCTTATGCAAAGCCCCTTTCAAAAATATTTTCACATGAAAATGCTTGAGGGAATGCATGGGTAGACGTGCTGAAATGGCCAACAAATGAACCTTGATGGAGGAGTAAGAAAGGACACAGGATAGTAACTCACACAAGTATTTTAGCATCAGAGAAACACTAGCCCTGAAAGGGTGTTGGTTATGTTGATGACACCAACTAGAAAACCTTTTCCATTTGCTATAATATGATTTTCTATTTATAGGATTCTTGCCTCCATTAGTACCTGCTTTAAATCCTCTGTGAACAGGTGCCTAAAGAGAATTAAAACCTTACATCCAGGCAGTCAGTTGAAGTTGACTGGAGCTGGGGTGCATCAAACATTCCTCTCCTTGTGTGAGTTGATCTGTTCTATGACAAAGCTTGTGATAATTGTGCCTGGCCATTCCCAAAAGAAGGAAGACCTACTATTGCCTGTGCCAGAAGGGAGTCACCACAATGATCTTGGAAGATTCTTTCTGACTCTTCACAAGTAACCTGAATATCAGTGAAAGGGTGAAAATGTACACAAGTACATTCCTGTTTAAGAAAAAAAAAGGCATCTGTCTTCCAGGGCTTCTTGCATGGAGTCCTAGAGGAGAGTTTTACCATCTGATTATTCAGAGAGGAGACAAAGAGGTCTACCTGAGGTACTCCCCACAGATACATTAAATCTTGGAAGACCACCTAATATAATTTACATTTTAATTATTAATTTATTATTTATTTTATTTGATATTTGTTTTGTCCAACTGGGTTGGTGCCCATTTTCAGTGTAGGCCCAGGAAGAAAAGCTCCAGAGACAATCAGAATATTGCATTAGCTTATTATAGAGCAACAGTGACCATTTTCACATACAAGAATCTACAATAATGGACAGCACATAATGTTTACAAATACTAGATGAAACATACATACACATTACAGTTATTAGCTATTACTAAGGAGACTATATACATGAGACAAGTGATCTTTACAATTATATGATTCAGATCAGTATGATTCTACTTGATAGATATTTTATTTTTATTATAATGTACTTAGTATACATATAGCACAGGTTGAGAGAGGAGGGGAATTACAGGACAAAAGGGAAAGTAAGAGATAGAAATGTATGTGTTTATTAGTAAAGTGTGAGGTATGGATAAGGGAGAAGGAAAAGTTAGGGGACTATATAGTGATAATAGTAATATAAGATATAGGCATACCTCTCAACCTCTTAGAGCAAAAAATCTGGGTAAAGCCTTAAATAAAAGTGGGACAAAGGGCCAAAAATAGGGACAATTTTTAAATATTGCTCTTACGAACTTAGAACGTTGATAGAATGACAGGTTTTGTATTAGCATGAATTTTCTGAAGGGAATGAAGTCTGAAGCTCAAATGTCTGTCATTATTTTCTAACTTCAACATTTAATGATTTGCCACTAATTTGCCACAAAACTGTAATTTTATGAAATATGAGGCAAAAATCTGGGCATTCTGCAAAAATCTGTACAGTTGAGAGATATGGATATGTAAAAGACACAAGAAATGATCAGTTATATAAAATATAATAGCAAGATGGAGGGTAATGTTGTTACAGTTACAAATTAAGGTGCGATTTGATTAACCTGGTGTAGAACATGAGCAGAGCCACGTATTTTTTAGATAGCTTTTAAGAGAGTTTGTGAAGGATTTGAGGGGTGTGCCTGTCCTTAGACAGATGTGGGCATAGTGTTCCATATTTTAGTTATGGATGAGAATACAGAGAATACCCTGCTGATTTAGTTGGTTTATGAACAGTGAGTTGAACTTGGTTATTTGATTGCAGGGACCATTTAGGGGAGTGTTTCTGTAGTATAGAATTTAAGACTGGGCAGGTGGCTGGGTAATGAATGATTTTATGTGAGTTGTTTAGCTGAATATATTTTAGGTAATTTGGTAGTTCTAACCACTTAAGTGTTTTCATTGCAGTGCAGTGGTGGATATGGCAATGAGAATTTGATGCAATCTGGCTATTTTATTGTAACATTGTTCAAGTGTTTGAGTAAGTTGGATCTAAAGATTGGTGAAGATGGGGGCTCCATAAAGAAGAGAAGGCAGAAGATAACTATTTGCAAGGTTCTATCTGGATGTGGAGGTGAGGAAGTTTCTGTAGAGTAAGTCTAGTTTTTGGTGTATTTTTTATGGCATTGTGCATGTGTAAATCAAATTAGGTTGTCGTCTATGGTCATGCCTTATACTTTTGTATCGGTTACCACTTCTATAGTGGTATTATTGAGGGACTATATTTTAAAGTTGTATTTTTCATGAGACAGAGATTTAGGATAGAAAAGTAAAAGACTGATTTTCTTTGGGTTAAGCAGGAGTTGGGAGTTTTGTAACAATTTTTCAGTGTCAGTGAGGGATTCTCATGTAATTTGGTTGAGGTGTGCATGGTTCTGTTGGAAGTACATATAAGCATTGAGTCATCAGCTTACTGTATGAGAGAAGCATGTTGTGTGCAAGTGTGAAGAGAACCTGTAAGGATATTAAAGAGGAGAGGATCAAGCACTGATCCTTGTGGGACACCAGTGTTGACAGGCAGAAAAGGTGACAGCACTGATTGCCATTCTACTTACGGCATCTATCAGTGAGATAACTCTTGAACCACTTTAGGGTGTTTGGTGTTAGACCTAAGGCTGACAATTGTTCTAGTAGTTTAGTATGGCTAATCATGTCAAAGGCCTTTGATAGGTCAAGGAATATGGCACAAACAGGGTGACCGTTATCTCTGGCTTTGTTCACTGTATCTATGAAAGCTATAAGAGCTGTATCTGTGCTATGGAAGGGTCAAAAACATGCTAGTTTGAGTTAGTTTTTCTTGGTTTAGGTATTGAAGGAGCTGTTTGTGGATGCATTTTTCTATGATTTCAGAGAGAGGGGATAGGATAGCTGTTGGTCTGAAATTACTGATGTCTGTAGAAGTACCACCTATATGGAAGGGAATGCTATGTGATTTTTTTAAGATTTTGGGGACATAGTTTCCCTGTATGGATCTATTTATGAGTGTGGACATGGGGTAACACAAACTATTTGCTGCCATTTTAAGGAATTCACTGGGTAGATTATATGCAGAGGTAGAGCGGATTTTTGTTTGCTTAAGTGTTTTTTTTAATAGGCTATAGATACTGGTTGAAGTGTAAATGAGGAGGTAATAATTGTTTGTTGTTTGTGATCTGCAGTACTGTGACTAAATTGTTTTGTAATAGATGCAATGCTGTCTTCAAAATAGGTATTAAGTTGTATAGCAGTGTCCAGAGATGGACTATTTGGACATGGATTAGGGTTATATTTTTACCCTGTTTGCAGCATTTTCTTGATGGTTGACCAGAATTTCTTGGGATTGGTTTTGTAATTATTTTGGGGTTCGCTATAGTATGTTTTTGTCACAGATTATCTGTGTTTTGGCCTAGTTATGAAGATTTTTATATTGTTGGAGGTTTTGTTGGGGTTTGTTTGTCTGCCAGTTTTTCCAGGCTTTGTCTCTAGTTTGCATTAGTCTTCTTGTAAAGTTAGTTAACAAGGGTGCAACTCTTGTTTTTATTCTTTTATTTCTGGGGGGTTGCCATTTTAAGGTGTTAAGAAAAATTGACTTAAATCTCTCAATGGTGTCATCTTGTGGGATATTTCTTAGTATATTCCACTTTATTGAGGAGAGGATATTGTTGAATGTCTGAGGGTTAAAATTTGTTGTGTTATGAATAGTTTTTATAGGTTGCTGTTTGAGGAGGACTTTGTGTGTGACATTTGGTAAAGAAAAGGAGATGGTGACTAAGGGGATTTGATAGTGTGCCAGATGAGGTAAATGTATTGGAATGATATAATAAGATTCAGTCTAGTATGGAATTTGAATTTTTGCTAAAGTATGTTGGAGTTTGTATCAACTGTTTGTATCCGAAAAGTTTTATGCTAAATTTACGGGAGGTAGATATAAGGTCGAGCTAATTAATACTAACATCTCCTAGTATGACTGTTTCATGATGGATGGAAGTTAAAGTCCAGTGTAGAATGTTTTATAATACATTGATATTATTGCCTGGGGGAATACATAAGGTAATGATTCAGATTTGTTTCTGTTTGTTTAGTTTGAGGAAAGTGATAAGAAGTTCTGAGTTATTTATTGTGGCATTGGGTGTTATAAGAGATTAGGTTGAGACAATATGGATATATTATTGCTACACCACCACCTTTACTTTTAGTTTGCTCATTCCTAATTATAATATAGTTTGGTAGTAATATTTCTGTGTTGCTAATATTTGGTTGTAGCCATGTTTCTGTTATGGCTAGGATACTAGGTTTCTGAACAGCTATCCAAGCATGGAGTTCTGTGATTTTATTATAAATACTTCTAGCATTTAGAGTAATTAAAGTTTAGTTAACTACTGTTAGATGGATAAGGTGCGGTTTGATTTTGTTCAGTACTACTGACCTTGTTTTCTTTTGAGACAAGTTTTGCTGGGCTTGGATTAAGGTGAATATTGCCAGTGGTTAGGATTGATGTGTGTTGGACTAGTGTTTTTAAATATTTGTTTAGTGTTGTTCCAGCTGGGGATATTATTTTAAATTTACATTGAGTTGTTTAAGTTTGAAATAGAGGTGCAGTGTGTCCTGATAGATGTTGGCTGTTACTATATTAACTTTAGGTGAGGTAGGTTTATCTGGTAGGTGCTTAGTTGGAGAGATGACAGTGTGAGTATGGTGCCTTTGATAACAGGTGAGGTGGCTAAGGCATAGCATTAGTACACTCAAGCCTATAGTTAAGCAATTTATACTGTTATTGTAACCTAATCTGGGAGTGATAAATATAGGATAGGTAGTTTGGGAGAGAAATTGTGGGTTGTGTAAGTAATATATGTTTGATGATGGAATAAATATAATGTTTGTAAGAAGTGTGAAAACAGTTAGTGGTTATATATGCACTGGACGTAACAAGGATGTAGTGATGAAAGGCTGAGCTACAGCTAGGAGTGATGAGTAATAGGGAGCTACAGTGGATATAAAATGTGTACACATCCCTGTTAAAATGCCAGGTTTTTATGATATAGAAAAATGAGACCACAACAAATCATTTCAAAACTTTTCCCACCTTTAATGTGACCTATAACCTGTACAATTCAATTGAAAAACAAATAAACCTGTTAGGGGAAAAATATGAAAAAATAAAAAAAATACAATAAGCTGGTTACATAAGTGTGCACACCTTTAAACTAATAGTTTGTTGAAGCACCTTTTGATTTAATTACAACATTCAGTCTTCTTGGGTAGGAGTCTATCAGCATGACACATTTTGACTTGACAATATTTGCCCACTCTTCATTGCAGAAATACTCCAAATCTGTCAGATTGCAAGGGCATCTCTTGTGCACAGCCCTCTTCAGGTCCCCCACAGATTTACTATTGGATTTAGGTCCGGGCTCTGGTTAGGCCATTCCAAAACTTTAATTTTCTTCTGGTGAAACTATTCTTTTGTTGATTTGGATGTATACTTGGGGTCATTGTCATGTTGAAAGGTGAAGTTCTCTTCAACTCCAGCCTTCTAGCAGATGCCTGAAGGTTTTGGGCCAAAAGTGATTGGTATTTGGAACTGTTCATAATTCCCTATACCTTGACTAAAGCCCCAGTTCCAGCTGAAGACAAGGAACCCCAAAGCATGATACTGCCACCACAATGATTCACCTTGGAGATGGTGTTCTTTTGGTGATGTGTTGTTTTTGTGTCAAACATACCTTTTAGAATTGTGGCCATTTTCTCTACCATTTCTGGTAGTGTCTCCCCTTGTGGTGTGGGTGTATTTTTGCTTCTTTCTTCTTCCCTTTCTTCCTCTCCTAGTCTATTTTACAGAGATGGCAGATAAATTTAAAGTTACCTCCTCTCCTAGTCTATTTTACAGAGATGGCAGATAAATATAAAGTTACCACAACTGGTTTCAAGCAGTGTAAAGAGTGTGGCAGGAAAATTCCAAACTCTGATGGACATGAATGTTGTGTGTACTGTTTGGGTGTATCCCATTTGAATATTCAGTACTCTATCTGCCAGTGTTTCAGTAATAGTGCCCTGGTAGAGTGTAGAAACAAGTTTATCCTCAAAGAGCTTCTTAACACCCCTTTCAAAGAAGTCTTGTCCAAGGCCGACCAGTTTCATCTGACCTCTGGTACTAAAAATTCTCATTCATGGCCGATATCTCCTTCGGCACCAACACAAAAGAAGCATAAGCAGTCCTCTGCAGATTCCTCTTCAGAACCAAAATCTAAGATTCCAAAGCTTTTGGAATGGAGTGACTCTTCAGCAAAACCCCCCTTACTGGTGCCTTCAACACTGACCATGACTTCCATACACATTACAACACCAACTACTACTATGTTGCTATGGTTCTGACGGCGGCACCGATTCCCACTGCTGCTATGATGGCACCGATATCTACTATGGCACCTGCAGATGGTGCTGACGTCAGATGTTCCAGTTCAACCCAGGAATACTTATTCTTCATATATTGACCATTGTTTGGGGCAACTCCCCAGTCTCTTTTCAGAGAGACCTGAGTCCCCATCTGACTTGTCCTTTCACTCCACCAGGAATCTTTCAGAAGTTGTGAGGTTGGTGGATCAGATTCTGACAGCTAGGGGTCTTCCACATCTTCTCAGACCCCTCTCCCTCCTGGTGCAGGGGGTTTCTTTCCTATGACCCTTTCTAATTCTCCTCCTCTGACCTCTTCATAGGCTTTAGAACAGTTGACTCTAATTGCACAGGCTCCAATGACATCGGCACTGACAACTATTTTGCCTTCGGTACCAGGCACTGCTCTGGCTCCTTTGGTGCCTTCAGGACCAAGGGTCCCCGAGACCGGGTCTTCACCATCAGGCCTGAGGGCTTTGAGTCAGCTTCAATTTTTTTCTTTGGAGTAAACCTTACCCATTCAGGCTGTGCTGACAGAGGACCCTTCCATGGTTCCAGCTTTTCAGGTGGGTCTCTTGGGAGAGGGTGTGACCCTGGTTCTGAGTTTATCTGTCTCGGTTCCAGGCTTCCATCCCTCATCAGAGGGGCCTGCCTCTCAAGCTATGGGAAGAACTTTGGCCACTGCCTTGTCTCAGGCAGCTTCTGTGTTATTAGCCTCCTCCCTTGACCCCTGTTTTACTGCAGCTACCAACAACCTCCACCTCTGGATAGCGAGCTCCAAGGATTTCAATGAGGGGGAGACATCTCCTTTAGAGACATTCTGGAGATCCTAAAACAGAGGGGTGATTGGAAGCCCAAAGACCCTTCTTCTGAGGAATCCGTGTACTTGCAGACCTTTGGAGGTCACCTCCTGAGTGACCCCATCCACTGATGACCTAATTAAATTGATCACTCAGTGGGCCTGGAAAGCTCCTGAATCTATAGAAGCTATTCTCCTGAGACCTGATATAATTCTTTCCACTCCTGAGGATCATCCACACTGCACAAACTTTAGTAGTTGATGCCAATGATGTCATGGTGGTAGCGGCTGCTGCCAAAAAAGAGCTGGCTGAGGAAAATTCAACTGTACATCCCCCTAACCAAGAGTCAAGACCAATGGAAAGGTTTGGGAAGCTGGTTTATGCATCATTGACCTTCTCCATCATGTCTTTGAATTTCTTGGCACAGTTTACTAGGCTTCAGAGGGATCTGGTCAAGGATCTGTCAGATACCTTGGTGGGTGCAGTAGCTGAGGGGGCCCAGGAAAAAGTGGCCTTCCAGTTAGCTATCCTAGAGTCTATCTTGAACTTGTCCATGAGGCTCATTGGACATGCAGCCAAAGGGGCGACCAGGTCATCAAGTTCAGGTGTTGCTATTTGACAACATGCTTGCATGCGCCTGTGTGAGTTTGCTGAACCATTCAAGTCTGCCTTTGTCAGTGCTCCCTTTCATGGATCCTCATTGTTTGGCCCCAAAGTTAAGGGAACTAGCCAGGTGTGAGAAAGAGGGAAAGACTCTATCTGCTATGGGCATATGTTTTTCCGCGCCTCAATGATCCTACTCTAAGAATCAAAGGAGTGGCTAAATGTGGTTCAAGAAGTCCCTGAACTTTCCATGACACATGTGGTACAGACTCATTTTGAGGCAGACAATGGAAGACACCATCCCAGAAGCAGGGGTGGCCCACAGAACCAGGGTTCCAAGCAATCATTCTCTGGCCAACCCTACCAGCGCTCCTGAAATGAGGCCCGATTGCTTGCCTCTGGAGGCAGTTAGAGGAAGATTCTCCTTACACCCAACAGGCTGGTGATGCATAACTACTGATGCCTGGGTTCTAAGGATTATTTACAGAGGTTATTTAATCCCCTTCACCCTTTAACCAAGGACCCATATAAAATTCCCCATTCTACCCAGTCAGATGGACCAAGCAGCATTAGAAATACAAAAGCTGCTAGAAAAAAAAGAGTCATCCAAGAAGTCCTGTCAAACCAGTTAGGATCTGGATTTTATTTAAGGTTCTTTTTAGTGCCAAAGAAGACGGGACTGGAGACCAATTTTGGATCTCAGCATTCTGAACAAATTTTTCCTCTGGATGGTTACAGTTCAGTCAGTACTTCCCTTTCTAGAGGAAAATGATTGGATGTGCTCTTTCAACTTTCAAGACATGCATTACCACATAAAAATGGACAAATGCTCTAGAATGTTTCCCCGCTTCTGGTTAGGAGCCAGCCACTACCAATTCAGAGTGCTGCCCTTTGGTCTTACCACAACCCCCAGGGTGTTTACCAAATGTATGGCAGCAGTAACAGCACACTTGAGGCTGCACAGATTCTGAGTGTTTCCATAGCTAAACAACTGTCTCCTCACCACTTCCACCAGGCATCTACTTCTGAAAATGATGGATTTCATTTTGAAACTATCTCAGCAGTTGGGCGCCATGGTCAATTTTGCGATGTCTCAACTGATCCCTTCTCAGGATATGGAGTTTATTGGAGCTCATCTCAACACTGTCTTGTGTGGCCTCTCTACTCCACCACAGGTTACAGAAAATACAATCGCAGGTTCAGCCTATTCTTTACTCAAGCAAGATACCAGCACATCTAGTACTTCAAGCACTGGGTTCCATGGCAGCAGCGATAACTGTAGTCCCATTAGCAAGATTTCACATGAGACTCCTTCAGTAGCTTCTTGCAAACCAATGATCACTTCTAAACCATCCTATGAATCACCCAGTTTTTATAACCAGCTGATGCAAAGACAACTTATCCTGGTGGATGCAGTCCAAAGAGACTCTTCTGGGACATCCCTTTGTCTCCTCTCAGCCCAAGGCCATAGTGAGCATGGATGCTTCCCAGATGGGGTGGAGGGCATTATCTGGGGAAGACAGGCCAAGGACTTGGTCGTCTTTAGAGGCCACTTTGCATATCAATGTTCTGGAGTTGAGGGCAGTGCTTCTAGCGTTGCAAGCATTTCATTCTGCCTTACCTCAAGGGACGATAGCTGTTCAATCAGACAATAGGTCCATAGTCTGGTACATCTACAAACAAGGGGGAACCAAGTCCTACCCACTGTATCGAGAAGCCCTTTGAGTGTGCCATAACTTCCAACCTCTTTCTGATAGCAACACACATCCAGGGGAGCTCAAATGTGATAGCAGGCAAACTGAACAGATGTATTCTCATGCCTCATGAGTAGTCTCTAAATCCCAAAGTGGCGAAGAAGATCTTATTTCGCTGGGGCCAGCCTTGCTGTGACCTGTTTGCTTCACCTCTGAACAACAAGTGCAGAAGCTATTTTGCCTGAATTTCCCCTCAGGGAAAGTCCCAGAGAGACACTCTTCTCCTCAATTAGCCCCGAGATCTCCTTTATACCTTTCCTCCCTTTCCTCTGATTCCCCTTTTCCTCAAGAAAGCAGCTCAGTTGAGAAGCAAGGTAAGCAAGGTAATCCTCATTGCACCTTACTGGCCTTGACAAATTTGTTTTCACTTCCTAAAGCTTCATCTCCTTCGATGCCTGTGGATTCTGGACCCTGTTCCAGATCTTCTGTCCTATCCCCAGGGACTGGTGCATCCCAATCTACAAACTCTCAGGCTGACTGCTTGGTTTCTCCAATTCTGTTAGTCACCGGGCATAATGACATTCCATCTCCCATAAAACACATTTTGTTGGCATCCCATAAATGATCCACCAGGAATGTCTACCTTAGTAAATGGAAAATATTTTCTCTCTGGGCTTTTGATAATGGTCTTGATCCTTTGTCAGTTCCAGTGGAAAAGTTCTAGAGTTTTTAGCTACCATTTTTGGTAAAAGGGCTTTTGCTTCTACTATTAAGGTTTTCCTAGCAGCCATTTCAAATTTTCATAATGGTTTCGGTGACCAGCCCTTGATCTCTTACAGACTTTGTAAGGTTTTTCTTAATGGGACAGATCATCTAAAGCCCCCTTTCAAGGATCCTCTATTGCCATGGAACTTGACGATTGTCTTGCAGTCACTTACATTATCTCCCATTGAACCTGCAACTATTTGTGATTTAAAGTTCCTCTCTTGGAAAATGCTTTTACTTATAGCTGTCACCTCTGTGAGATGAGTTTCCAAATTACAAGCTCTATGTTCAAAGCCCTTTTATCTAGTTTTCCATAAAGATAGGGTTTCACTCAGAACAAACCTGCCCTTTCTTCCTAAATTGGATTCAGAGGCCAACATCAATCAATTTATAGATTTGCCAGTATTTTTCCCAAATTTTTCTTATAAGGGCAAATATTATTTACAACTTTTGGATGTGCACAGACAGTTACATTTTTTACCTGGACAGAACTAAGCAAAGCAGACAATCAGAACAGTTATTTGTTTCATTTGTTGGTGCAACCTTGGGTAAACCTGTCTCTTTTACTCTGTCAAGATGATTAAGAAACTGTATTTCTTTTATTTACACTAAAAATAATCTAAAACTTCCTATGCTGGTGAAGGCACATTCCACTAGATCTACGGCAACATCAGCTGTTTTTCATTCTAAAGCTTCCAAGTCCGAAATTTGCACAGCTGCAACATGGGCTACCTCACATACCTATACTATTCACTACAAATTGGATATGGTCTCCAGGGGGGAGCCTCCTTTGGTTCTATGGTTCTCAGGAATGTACTTCCATAGGACCACCCAGGATCTAAGGTAGCCAGGGACTCTGTCCCAGAAATCAAGAATAGATGAAGATTGACAACATCAGATAAAGAAGTTATGTCTTACCATAACGTTCCATCTGTGTCATTGATTTTCATTTATTCTTGCATCCCACCTCACCTGCCCCCTCCTATGGAGTCCTGGTGAGCAACTTGCTATCCTGGGATTCCCTGTTAGGATACACCTTGAACATGGCTTCTGACTTGAGTTAGGTCTCACTGTATTGTTTTCTGTATGTCTGGAAACTTGGTCTGAGGTAATGTAGAGAGTGGCAGACTTTTAGCTTGAGAGTTTTTTTTTTTGGCTGATGCGAGCTGTATAATAGCTGGATCAGTTCCAAGGATCGGAACCATAACCCAGAAGTCAAGAATATATGAAGATCGACAACACAGATGGAATGTTATGGTAAGACATAACTTCTTTTTCCTGTTAAAAAAAAATTAAAAATGCAATGTTCCATACAGTAGAGTGAAGCGGCTGGATGGAGAGGAGTTCACTTGGGTCATGGGGTAGAGAAGTAATTTTGAATTTGGAGCCACAAAGGGAGAAGCAGTTGGAGAACAACTGTGATGAGGGGAGGACCAATCAAGTATTTCAATGGACTGCAGTTACACCCCCCCAACAGATGGTTTACCACCAAATACAATCACTGAGGTGGAATATTTATGGATACAAAAACATGGTATTTAAATCCTAAATACCTGATATGATTCACAGGATTTAATTTTACTGTTAAGGGCTTCTATTGCCTTTCCAGGGAAATTTTACACTGCTAGGTAAAAATGTTAATGTGTTAATTTCGCTTCACCTTCAGCAGTATAAGGCCTGTGGTGGGGATTGAGGTGTCTCTCTAGCAGATTCAAGTCTACAGTACAGGACATACTAAAGCAAAAGTGAAGGAAAAAGTACAGTTTTGTACCTACCATAAATGTAGATGTTTGAGTGCTAATACAGCTGCAGTAATAACATATGGGTTCTCTGCCATCAAATTCCAAAGTCTAGGTCGGTTGTTGTCGCTTCCTTTCCTGACGTCAGCGAGGCAGGAGTATATAAGACACAGCCAACGCCATTTTCTTCAGTCTTTCTTGCCCCAGATGTCAGGTGCCCCCAGTAGGAAGGCATAAATTATATTTATATACATGCAATGCAATGTAATCAAAAAACAGTAGTTGCAAGCAAATATACCATAGAAGGATAACCCAAGCAGGTAGTATGAAGAGGGGTTAGGTCCTAAGCCTTTACCAAGAGGGGAAGGAGGGAGGGAACTGCTGTAGCTGTATTAGCACTCGAACATCTACATTTATGGTAGGTACAAAACTGTACTATGTTCATCGTGCATACAGCTGCAGTAATAACATATGGGTAGAATCCCAAAGCTATGCACAGGGTGGTAGGCACTAGGTAGAACTGGGATGAGCCAGAATGCCCTGCAACACAGCAGTAGCAAAGCCTGCTCTAGTTTTGGAATATAAAGGCAGGTGGTAGTGTCTTGTGAAGGTATGCACAGAACTCCAGGTGGCTGCCTCCAAAATATCTTTGGTAGGAACTCCTCTGAGGTAGGCTGTAGAGGTAGCTGTGGCCCTGGTGGAGTGGGATCTGATGCCTGTAGGGACAGATTTTCCATGATAGGAGTAACAAAACCGTATGCAGTGGCCTATCCATTTTGAAATTGTCTGTTTGGTCACTGGCTTCCCTTGAGCTCCTACAGCATAGGACACAAAAAGTTGTTGTGATTTCCTAAAAGGCTTTGTTCTGTCCAAGTAATAACATAGCTGTCTATGGATGTCTAAAGAGTGTAGCAGCCTTTCCCCTTTGTTTTGAGGATTGGGGTAAAAGGTAGGCAAGTGTATGGCTTGATTTAAAGCTACCCTGGATACCACTTTAGGCATAAAAGATGGGTTGGTTCGAAGGGAAACCCTGTCCTGATGGAAAATGAGAAAGGGCTGCACAGCCATGAGGGCTTGTAGTTCCGAAACCCTACAAGCTGAGGTAATGGCCAGAAGGAAGGCTGTTTTCCAGGACAAATGTTGCAAATCTGTTGAGGCAGCTGGTTCAAAGGGAGGCAATGTTAATTTTTCTAGAATATAATTAAGATCCCAGGCTGGCACTGGTTGTTTCCTTGGTGGTCTTATATTCTTAGCCCCTCTGAGGAACTGTCTTAAGAGTGGGTGAGAGAATAAGGGTGGATCCGTGTTGAATTCTGCAGAAATGGCTGAGGCATGGATTTTTATGGAGGAAAATGAGAGTCCACTGTTCAGCAGCTCAGGTAGATACTGTAATACCTGAGGCAAATTTAGTTTTGTAGGGTCCTGTCCTTTTTTCCTCATTCCAATAGCAAAACCATTTCCATTTTGCTGAGTAAGCCTTTCTAGTAGATGGCCTTCTGGCCTCCAAAATGACATCCTGTACCTCTTTGGAGAGTAAGGTCTGTTGAGGTGTTAAGGAATTTTCCATGCAGCGAGATTGAGTGTTTTCAGCTGACTGTGAAGAGTTTTGTAGTTGTGCTGAGTCAGCAGAAGAGGCATTAGAGGTAGGGACCAGGGAGGAGTATGTGTTAGGCTCCTCAGGAGTGGGTACCAGTGTTGTCTTGGCCAGTCTGGAGCAATCAGTATCATCTTTGGTCTGTCTGCTCTTGCTTTCAAGAGCACCTTGGGCAGAAGAGGCAGAGGTGGGAAAGCGTAAACTGTCCATGTTGTCCAACTGAATGAAACTCTCCAGGCCTTTGGATGAAAGGTCCTTGAACAAAACTTTTCCAATTGATGATTCCTGTGGGAGACGAAGAGATCTATGTCTGGCCTCCCCCACGCTTGGATTATCTTTGTAAACACTTGAGGATGCAACTTCCATTCGTGTGGATCTGTCATATTTCTGCTTAGATTGTCTGCCAGCATGTTTTCCACACCTGGCAAGTACTGTGCTTGAAGTTCGATTTGCCATTCCAGAGCCAAGTTCCAAAGTGTCATGGCTAGTCTACACAGAGGGTATGAATGTGTTCCTCCTTGTTTGTTTATGTACCACATAACTGTGGTGTTGTCTGTTCTTATCAATAATTATCCTGGATGCAGAAGGTCCTTGAAAGCTGTAATTGCATTTATCACTGCTAGCATTTCTTTTTGATTGATGTGAAGGTGCTTTTCCTTTTGGGACCATTTGCCCTGAATGCAACTGTCTGTTATAATCTGAGGCATCTGTTGTGATGACTTGATTTGCTTGAGGCTTGCAGAATGGGAGACCTGTGTTTGTTTGACATGCTTGAGCCCACCATAGAAATTCCTTTTGCAAACATGGAATTATTGGTATTATTGTTTCCAAACTGTGGCTGTGTTGAGACCATAGATCTTTTAGGTACCATTGAAGTTTCCTCATATGCAACTTTGCACATGGGATTAAAAGAATGCAAGATGCCATGAAGCCCAGAGCCTGCAGGATTTTCCTTGCAGTAAGCCTGGTACAATTTGCTAGCATTTTGAAGTACTGAGTTAGTTGCCTCTGCTTTTCTCGCATAAGATAGGCCATCTGGGTGTTTGTGTCCAAGTTGGCACCCAGGAAAGTTATTTTCTGAGCTGGTGTTAGTCTGGATTTCTCTTTGTTGACTGTGTATCCCAGAGCATTCAGTAACCGTGTTGCATAAGCCAGATGTTTCAGAAGTATGCGCTTGCTGTCCGCTTGGATCAGGCAGTCATCCAAATAAGGGTAAATTTGTATCCCTTGAAGTCTGCAGTAGGCAATTACTGATGCCAGGCATTTCGTGAATACTCTGGGTGCAGTAGATAAGCCAAAGGGCAATGCAGAGAATTGATAGTGGATTGAACCTGTAAGAAATCTGAGGTATCTTCTGCAACTTTGTCTGATAGGGACATGCAGGTATGCCTCCTTGAGGTCCAATGTTACCAGCCAAAACCCCTTGCCCAGCATGGGAAGAAGCTGCTGTAATGTGAGCATCTTGAATTTTGGTACGAGTAAGAATGTGTTTAGGATGGATAAGTCCAAAATGGGTCTCCAGTCGGTTCCTTTCCTTGGTACCAGAAATAGCCTGGAATAAAAACCTTGACCTTGTTCGTGAGTAGGTACCTCTTGAATAGCTTTCATGTCTATGAGCTTTGAAATTTGTAGTAGTGCCTCTGCCCTTTGATTGTGTGGCAGGTTTGGCATGCCTCTCATTTTTGGGAGAGTGAAAATGAAATCTGTAGCCTCTGTTTATAACGTCCAGGATCCATTTGTCTGTTGTGACCATATGCCAATTTCTTGTAAATAATGCCAGCTTTCCTCCCAAGGGTGCTGCCAGCTGAGACTTGCTTGGCATGGAAAGGAGGAAGTCATTGGGTTTCTTTCCTGTATTGCTGTGCATTGTTTTTGCCACCTCTTGGTGCTGGAGTTTGCCATTGCCTGCCTCTATATGATCCTTGTGATTGCCCTCTGCCCCTTGTGCGCCTATATCTACCTCTTTGGGGCCTGTCCATGGCTGGAATGGACCAGTTTTTAGAAGGCCAATTTCTGCTAAAACGTGGTGGTTGAACCTGTAGAAAAGCTTTGACAGTTTGCATAGATTTGGCTTTTTCTTCCATTTTTCGTAGTATCTCCTCAGCATAAGTACCAAATAGCACATCCTTTTGTAAAGGAGCATCTAGTAATTTAGCTTTCACATGATCAGGCAAGATTTGTTCCCTAATCCATGCATGCCTACGAATGACTGATCCTGTAACAGCAGCTCTACTTGAGGCCTCTAGGGCATCATAACCACATTGTAAAGTGTGTTTACCCACTTGTTCTGCACTATGCATCATATCCTGCAACTCCTTCAAATCTGGTTGTTCAGGTTGAGACATTTTATTTCTTAATTGTGATAACAGAAACTGCTGATATTTAAGCATATGAAACTGACAATTTAATGCCCTCATGGCTAGGGTGGCCGAGGTATATACCTTTTTTCCCCACCTTTCTAAGGATCTTGACTCTCTTTCAGAAGGTAGTGGATTCTTAGCAGTAGAGGCCTTCATTCCCTTGGGACCTTGAGAAATGGTTTCAGGGTCAGCATTATGGCTTTTGAAAAGAAATTGGTGAGAGTTAGGAACTCTGTAGTACCTATCAGGCTTGACTGGGGCAGGAGGCAGAGAATCCGGGTTAAGGCAAGCCTCCGAATAAACATCATCAAGTACATCCGAGACAGGGGGTATCGCCAGAGGTCTTTGTTGAGGCAACAAAAGAAATTCCCTCAGTCTTTTCTTGGAATCAGAAAAGTCTTGGCCTTCCCAATGGAAGTGTTCCCTCAAAGTGTGCAAGGTTTCCCCAAAAGAATAATCCTCAGGAGGAGATACAGAAGGAATGGATTGCTCTGCATCAGAATCTTCAAAAGGGGAGTAAGAGTGTTCCTCCACATCAGAGTGTTCTGAAATAATGGAGCCCTGATCAGAAGAGGGAGAATCTTCCTCCACTCTGGGCCTCTTGTAAGAGGGAGGTTGGGAACCCCTGATAAGAGTAATTAAATCCTCAGCCATTTTAAGCATCTGTTTTTTAGGCATGGGGCCTGTGGATGGGCCCTGTGCAACAGGCCTCTTGGGATGCCTGGCTGATTTGGATTTAGTAAAGGCCTTAATGGAAAATGAAGATGAGGGTCTAAAGACACCATGGGTGGAAGTGGACCTGTCCACATTAGGAGACTCAACGCTCACAGTGGCTTCGGTGGTTGTAGTCTGGGTATGGGCCGAGGTACCTACGGTCTCGGGTACAGAAGACCCCACCAAAGAAGTGTCGTCGGTAGTCAGGGACTGCATAGGCATCTCGCTGAGAACCGGACCATGTGTAGCCGGTTTTGGTGTGGTGTCGGTGGAGACCACGGATCTCGCGTGTCGGTCCTTGTCCTTGCGTTTTTTGGACAAAACTGTAGTCGGAGTCTCCGACGACATTTTATAATCAAATGCTTTACCAAATAAATGTTAACTCCGGATAGTGCGTTTATTGAAAGTAGCACAAAAGCGACAGCCCGAGATGTCGTGGTCTGGGCCTAAACAAGGTATGCAAAGGGAATGGAAATCCTTATGCGGTATTTGCTTCCCACAAGAAATACAATTGTTAACTTTTTCTGACATCGGTCTGAGGCAAGAAAAGTTTCCCCAATGGGGTACTTAGCTTTAATGAAGACTTCGGTTTCCAAATTTTTCGCAAATTCAGGAGCTGGCCGACCGGCACTTGCGAACTGCTTAAAAGACTGAAGAAAATGGCGTCAGCTGTGTCTTATATACTCCTGCCTCTCTGACGTCAGGAAAGGAAGCGACAACAACCAACGCCGGACCTAGACTTTGGAATTCGGCTGACCGAGGGACCGCCTGACGACAGAGAACCCATATGTTATTACTGCAGCTGTATGCACGATGAACATCAAGTTTAGTTTGATTTTTGGAAAAGTACAGTTTTGTACCTACCATAAATGTAGATGTCTGATAGGTATGCATCTGCAGTCATCACATATGGGTTGTCCTGCCTCAGGCAGCCCTTTAGTCAGCCGGATTCCAAAGTCTGGGTCCGGCGTCGGCTGACGTCACCCCCTCCCCAACGTCAGAGCGCCTGGGGTATAAAAGCGTCAGCCGATGCCATCTTCCTCAGTGTTTCTTGCCCCAGATGCCAGGTGCCCTCAAAGGAAGGCTAAATTTGGAGAAATGCAATAAATTCCAAACATGCACAGAAATATATATATATATACAACAAATACCCATAATAGATAACCCCAGCTAGCTATGAGAGGGAAAAGTACCCAATAAATACCAAAGAGGGGAAGGAGGGAGGGTAAACCTGACTGCAGATGCATACCTATCAGACATCTACATTTATGGTAGGTACAAAACTGTACTATGTCCTTCAAGGATGCATCTGCAGTCATCACATATGGGTAGAATACCATAGCCAATCTGGGGATGGAGGATCTATGTAAAGGATGGTGTAGCTAAAATGCCCTGCAGGACTGCCGTAGCAAAGCCTGCTCTGGATCTGGAATATAAAGGTAAATTGTAATGCTTGGAAAATGTATGCACGGAGCTCCATATAGCAGATTCTAAAATGTCCTTGGTAGCCACCCCTCTTAAGAAGGCTGTGGAGGTGGCTGTGGCTCTGGTGGAATGAGGTCTAATGTTAGCTGGCACAGTTTTTCCGTGGAAGGAATAACAAAAACGAATGCAATTCCCTATCCATTTTGAAATTGTCTGTTTGGAAATTGTTTTTCCTTGTGCACCAGCAGCATATGCTACCAACAGCTGGTCAGTTTTTCTGTAGCTTTTAGTTCTGTCCAAGTAGTAGCGCAACTGTTTGTGTATGTCCAGGGTGTGCAGAAGTTTCTCCCCTTTGTTTTGTGGATTTGGAAAGAAGGTAGGCAGGTGAATAGCTTGGTTTAATGAGACCCTGGATACCACCTTTGGCATAAATGAAGGATTGGTTCTCAATGAGACTCTGTCCTGATGAAAAATAAGAAATGGCTGGACTGCCATGAGGGCCTGTAACTCAGATACTCTTCTTGCTAAGGTTATGGCCAGAAGGAAGGCGGTCTTCCAAGACAGGAACTGTAGTTCTGCAGATGCTGCTGGTTCAAAGGGAGGCAGAGTTAGTTTTTCCAGTCCGGAGCTATCAGAATCACTTTTGGCTGCTCTGCCCTGATCTTCAGTAAGACCTTGGTCATTAATGGAAGAGGTGGAAATGCATACACTGTTAGAGTTCTCCAGCTGAAAGATAGGGTGTCCACTTTCCATGCTTGTGGGTGGTATGTCCTTGAGCAAAATTTCTTCAGCTGATGATTGTGGGGGGAGGCAAAAAGATCTATGTCTGGCCTTCCCCATGATTGTGTTATCTGTAGGAAGATGTCTGGGTGCAACATCCATTCGTGTGCATCCATGATATTTCTGCTTAAGCTGTCCGCCAGTATATTGTCTTTTCCTGGCACAAACTGGGATTGCAGGTCTATATTGAGTTTCAAGGAAAGTTCCCATAGATTCATTGCCAGTCTGCAAAGAGGGTAGGAATGGGTGCCTCCTTGCTTGTTTATGTACCACATAACTGTGGTGTTGTCTGTCCTTATTAGCAGGTGGCCTTGATGCAGAAAGAGTTTGAAGGCCTCGATTGCATGTATCACTGCCAGCATTTCCTTTTGGTTTATGTGCATGCGTAGCTCCTTTTGTGACCATAGTCCTTGAATACATCTGCCCTCCATGTGTGCTTAATGGTTTGGCTGGCTATTGGCTTGCTGAAGGGCAGACCCCTGTTTGATTGGCTTGCTTGAGCCCACCACAGAAATTCCTTTTGGAGACATGGAATGAGTGGGATCAAAGTTTCTAAGCTGTGGCTGTGCTGAGTCCATAAACACCTTAGGTACCATTGTAGTTTCCACATATGCAGCCTTGCTTGGAGAATGAGAAGAATGCAAGATGCCATGATTTTCCTTGCAGTCAGCTGAGTTTGTCTTGTCAGATTCTGTTGTCTTTGTTTTTCTTCTGTGAGAAAAGCCATTTGGGTGGTTGTGTCTAGATCATTCTTTGGGATGGAACAAGTCTTGATTTGTGAATGTTGACTGTATATCCCAATGCCTGCAGTAGGTGGATGGCATAATTCAAGTCCTTTACCAAAGTTTGTTGGCTGTCCACTTGTATAAGGCAGTCCTGAAGTCTGCAGTGTGCAATTACTGATGCCAGGCATTTGGCAATGCTGAGAATTGATAATGCTCTGAGCCTGCAAGAAATCTGAGGTGTCTTCTGCAACTTTGTCTGATAGGGACATGCAGGTATGCCTCCTTGAGGTCTAGAATCACCAGCCAAGACCCCTTGCCCAGCATGGGAAGGAGTTGCTGTAGAGTCAGCATTTTGAATTTTGGCGCAATGAGATAAGTATTTAGTGCGGACAAGTCGAGAATAGGCCTCCATTGATTTTTTCTTGGAACAAGGAATAGTCTGGAATAAAATCCTTGGCCTTGTTCTGAAAGAGGAACCTTTTCTATAGCTTTCATTTGCATTAAGTTGGAGATTTGTTTCAAAGCCTCTGCCCTTTGATTTGGTGGCAGGTCTGGCATGTCTTTTCTTTTTGGCAATGTGTGAAAATGGAACCTGTATCCTCTGTCTATTATTTGCAGTGTCCATTTGTCTCTTGTAATAGTGTGCCAATTGTCTGAGAATAAAGAAAGCTTTCCGCCCAAAGGTGCTTCTAACTGAGCCCTGGTTGGTGGAGTCAAAGCAAAGTCATTGAGTCTGTCCTTGTGCAGCAGTTGTAGGTCCTGCACTACCTCTCTGGTTGGGAGGTTGCCATTGACGTCCTCTGTAGGAGCCTCTAGCTTGCCCTCTACCTCTGGCACACCTGTTCTTGCCTCTCTGAAATCTTTCTGTGTCCGGAAAGGACCCAATTTCTGCTGAATCTTGGTGGTTGGACTTGTAGAAAATCTTTGACTGTTTGTACAGATTTTGCCTTTTCCTCAAATTTCTTTAAGACCTCCTGAGCAGTGGAGCCAAATAACTTTTGCTTTTCCAGTGGAGCATCCAGAAGCTTAGCTTTAACATGGTCTGGCAGAGATTGTTCCTTCAGCCATGAAGCTTCCAATGCATCATAACCACATTGTAAGAAATGGTTACTAACCTGCTGGGAGTTATGTACCAGATCCGGGTTCAGGTGAAGACAGTTTCTTATGCAATTCATCTAACAAATACTCTTGGTACTGTATCATATGAAATTGACAATTTAATGCCCTCATAGAAAGAGTAGCAGAAGTATACACTTTTTACCCCATCTCTGGCCCTGGGAAATAGTTTCTGGATCAGCAGAGTGGGTCTTGTAAAGAAAATGATGTGAGTCCCGGGTTTGACAGGGGCCGGAGGAAGAGTGTCAGGGGTTATGCTAGACTCAGAGTACACATCATCAATGACATTCAAAACAGGAGGAATAGCCAAAGGTCTATGCTGAGGTAAATGCAGAAAAGTTCTTAATCTTTTCCTGGAATCAGAAAATTCCTGGCCCTGCCATTTGAAATGCTCCCTCATAGTGTGAAGGGTCTCCCGAAGGATAGTTCTTCAGGAGGGAGGCCGAGATTCCTCTGCATCAGAATCCTCGTGGGCGAAAAAGCCTCCTCCTGGTAGTCCCGAGAGCAGAGGGCTCAAGCCTGGGCCTTTTGTCTAGAGGAGGTTGAGAGCCTCTGTCCGGATGAGGTTGAGATCCCCTAATCAAGGAAATAAGGTCCTCTGCTAAAGTAAGAATCTGTGAACTTGTAGAGGGTCCCTGAGGAATAACCCTGGGAGGCATAGCTTTTGTATGTTTAGCAACTTTAGCCCTGGTGAATGCCTTTATGGACATGGATGCAGGAGGCCTAGCTGTACCACGTGCTGGAGTAGTTTTGTCTAGAGGAATGGTGTCGGAAGTTTCCAAGACACCAGTTTCTAAATTCAATAACTGACTCAGCAGGGGCCTCCGGGCTGAGGTTGTCGGTTGAGTGGTTTCGTGGTTTCAGCTGTCCTTCCGTTTATTAAATGTGAAGTCGAAGGAAGCACAGGCTGAACAGGCCGAGACGCCGTGGTCTGGGCCTAGGCAGGGGAGGCAGTAAGAGTGTAAATCCTTATGAGGTATTTGTTTCCCAAGTTAAACAATTATTAACTTTATCTGACATCAAGTCTTCGGTAGCTGAATTACAACTGCTTCTGCTAAGACTGAGGAAGATGGCATCGGCGACAACCCATATGTGATGACTGCAGATGCATCCTTGAAGGACATCTGCCTTACATAGATTTTAATTGAAAGTATTGCTTCTTTTGTACTTATGAAACTGAAGGTAGAATTCAGCTGTAGAAGGTCTTTTGGTAGTGCGATTATGTTAACATTTGCAGGAGCAGTTGCCAGATATACTATGTGCTCAGTACAATAAATTTTAACTGAAGGTATTGCTTCTTTTGTATTATGCAACTGAAGGTGGAATTCAGCTGTAGAAGTTCTTTTGGTAGTGCGATTATGTTAACATTTACAGGAGCAGTTGTAAGACATACTATGTGCTCAGTGCAATAGATTTTAACTGAAGGTATTGCTTCTTTTGTACTTATGCAACTGAAGGTGGAATTCAGCTGTAGAAGTTCTTTTGGTAGTGTGATTATGTTAAAATTTGCAGGAGCAGTTGTAAGACATACTATACTGAAGGTGGAATTCAGCTGTAGAAGTTCTTTTGGTAGTGTGATTATGTTAAAATTTGCAGGAGCAGTTGTAGTATGTGCTCAGTGTAATAGATTTTAACTGAAGATATTGCTTCTTTTGTATTATGCAACTGAAGGTGGAATTCAGCTGTAGAAGGTCTTTTGGTAGTGTGATTATGTTAACATTTGCAGGAGCAGTTGCCAGACATACTATGTGCTCAGTACAATAAATTTTAACTGAAGGTATTGCTTCTTTTGTATTATGCAACTGAAGGTGGAAGTCAGCTGTAGAAGTTCTTTTGGTAGTGCGATTATATTAACATTTGCAGGAGCAGTTGTTACACATACTATGCTGGGTACAAGTAGAGTGAAGCAGCTGGAAGGAAAGGAGTTCACTTTTAAGTCATGGAGTAGAGACGTGATCTACATCTATGAGGGTCTGCCTCTGTCCTGCTCAGCTACTCACAATTTTCCTCTGATGGGATGTAGGGTGCCAGTAGAGGGAGGTTGTGCTATGAAGCTACATCCCAAGCTAGTATGCAAAGGGGCTAAGACCTGGTTCCCCATTGTTTGTTGACTGTGGTATTGTAATAAATCATACCACCACAATCTCAGTTGTGTACATTATACAATACAAACCATGCAGACACAGCTGTAGCTGCAAGCATTACACATCACTTTTAATTTATCCAGTCATTGTCAGTCAGCCATTACAGAGCTCATTCAAACCCTGCTTTCTTTTAAACCTTGTTCCTCCTCTGCATGTATTGATCCCACATTTCACATTTTTTCCTATGTAATTTGCTACAACCCTTTCCTAAATATCCCAGTTCAAGTTATTTTATCTCTGTTACTATCTTTTCTACTTCTTGTAAAGTTGGTATAGACTTTGATTTCCATTTTCTAGTAATTTTTTTTGGCAGCGATCATAATTAGTCTCAGCAAGGCCTTAATATGTCTAGCCAATTCCAATTCTGTATCATATCTCCAAAAAACATAATTTTCCTAGTTACTCCAAATTTCTCACTGAGCATCTCCAACAGAGCAGTCTGCAGGGAATTTTAAATTCTGCCAACTCATTGCACTACCTATGTAAACACTTCAAAGCAAAGATCCTAAATCTTCTAGATTTTGTTGCATATTTGGGAAACCTACATAAATCCTCCATTATTTCTTTGTGAATTGCTTATCTGATCTCTCTTCTCAGCCCTTCATAATCTCCCCCGACTGATTCTTATAGTTATCATTTACATGCTCTACTTATTATTCCTTTCTTAACAGCAACTTCTGTTCTTCTATTTCTTAGTTCTTTGCCTATACTCTGATATCAACCCTTGACATGGAAGGCAATTTCTAACCTGCAGTTGAAATAAGTTGATGGCTTCCCATTCTATTACATTTCCCTCTCTAGTTATTCGGTCCCAAAACCTTGGTTCCTTTGTCAGGTTTCTCCAATATACAGAAGCCCCCTCTTGCCTATTGTCTGTATCCCTGACTGCAGTCATCCCTATCAGCAGAATCTCCTTCCTCCATTCCCATGTTGGCTTAGTTCTTAGAATATTTTCTGCTACTTTATGAATATTATATTTTGTATCATTACTGTTGTTCTCCTTAGAGGTCTGCATCCAAAATCCCAGTCTCTCCTTGTTTCTTGAGCTTCTCCACATTCCATCATCATCACGTTCCACTTTTAATTATAGTTTTCTGCTTGTGCTATGTATAGGACCCTTAAGTGGGTTGCTCTGAAATAACCCTTCAACTTAGGCAATCCCAATTTGCCCTGTTTTTTTGGAAGAATAAACTTACCCACTTAACTCTTGCCATTGTCCCCTCTCAGATAAAATCCTTCAACTCTTTATTAATCGCCATCCACAATTTCTCCTCTGGTTGATAACAATATGCCTGATCTGTGTATAAGGCTAAAGGGACTGAAATCATTTTAACTGTTTGTATCTTACTATCAATCTCCATACAACAGAGCTTCCATTTTCTCAATTTTTGTATTATATTTTGTTTAGTTTCCTCCCATGTATCCTCAGCTGCCACAGAGGTATCCTGTTTAATCCATACTCCTAAATACTTCATTTTATCATGTCCCCATAAGTCTGGATATTACTGAACCAATTCGTATGTGGGTACATTAATTTACTGCTATTGCTTTTGTGTTAGCATAATTTATTTTGTATCCCAAAAAGCTATAAAACTGTCTCAATATGTTCCACAGCACTGTAATATCTCTTTCTGGTTTTGTCAGGTATACAATAATGTCATCTGCAAATAGAGCCAGTTTTTCTTGACTACCATACCAATGATATCCTTGGATTTCTTTATCCAGTATTTTCTTTGCTAATGGTTCTAAATATCATGCAAATAACAAAGGCGAGAGAGGAGACCCCTGTCTGGTTCCTCTGCTCAAGCAGAAATTATCAGAGAGGAACCCACCCACTTTAATTTTTGCCTCTGATCCCTCATATATCCTGCTAATCAACCTTGTAATTTTATCTGGGAATGCAAATGATTCCATTGCTTTGCTCATAACATCTCAGCTTACTGTCAAATGCTTTCTCTGCATCAAGACCAACCAACAGCATTGGCATTTTCTTGCATTCTGCTTCCCCCTGGAACATCACTGTTCTTTTAATGCTGTCAAATGTTTGCCTCCTCTCCAAAAAAAAACAAAACATTAGTCCATATCTATCAATTTTGGCAACACTTTTGCCATTATTTTAGCCATTATAGACATAAACACTTTATAATCATGTTTTAGTATTGAAATGGGCCTGTATGAAGCTGGATCTGATGGATCTTTACCCTTTTTAGGCATTACAGATACTACTGCTTTCTTCCAGGATGTTGGTAGTGCTCCTCCTCTTCAAATACTGTTAAACAAAACCTTCCAGACCTTTATGAGTTTTTTTCCCTCCTAACTTCCAAACTTCTATAGGAATACCATCTATTCCTGGTGACTTTCCTGTAGATTGGTTATACGTCACCATTTTATCTCATCTCCTCCTACCCTAACTGTTGGTAATTGAGCCTCATCTACTTCTAAGCTTGGCATATTTAATTCTTCCATAAACATTTCCATTTGTACCTTTCTTGATTTCCATATTTCTCTGCTTTATACAGACATTCATAGAATATCCAAAATATTTCTAATACTTCTACAGGATCCCTTGTTATAGGCTCCCTAAACCTGGTGACAGCCCTTTCTACTTTCTGTTGCCAGGGTCATTGTGCTAAAAGTTTTTTTGTGCTTTAGAGTTATTATCAAAAAATAATTATTTAACAACACTCTTTCTAAACTCATGCATACTACTGAGGTAATCTCTTATTTCCTGATTAGCATTCTGCAGTTGCTCCTCCTCTTCTTGTTCTGTGAGATACCCCCTATACTGCAATACTTTAACATTTGTCAGTCCCTCTGAATAATTATTATTTTTACTTCCCATGCCCTTGCTTACACTTATCAAGGGTATCAGAACTTGTCAGAGATTTAAGATGGATGGCTAGGCTTAAAAAGGCCCTTGTGGTCGTTAGCATAGTAAACACCTATGAACCTAGCCTTATCTTCCTTATTTATTTCACCTTGTTTTTAAATTCCACTTTAATTCTATCCTGCTTTCTAGGTATATTTTCAGAAGAAATGTCTATCTTATCTAATAGCTTCTGAATAATGTTCATTACCCAGTCCTTAAATTCCTCTCTTTTCAACAGATAGGTAGAAAAGCACCAGTGTCTCATTTTTATTACCCTGTGTTTTTATTTTAGTTATAATTGGTGTATGATCTGAAATAGTTATTGAGTGCATATCAAGACCATCAATTAAATACACATTCCTGCGAAATGTAAATTCTCTCCAGCCTAGCCCAGTTTTTGTATCTTTAAGAATAATATGTAAATTCAGTCCGAACTCCTAATACTGAATTCACATCTTACATTCCAAATATTTTCAGAAATTTCTTTAAAAATCTACCCTCCTTTGTTATATTTTCCCTTCTGGGCCACCCAGAAATCTTCACTGTAGCAAATCAAATCCCAGTCCCCACCAATATGTAATATTCCTTGCTGAAAGCTGATTATTTCTCCCAGAATTTTCTTAAGCTTCATTACAGCAGTTTTTGGTGGGATATAAATACATGTTGGTGTAATACTCCTCCCTTGCCAGTAGCCCCTTAGTACTACAAATCCACTATTACTGTCTTTTTTTTTATCCTACTCTATTACTATTGGAGCTTCTCTTGCAATTAATATAAGTACTCCCCTCTTCCTTTGCCCCAGGTATTCCACTGAATAACCATCCTGAAAATGTTTCTTTATCAAATTCACATGTTCAGTTCTTTCCAAGTGTGTCTCCTGTAGCATAACTATATGCACTCTACACGTTTTAATATAGTTCACCACTCTTTCTCTTTTGTATTTATCTGTGAGATCATTAATATTTAAAGACATTATAGAAAGAATCATATTCTTGAGGGATTATATTTCCCACCTTTTATGTAAAACAGCTTTTTTGTTAAATGTCTTGTTCCAGCTTTTGTGTTACATGCATGAACTGTTTGGCAGGTTAATCTTTTATACAATTGTTTCTTGTCATCTCCATTTAAGCCTATGTCACGTCTTGTAGAACTTTTTGCTTTATTGAAAACTCTCAAAAAAAATTACACACAAACAATACCCCTCTAAAACCTATTAACTTAATAATAACACACAAAACAATGTATATTTTCAAATATTGAAGTTCTACCCTCCTAATAGGAACAAATGTTCCAAACAGACAGCCACACACACACAGACTCGAGCCAAACTAAAAGAAAGATTATCCATGTTGAGATATATGGTAGAGCCTGTGATTCTATTAAGTGTTGTCTGGTTTTGCCTTATCTTTATAACATTCTTAGGTGAGAAAACACTTTGATTTTTCAGTAAACATTTTCTCCAAGACATTTCTCTTTAATGAATTGTCTGGTAGAGACATGAAAACCTGATACAAAACTGCTTACTAGAAAAAAAAGCCCTTATAATATTCAATATTCTTTTTCGTTTAATTACTTTCTCTTAAAACATATTATTATACAGAGCTAATGGCCTTAACTCAGTCATTCCCCTATGCAAAAATGAGAAGAAGCACACTTGTTTTTCTTTTGTCATGCTCTTTTAACCAGATCTACTTTTTTTACATTGTAGTGCCTACATGTCTTAAATCTGAACAAGGAGAAAGAGAAAAGAAGGGAGATAGAAAAAAAAAAAAAAAAAACAAGAGCACCTATTTACATTAGTATCTCTATTACACTTAAACATAACAGAAAAAAATGTATATAACATGCAAAGAAAATCATGTACCATTTAACTAGTACTATTAAGAAAAAAACTGTTTTACTTACAGTAAACTTTCTTCCTCCTCTTCCCCTCTCCTGAGTATTTTTCCAAAGAATAATAACATTTAGTAGGGCATATGCTTTAAAGTCCCCTAAAAGTTTAACAAAGTCCAAAAAAGTCCAACATTTGTAGATTTTCTTGTTCTGTTCTGTTTCACAAATATAATTACTGCTTTGTAATCCCACATTTGTCAATTGAAGTAGGGCATATGCTTTAGAGTCCCCTACAAGTTTAACAAAGTCCAAGGAAGTCCAATATTTCTCGATTTTCTTATTCTATTCCTGTTCATCTCCATCTCCCAAAACCTGTCTCTGCTTCATTTCCAATGCACTCTTGATTCTTCTAGTCACCTCCTGTGCCTTTTCCCCTCTCACTAGTATTTCCCACTGAAACACTGGGAAAGGTTTCACTGGCACAGTCTCTCTGTGGTCTTTATTACCAGAAGAACAAGAAGCAGAATCTATTTCACATCTCACTTTTTGTTGGACAAACGTTTGTATTTCTTCCTTAGCACGTACTTCATCAAAAATTATTTTGTTCCTCCAGGGAAAATACTTTGAAGATAGCTGGCTACAGCAGTCTGAACCTCACATCTGCTTCTCGACATTCCATGAATAATGGAATAAATGCACTCCTCTTCTGCCTGGTGTGCAGTGAGTAGTCATTCTCCACAAACACTCTGCTGTCTCCCACTTTTAGTACTTTATCCTTCTGCCACAGTTTTGTCATAATCAACTCCTGCAGGTAAGATGGAATATTTACTATTAAAGGTCTAGGTTGTTTTCTCATAGCCAGGTTTGGAGCATACACACAATGTGCCATTTCAATGAACAATTCCTGTTGTGGAATACCAGTATAGTTGCTTATTCCTTCATGCAATTAATATAGTCTGTTTCTTCCAGCTTCTCAGGTACAGCAAAAAATCTCTAGTTTTCCCTATGTGCTCTGTCCTCTATTATTTTTTGAAACATCTCTTCTTGTGCAGTCTCATTTCTAGCCAGCCTTTCCTTCATTTTCACCTCTGAGTTTTACATTTTATCACCTTATCTGAGTATCTGTTTAGTGTCTTCCATTTTTCTAGCCCTTTATTGTTTGAGTTGATACACTCCATCAGTGTTTAATTTATTTTAGTCAGATTTGTGTGCAGTTGCTTTATACTTTCCTCAAGGTTACTAGAAGTCATGTCTGGAGCTTGCACTGCTTTTTGCTGAACAGCTACAGTACTTTTACCAATCAGTGTTTTTTCATTGCCTTTTGTAGTTGATTTTCCTTCAGATCCTCTGTATTTCTTTTTTCCTGGCATCCAGGAACTGCACATACTTGGAAATCGGTGATTCACGGAGTGTTGTGCCTTGATTAAAGCAACTATTTTATATTTAAATGTTTGCATCTGTCCATGGTGTTCAAAACACCTTGCACTTTTATCCCTCCTATAGTGATCCTCACGCAAAGTCCAAAGTATATTGAGTGGCTACTTTGGAGTGGGGAAGGAAGACCAGGATTTAAGGATATTTGTGTCTCCACTAAGTGATTCTTCTGACAAATCCCAAAACTGAGATTTGAAAAGATAATGTGTGCTAGATCTGGGACTAAAGAGACATCAGATACCATTGTATTTTTCCCACATGGAGTCTTACCAGAGGTACAGTGAGAATTATAGATGACATGAGACCCAAAAACATGAGGTATTCACTGGCAGAGATTGAAGTCTGAGTGGAAAACCCTTAAACTAGATCTATATATAGATCTATTTTTCCTGTGGGATAAAAAGCTCTTTGAAATGAAGTGAGTGGCAGATACCCCAGGGACACAATCATGTGTGATGGAATCAAAAAATACTTTTGAATGTTCACTTGAAATCCCAGCTTGTGTAACAGATCTCTCATCTAAGTGAGAGATCCCTGACACTTTGAAAAAGAATGCAAAGATAAGCAAGTTGTCTAAATATGAAAAATGTGGATACCCTGTAGTCTGCAGTGAGATATAACTGGAGCTAGATGCTTTGTGAACACTTTTGGTAAGTGGATAGTCCAAAGGATAAAGCAGAGAACTGGTAATGTGATGCAGACATACAACACCTTAAAAATCACCTGGAATCTGGATGAATAAGGATATGATGATAACCAGCTTTTAAATATAGTGTTACCAGGAAACTGAAGGCAGGAAGAGAGGAGGAAGGTTAGGAGTGTAGTACTGAGGGCAGGAACTTTGAATGTTGGCAGTATGACTGGTATAGGCTGAGAGCTAGCTGATATGATGGACAGAAGGAAGGTTGATATATTGTGCGTGCAAGAGACCAGATGGAAGGGAAGTAAGGCCAAGTGTATAGGAGGCAGGTTCAAATTGTTCTATCATGGTGTGGATGGCAGAAGAAATGGGGTAGGGGTTATCCTAACAGAACAGTATGCCAAGAGTGTTTTGGAGGTGAAGAGAGTGTCTGATAGAGTGATATTTATGAAGCTTGAAATTGATGGTGTAATGATGAATGTTGTTAATGCATATGCTCCACAAGTTGGGTGTGCGATGGATGAGAAAGAAAAATTTTTGAGTGAGTTGGATGAAGTGGTGGTGAGTGTACCCAAGGGTGAGAGACTAGTGATTGGAGTGGACTTCAATGGGCATGTTGGTGAAGTGAACAGAGGGGATGAGGAAGTGATGGGTAGGTATGGTGTTAAGGAGAGGAATGCAGAAGGTCAGATGATTGTGGATTTTGCAAAAGGATGGACATGGCTGTGGTGAATACGTATTTTAAGAAGAGGGAGGAGCATAGGGTGACATACAAGAGTGGAGGAAGATGCACACAGGTGGATTATATCCTATGTAGGAGGGCCAGTCTGAAGGAGATTGGAGACTGTAAAGTGGTGACTGGGGAAAGTGTAGTTAAGCAGCATAGAATGGTGGTCTGCAGGATGATGTTGGTGATCAAGAAGCAGAGGAGGAGTGTGAAAGCAGTGCCAAGGATTAAATGGTGGAAGTTAAAAAAGGGTGAGTGTGAGGTGGAGTTCAGGGAAGAGTTAAGACAGGCACTGGGAGGCAATGAAGAGTTACTGAATAGCTGGGTAACTACAGCAGAGCTAGTAAGGGAGAATGCTAGGAAGGTGCTTGGTGTGACATCTGGACAGAGTAAGGAGGACAAGGAGACATGGTGGTGGAATGAGGAAGTACAGGAGAGTATACAGAGGAAGAGGCTGGCGAAGAGGAAGTGGGATTGTCAAAGAGATGAAGAAAGTAGACATGAGTATAAGGAGATGAGGTGCATGGCAAAGAGAGAGGTGGCGAAGGCTAAGGATAAGGCATATAGAGAGTTGTATGAGAGATTGGACACTAAAGAGGGAGAAAAGGACCTGTACCGATTGGCTAGATAGAGGGACAGAGCTGGGAAAGATGTGCAGCAGGTAAGGGTGATGAAGGACAGTGAGGGAAACGTACTCACAAGTGAGGAGAGTTTGTTGAGTAGATGGAAAGAGTACTTTCAAGGGCTAATGAATGAAGAGAATGAGAGAGAGAGAAGGTTGGATGATGTGGGGATAGTGAATCAGGAAGTGAAGCAGATTAGCAAGGAGGAAGTAAGGACAACTATGAAGAGGATGAAGAATGGAATGGCTGTTGGCCCAGATGACATACCAGTGGAAGCATGGAGGTGCTTAGGAGAAATGGCAGTGGAATCTTTAACCAGATTGTTTAATGAAATTTTGGAAAGTCAGAGGATGCCTGAGGAGTGGAGAAAAAGTGTTTTGGTACCTATCTTTAAGAATAAGGGTGATGTGCAGAGCTGCAGTAACTACAGAGGGATAAAATTGATCAGTCACAGCTTGAAGTTATGTAAAAGAGTAGTGGAAGCTAGGTTAAGAAGGGAGGTGATGATTAGTGATCAGCAGCATGGTTTCATGCCAGGAAAGAGCACTACAGATGCAATATTTGCTCTGAGAGTGTTGTTGGAGAAATACAGAGAAGGTCAGAAGAAGTTGCATTGTATCTTTGTGGACTTAGAGAAAGCATGTGACAGGGTGCCTAGAGAGGAGTTGTGGTATTGTACGAGGAAGTCGGGAGTGGCAGAGAAGTATGTAAGAGTGGTACAGGGTATGTACAAGGGTAGTGTGACATTGGTTAGGACTGCGGTGGGAGTGACAGATACATTTAAGGTGGAGGTGGGATTACATCAAGGATCAGCTCTGAGCCCTTTCTTATTTGCAGTGGTGATGGACAGGTTGACAGATGAGATTAGACAGGAGACCCCGTGGACTATGATGTTTGGAGATGACATTGTGATATGTAGTGAGAGTAGGGACCAGGTTGAGGAGACCCTGGAGAGGTGGAGATATGCTTTAGAGAGGAGAAGAATGAAGGTCAGCAGGGCTAAAACAGAATATGTGTGTGTAAATGAGAGGGAGGGTAGGGGAATGGTGAGGATGCAGGGAGTACAGTTGGAAAAGGTGGATGAGTTTAAGTACTTGGGATCAACAGTTCAGAGTAATGGTGAGTGTGGAAGAGAGGTGAAGAAGAGAGTACAGGCAGGGTGGAATGGGTTGAGAAGAGTGTCAGGAGTGATTTGTGACAGATGGGTACCAATAAGAGTGAAAAGGAAGGTCTACAAGAGGGTAGTGAGACCAGCTATGTTATATGGGTTGGAGACAGTAGCATTGTCGAAAAGGCAGGAGTCAGAGCTGGATGTGGCCGAGTTAAAGATGTTAAGATTTGCACTGGGTGTGACTAGGACTGACAGGATTAGGAATCAGTATATTAGAGGGTCAGCTCAGGTTGAACAGTTTAGAGACAAAGCAAGAGAGGCGAGATTGTGTTGGTTTGGACATGTGCTGAGGAGGGATACTGGGCATATTGGGAAAAGGATGCTAAGGATGGAGCTGCCAGGTAAGGGGAAAAGAGGAAGGCCTAAGATGAGGTTTATGGATGTGGTGAGAGAGGACATGCAGGCAGTTGGTGTGAAAGAGCATGATGCAGAGGACAGGAAGAAATGGAAACAGATGATCCGCTATGGCGACCCCTAACGGGAATAGCAGAAAGAAGATGATGATGATGTTACTAGGAAACTTAAATGAGGAAGTAGGGGTAACAGGTTGTGAAATGACAGTATTTTGAACCTGGGCAATATCACAAATTAGTTCAGGAAAGAAAGATCCAGAACTGGTCTTTAAGCATTTTCTTCCTTTGGCACCAAAAATATCACTGAATAAAAATCTTTCCCAAACTGGGAAGGAGGAACTGGCTCTATTACTCCCTGAGACAAGATATGTTGAAAGGGGTCTAATAAACTAGAATGCAGAACAATATCAGTAAATCGTGACAGTCCCATTAGTATGCAGTTCCTTCCTTTGTATTCTAAAAATCCTCCACACATGCAACCATTACCACTTTGTGCCATCCATTTCCAACAAATACAGTGTGTACCATGTTCCACAACAGTAGGCTATATACTGTACACATTATAATTTCAGCAAGTTAGCAATCACCTTCAGAACTTTTACTGTAGAGTAGGAAGCTATGTTATTCAATACATGTTGAAATTGTGAGTGCCGTACAAGCAGTTTTCTCTTCTTAGGTGATGGTGAAACATCCTGCAGCTAAATGAACTTGCAATTCCTCAATCCTGTCTTACTTGTGTGCTACTGTAGTTAATAAAACTGCTAAACCTGTTGCTTGAGACCCCAGCAGAATCTTGTCTCCTGTTTCACACCTCTATACTATTTTGTGCTCTAGACAGAGACAAAGCATTTAATTCAGATATGTTCCAAAAGTTAACAGTAAATAAGGGTGGAAAGCAGGCAAAAGGTGTACTTCTGGTTGTGAACTTTCTTGCCTTTCTCAAAAGGTACCAGTCACTAATGTACCTCAACAACTCTCTGCCTTCCACAGGAAACACATCCAGTAATGCATAAAATCCAGGGAGAACCTCCCCCTCTTCTAAGAATGCTAATTCTACCAGTCTTTTAACAGTGATTTGAAACTTCTGGCAGGAATTATATAAGGTAGACAAACCTAAAGCCTGCATCTTATGCCAAATATTCTGCCCAAAGTGGAAGAAGCAACCTTTGGAAGTAATACCAGTGATATTGCTGCACAAACTCTTTATGGTAGTAATCTCAAAATCACACATAACATATTTTATTGATGTCTCAAACTGATGATCATGTGACAGGTGGAAAAATGCAATCCCATATAACATTATATGACTGCAAGGATTTTTTAGACATTAAATAGTAAACCAATGGGATGGTTTTATTATATCTGCTGTACTGCACAATACCATGAGTACTATGTAATTGTCTGCATATTATACCCTAATAAAAGAATTTCCCATCCATAAGCCATATAGTAGTGCAGCTTAAATAATACAGGTTGCAGATGGTTGTACACACTAGTACTGTTAAATCACTTGCAGGATCTATGACCCTCTTTTCAATAAAGTCACCATACTTCAGAGGAAAATCGTTCAAGTTTACACCTTCTAAACTTAAATTGTCAGCCTGACCTCTGCTATGTTTTCTACACATTCTAACCATTTGTTGCAGTGATGTTTTCTGATTGGGTAGACTTGACACAAACTCTACAGACGTGGATGCCATTATATCATTCACAATTAAACAAGCGGTGTCTCTGGACAGTACAACCTTTTGCTTTAATTCATTACACAGGAGGTACTTCTCTACCTCTACCAGATTCCCTGTATGATGGTGTGGCTAGATTTACACAGTTGTTCACCATTGGAGAGAGAAATGGTAACCGCTCTACATTTATACTTCTCTATATGTTTCCTTTTACAGCACCAATACTTTTTTACTGTTTATTGTTCATTCTAAGTTGTAAATATATCCATCTACGATTAAGATGTCCTTACCCTTTTGGGATTTTGTGGTTGTATACAGGTGACCTACCACTCCAGGACTTTCAAATGTAACATCCGCCATGTTGCAGGTACTTGGGACAATGTCTTAAAGTGACAGTGAGCTATTTAAAGCAGAGAATATGATCTTGAGGTTTCGATGTTTTGAAAGTCCACATTTTGCATTTTCAATGTTTTGGCCTTCCTTTTTCAGTGTCCTGCTACTCGATCTAGTGTGTTTTCACTGTATTGTGCTTTTGCCATTCTCGTCTCGGCTTTATAACACTCAACGTTGTTCTAATTCTATGTTTTAAAGTAGACCTGTTGAAGGACAGGGGCAAATTGAGGAGTCTGGTCTGGTGGATGAGGAATTACCCCATAGCAAGGAAGAATTTCCCCCCTTTGCCATCTCCAACTCTGATGAATAATCTTCAGAACCCATTTGTCTGAAACTATATGTGGCCAAAGAGAGAATTGGGGATTCAGACCTTCTGGAAGGGAAAAGGGACTGCAGGGGTGGGGGGTGGTCATGGTTCCATAAATAGTCATTCTGACTTGTTGCACTGTCCTTTGTTTTGGGGAGTTCCTGTATTATTTTTGGAATCCATTGATTTGCTTCTTAAATGTCTGTTTATCATCCTGTTGCAGAGATGGTTTATTTTGTTTCTTGCCCAGACTTAATGAGGGTTTACAGAGGTTTACAGAATCTCTTCAAAAATTTGTAAAGGGTGGATTGAAAATGTTAGAAATTCCCTGTATCAGCTTACCCCTCTCTTCACACTTTTTGATAACCTCTGCAGCAGAGAGACCAGAAACTAAATCTGAATCCAAAGGAGAAATTATAATCTCATTTTTACATCATCTGGGAGGTTCTGAGAATGCAGCCAGCAAATCTCCTCAAAAACACTACCATTGGCCATAGCCCTAGAAGAAGTTTCAACAGAGTCATACACACAATTTAAACACTGATTTGTGACCTGTAAGGGTCTATATTAGAAGATCGAATGTTTAGGTGATTGAACACCTAAACATCGCTCTTCTAATATTGAAAGCAAAAAATGTTGAACGGCCGATTTAATGCAGGGAAAGCTTTCCCTTGGCTGTTCACCGGATTTTGGCATTTCCTATACTGTAGAGCGATCACGGAGTTGGTATACTTAGTTGGGGTGGCATGGGGGGCATAGCCACCCACGTCAGGGGGTGTGGGGGCGAAGCCCCACACTTACTTTGGATGTAAAGTTTTGTTTTGTTTTAGTGGTCAAAAGTTTCCCTGGGATGTTCGCTGTTTTCAGATTCGATATTAGAAGATCGACGTTTAGGTGTTCGATCACCTAAACATTTGATCTTCTAATATAGACCCACAAAATATTACTCATACATTCAGAATTAGTCAGAAAAAAAATTTAACAAATGAGCCTTCCAATTTAAAATGATGAAAATCAAAGATGCAGAAGCTTAATCTTTTTCCAATACTTATCAAGTATTTTCACATCACTGTAAGAAAGTGTAGTAACTAAATGCAGCAGTAGGATTAACTAAAGCTATATCTGCTGGGTCAGGTTTGGGATGAGTGTATAAAAATTTAAATGACTGAGGAATATTATACAATCTATCTGTATTTTGGGGCAAGCAGGCTGAATTATATGGAAATTAGCAAGCAGTGACAGACACACTCTCTGATGCTGAAAGCATTGGAGGAATGGCCGAAGGTCCCAGAAATTCCATTTGTATTTTCTGTGGGACTAAGAAACTTCATTGTTCTCCCACTGAAAAAAGTGGCACATTCTTGTAATTGTTTCACAGAAAGAGACCTCCCCAACAGGTGAAATCAGATACTGTGCTCTCATTTGAGTCTAAAATGTTAGGGGAAAATCCTGCATCTGTTCCTTCATTTTCATGTCCAGATAAAGAATGTCGAATATCTTTAGGAAAATATGTATACATTTTTCTTTTACCAAAAAAAATCTTTTAAGAAGGATCAATAGCCTGAATTAGACACTGAGGCAGATCTAGAACCACTCCTGTCCAAAGATATTTGACTAGGAGCAGTTAAGTGTTTATTTTTCTGTTTCTTTTTGATAGGAAAAATGGGGCAAACTGTGTTACTAATGGCAGTAGCAGGGATGGGCAAAACATTCTGATGCAACAAAGAAACCTTCTGTGTTCCTTATCCCAGGACCAACAAGAAGGGCTCTCCCTTGCCCACTGAGGGGACCCCAACACCCACTCAGGATATAGATAACCCCCAATTCATAGTGGCTGTAGGTACTACGCCAGAGGTATCCAGGGTAAAAGTTGAGTGATCTGAGAAAGCAGGTTTAGTCACAGCAGAGTCATCCACCTGTTGGTGAGGCAAATTGCTAGCCTGTTGTGGTGGCAAAGGCTGTTTGTTTAACTTTTTTTTTTTTGGCTGGAAGGAGGACTGACCTTGGGAGTAGTAGATTATTCCATGGTCATGCCGAAAGTGGTGTCTCTTTCCTGAGGAAAACAAGCAGCACAAACCAGTAAAAATATAGTTATAAAAAGTCACTTTTCCCCACAAAAACAAAAAACAAGGACTTCAATACACTTTGTTAAACACAAAAGTAAAATAAACACAGTTTCTCCACAGGAAAAAAATGTTTTTCCAACTACTTTAAACAACTTTTAAACTGACAAAAAAAAAAGTTGCATTCCAGTTTAAAAGTATAGTTAAATCTCCTGACAGACTTATAATACAAACAACTTTCCTAACTAAAAGCACATTTAAAGGATACATCTAAAAATGTAGAATGTTTTCCCCGCAGGGAACTTATCTGCCCAGCAATTGAACAGCACAGGCTGATTGCCAATCCTGGAAAACCCACAGAGGAGCGCTCTCTTCAGTGGCAGGAAATCTCTTAAGGGCTTGGTGCTAAAACTTGTGTTTTTATTAGTTCAGCTCAAGCTGCCTAATGGCTGAACACCCAGAAGGAACCCTGAAGCTTTGGAAGCTGGCCAGTTGTTACATCATGGCAGGATATAACCCATATAGCTAAGGTTACTGCAACAATGATCAATATGATGAACATTTCAAGAATCCAGAAGCTCCAGGAGGATGATCCGAGCAAAGCTTGATTTGAACCTGGAAAAAGAATCCAGTTTGTAATTGCTTTGCAAAAGTATGCACAGTGGTCCAAGTTCCTACCTTGTAGAATACTTTAGAGTCCACCCTTTACAAAAAAGCCACAGTAGAAGCCAGAACACTGGTAGAATGGGCTTTACCACTGTCTGTAAGTGGCTTTTAATGGTGAGCATAATAGAAAGGTACAGTATGAGATAATCTTCTCAAAACTGTCTGATTAAACACTGGTTGCCATTTTTTTCTTACCTTCTTAGCAGGCAGCTTTCCTGAAGGACTTTTGGTTCTGTGAAGTAATATCTAAGCTACTTGTGGACATCCAAAGAATTTAGGATTCTTTTCCTCTTGTTTTTGTGTCTTGGAAATAATACAGGGAAATTAATGGTCCAGCTAAGGTAAACTTTGAAACCACTTTAGGCATAAAAAATGGATTAGTTCTCAAAGAAATCCTATCCTTATGGAAAATGAGGTAGGGCTCTTATGCTACTCCTTTTCTTGTAGTAATCAGAACAATGGGTAACGGTTTTCTATAAGCACCTTAAGTCATACTAATGAGCTTGCTTGAGTGGAAGAAGTATCAGTTCTTGAGATCTCTATTTTGTGTTTTAAAGAAGAGCCACCTGTTTTCTAGGAGGGTGGCTATGTAAACCCCCCCCCTTCAAAAACTTCTTGAATTGATAACAGGAAATAAGGAGATCTAAGGACAGACAAGCAGAAATTACTGAAAGATGAATTTTGACAGAAAAATAAGTGGCCAGAGAATAATAATTCTTACAAATAATCAAGAACCAGATGCAACTGGCCATTGAAAATGGTCCTGGTTGTTATAATGGCACTGACAGGAAAACATTTTCCACTTGCACATATATGATTTTCTAGTAGCACTTTTAGCTTCCTTTTAGTACCTGCTGTTAGAGGGTATTTAACAGTGAATAACAGTTGAAAGTAATTCTGTTACAAATATGCCAAATAAGGAATAAAATAAAGCTTGCTTAAATGTAGAAATAGAGTTTAGTAATATGTGATTAGCATCCATACTAAATGACTGTGGCTTGAAAAATAAGGAATCTGCTTAATGGACATGTTTCCTTACAGACTCAGCAAAAATGTAAAAAAATAATAATGTGTGCATTTCACACTGTCACCAAGAAAGCTGACCTCTTACAGACTTGGCAAGAATGTAAAAAAACAGGACATATCATTTCACATTGTCAGTAAGGAAGTTAACCTGCTTCTGTAAAGAATGGACAACAGGAAAACAATCTGTATGTGTTTCTATCATATGACACTGTTAAGCAAGGAAGTTTGAAAGATCAAGTCAGCATTTGTTTGTATTTTTCCACAAGGTCTTTACTTAAAAGACAATACCATCACAGGATGAAAAAAAGAAGTTATGTCTTACCATAAAGTTCCATCTGTATTGTTGATCCTCGTTCAGTCGTTACGTTTGGGTAGTCGGTTCCGACCTCGGAACCGAGCTGGCCATCTTCCAAGCTCGCGCCAGCTACAAACTCGCGAGCTAAGCTCTTACCCAGAATTCCCCTCTTCCTGTTACCTCAGATTGAGTGTGCAAGTCAAAAGAAGGTAGAGGCTACCTCTGGTCAAATGATCTAACAGAACCGGATGGTGAGATCCACTAAAAGCCCCAGGAGGGGAAAGGTCATAATGACTGAACGAGGATCAACAATACAGATGGAATATTATGGTAAGACATAACTTCTTTATCTGACATTGTTAATCCTCGTTCATTCCTTACATGTGGGACAGAGTCCCCAGCTACCTTTATTCCTGGGAGGCTCTCATTGAAGGAAATTCCTGAGCACCATACAACCAAAAGATGCTCTTCCCCTGGAGGCCAAATCCAACTTCTAAGGATTGATGAAGGTATGAGGACTAGCCCAAGTTGCAGCTGCAGAAATGTCATGTAAAGAGGCTCTGGCATGGAAGGCAGCAGAAGTTGCCACTGACCTTGTAGAATAAGCCTTTACGGTAGTAGTTAATAGGATATTATGTTCTCTATAAATGAAGGTTACACAGTCTTTTAACCATTTAGCCAATGTGACCTTAGCAAAAAAACACCCTAATCTAGGTCCAGAATAGGCCAAAAATAACTGGTCTCTTTTACGAGAAGCCTTAGTCCTGTTCAAGTAGAAGCAAATTTGCTTGTGAATATCTAGGTTATGTAGGCAATACTCTTCTCTGTTTGAATGACTGGGGAAGAAAACTGGCAATTCAATGGTTTGATTAAAGGACATTTCAGAGATCACTTTTGGTAGAAAGGAAGGATTAGTTCTCAATGACACTCTATCTCTAGCTCTATGAAAAATCAAATATGGTCTCTTGATTCATAAGGCTTGAAGTTCAGAGATACGTCTGGCAGAAGTAATGGCGACCAAAAACAAGGTTTTCCATGACAAATATTTAAGGTTGCAAGAAGAAGCTGGTTCGAAAGGTGGCATTGTCAAAGCTTGTAGGACTAAATGACAGGTCCCATGGTTGAGTAGGTTCTCTAAAAGGGGGTTTTAGATGATTCACACCTTTTATGAAAGTTTTGCATAATTTGTGTGACATAAGAGAAGAGTCTTGCACACCATCATGAAATTAGATATTGTGGCCAAATGAACTCTAATGGTAGAGGCAGATAGACCAGATTGAAATAAGGTAGACAGATATTCCAGTACTATCAACACTGGTGCTGAAAAGGGATCTACCTGATTTTCTTTCAGCATAATAGTAAATCTTTTCCACTTGCTGTGATATGTAATTCTGGTGGAAGACTTATGAGATGCAATAAGAATGTCACATACTGGCAAAGAAAGATCATTCTGCCTGGCAATCAAAGGAATTGGAGGAGCCAAGCTGTGAGCTTCAGGCTATTCAAATTGAGGTGAATCAGATTCTGTGGATGGGAGATCAACCCTGTGGTTGGATGGAGAATCCATGGTTGATCTAGCAGGTGCGGCCAAAGGAAGGGGAACCAAATCTGACTAGGCCAATATGGTGCTATGAGGATTACTTTGCTCTTCAACCGGCTGACTTTCTTCAGAAACTGGGGAATGAGGGGGAGAGGTGGAAATGCATAAAGTAGACCTGAGGGCCAATCGTGGATTAGAACGTCCCTGTCTGACTGTCCCGGAGGGGGAATCAGGGTGAAATAGTTGCTCCATTTGTAGTTGGTTGGGGATGCAAAGAGGTCACAACAAGGAAAACCCCAAAAGTTGAAAATCTCCGCCGCTATCAAAGGATTCAGTGACCAACCATGAGGTTGTAAAATACACCTGCTGAGTCTGTCTGCTATCAAATTGGAACTCTCGGGAATGCGCGTTGCTAGAAGAAAGTGGTTGGTAGCCATCGCCCATTGCCATATCCTCATGGCCTCTCGACAGAGTGGGTAAGATTTGGTTCCTCCTTGTTTGTTGATGTAGCAGACCACTGCCATGTTGTCTGATTGTATCACAATAGTCCCAGACGGCAGAAGGGGATAGAATGCTTGCAACGCCAGAAGCACCACCCTCAGATCTAGAACATTTATATGTAAATGGGCCTCCATTTTGGACCAAGTACCTTGGACTGTCTGTCCCCGGAATAGCCCCCCCCCACACCATCAGGGAGGCGTCCGTGGTCACTGTAGCCTTGGGCTGTTGGGAAGAGAAGGGGTGAGACAATTATGATGGATTGTATGCCATCCACCAATTTAAATCTTGCTTGCACCTGTGAGTTACCCGAATCTTGGCTGAAAGAGGGTACTGAAAGGGATACCATTGGGTGAGCAGTAGCCATTGTAGAAGTCTCATGTGAAACCTGGCCAGGGGGACAATAGTAATGGAGGCTGCCATGGAACCCAACAACTGGAGAACAGAATGAGCTGTGGATTTCTCCCTTGAAAGGATTGGAATCAGTTGCTTCTTTATCCTTACAATCCTGTGCTCCAGAATGGATGCTCTGCATTCTTTGTGTTCAAGATGACCCCTATGAATTCTGTGGACTGAGATGGGGTGAGATTGGATTTTTGCCAGTTTATGGTTATGCCTAAATTTTCTGCAGTGAGAAGAGAGTATGCCAGGGCTTCTTCCAATAGATGCCTGGTGGGGGCGGAGATGAGCCAGTCGTCTAGGTATGGAAACACCTGGAATCCTTGTAGTCGCAAGTGAGCTGTGATGACTGCCATGCACTTTGTAAACACTCTGGGGGCTGTAGAGAGTCCGAAGGGCAGTACTCTGAACTGGTAATGACTGGCTCCCGCACCGAAGTGAAGGAATCTTCTTGATGGTCTGCCCACTTTTATGTGGTAGTACGCATATTGAAAATCTATCAAGCACATCAAATCATCTTTTTTCCAAAAGCGGAAGGATAGACTGTATTGTGACCAACCGGAATTTCTGTACCTTCACAAACTTGTTCAACACACTGAGATCCAAAATTGGTCCCCGTTTTTTTTTTTGGCACCAAAAATAGTCTTGAGTAGAATCCGGATCCTATTTGGTCTGGAGGGACTATTTGGATGACTCTTTTTCTTAGCAGCTTTGAAATCTCTCATGCTGCTTCTTCCCTTTGAATGGGTGGAACGTCAGATAAGGTTGTTAGGGGAGCAGGACAAAGGTCGAAAGGGATATGATAACCTCTGGTTATTATCCTTTGTACCCAAATATTGGTGGTAATGGTTAGCCAGGCAGAAGGGTACAAAGAGAAACAAATCTCTGCCTTGAAAGGGCTGTCTTCCCTGAGAGTTCCCCCTCTGCCTCTAGGGGAGAACTCGGCTTGTGTGTGATGGAAAGAACCTTGAGACTTTTTGTGCCATATATTCCCACTCTTCTGGTTTCTGGAGAAAGCCCGTTGAATGGTCACAGAATGGTCTGCCCATTGAGGGGAAGAATAACGGACACCCACAGCAGAAAGGGTCTTATCGTCGTGTTCACATTTGGCCAGTGTGCATTTAACCTTGGGTCTGAACAACGAAGAGGCTTCAATGGGAGCATTGAGAAAGGAAGCCTTAAAGGGCTCCGTGAAATTACACAAGTGCATCCAGGCATGGCATCTCAGAACAATGCCTGAAGCCACCGCTATAGATGCTCCTTCTGATGTGTGAGATATCAGGTGCATGGAAGAGTTCGATATCGATTCGATGATGGCTAGCTGAGAAGTCACTTTGTCACGGACCTCATCAGACACAGCTCCAGCCAAAGCTTCAGAGAGCTCAGAAATTAAGTCTCTTTGAAGCCTGGTAAAATGTGCTATATAGTTCAGGAACCAGACTCCAAATGTCGTTGATGCAAAGGTACGCTTCCCTATTCTGTCCAGAGCCTAGGACTCTTTGTTGGAAGGATGGACAGTCTGGCTTTCTTCTTCCACCAGGTCCTTTTTAGTTGCGGTCGCCACCACCAAGGCATCTACATGAAGACCTTTGGATCAATGGGGATCACTAGCAGGAGGGGACAAAATTTTATCTGGCCTCTGGGGAATGGCCTCAATGGTGTCAGGAGCCTTCCACACACGCTGCATGATGAGCTGGACAAGTTCCTCAGTAGGTGGAGTAACCCAGGAGGTAGGGGGCTGGGAATGAAAGGCCTGCAGGAGCCCAGACTCTTCAGAGGTCGGGTTAGAGGGCTGCCAGTCACCTCTCTGTTTAAGGATTTCAAGGATATCACCAAAGGATACCTCAGAGGGTGATCGAGGGGACCCTTACCCATCATCAAAGTCTGTGTCTTCAGTAAGAGACTCCTCTGTGGAGTCCATGTGCTTCCTCTTGCACGAGCTCTTTTGATGATCTTCCTCAGAGGGAGAAACTGGGGAAGACAGCACAAAATGGGTCTCCTGTGGGAGTATGTCCTGAGGCCCTTGCACCCGGTGTCCACTAGGAGTGGCTTGTGTACATTGAGGTCCAGAGTAGGGTGGGGAGAGTGATAGCACAGGATCACCAACTGATGCAAGAGCCTTCTCCGTTAGCTGGAAGGCTGGTCCACCTGAAGAGGGTGGGGACCCATGGCAGGGGTCACCCCTCACCCAACTGGCTCAGCCTGCCAACCTGAAGTCCCTGGATGGCTGTGAAACACCAAAGTATGTACGCCACAGTTGACATCCTGAGCCGTGGCAAGACTCTCAAAGGCAACTGCGGCTCCTTAGTGCGGTCCATAAAGGGAACTATAGTGGGGGAAGACTGTGCTATATCAAGGGGCTTCAAAGGCAATGAAGGAGGAGAATAAGGAGGGGTCTTTGGTAAAGGGTGATCACCTCCCGAGGAAGGACAGGTCCTGGGGGGTGGGATACCTCTGGCCAAAAGCAATTGCTCCACAAGACGCAAGACATTGGGTTCAGAGAGGCTTCTACTGGATTTCATGGACATGGCTGAGGGAGAGTCAGGTCTATCCAAGGACAGGGCAAGCTCGGTGCTTACCATGGGGGAGGTCTGCACTGAAAACATCAGAGCTGTAATGGTCTGAACTACTGGTGTCTGCACCGAGGATATCATCAGTGCCAAAGGCATGGTCTGCACCGACGATGAGGTCGGTACTGAAGCTAAGGTCGGAGCTGAAAACATCGATGATGAAAACTGAATAGTCGCTACAGAGAGGGTAGTTGGTGCCAGGTAAGTTGTCAGAGCCAAAAAAGGAATGGGCCTCGAAACATCCGTCGATGTCTTAACAGTCTGCATCGACTTAACAGTCGGTGCCAGTAAGGAAACGGAGGAGCTCCTCGGTACCGATGCGGTATGGGGCACACTAGTTGGTGCCGAAGTTGCAGATGAATCCAGCCAGCAAGACCTTAGTGTCTTAAAAAGACTTTGGATCCATCACAGTAGCCATCACAGTGAGCAGCACCTTGAAAATTAATTTTTCAATGGCGAGCCTACCTGCATTCGAACACAGAGGGAGTTGTAAGCCCTGCAGAAGGTCACTTCAGTCAAATTGCAGTAACTAACATTTGTACGTATGTGTAAATCCTAAACAGAAGTACTACAGTTTATGTAGCTTGTAGTAGTAAAGATTCTCAGACTGAGATCCAGATTGAGCCTGCAGTCCAGGAAAGTCGCAGTGCCATTAATTCTTCAAGAAAAGGTGGACATCTACTTTACACAGCAGTTCGCTATTTGTTGTGTTTCACCAGCTTCTTGAGTGACTCTGAAAAATCAGCAACAACAGCCTGATCACCTGTTTTCTTGCTAACTGGTAAGACCTTTTTCTGTGTCACATTTTTAGTATGTATGCTATTAGGCATAATTCTAGCAGGTGTAAGCCAAGCTTTAGTAAACTGCAATCTTGGTATACACAGCACATTAGTAAATGTAAAACCTTATTAGAGCAAGTTGATAGTAAGGCATTATGCAAATGTATTACAATATTTGACTGGTATCTTAAAGAAAACCATGTGGGGTATAACAAATGTTTATTGTGTGATTCAACAGAAACTGCATTTTGTGCACAATGTCATAAAAAGGTATTGCATGATATTGCTAACAAAATAGACTGTGAAGACAGACCTTTTCATGATAAAAAATTAACTAAGGGTAAAGTGTTTCCATTATATTCAGATGTTGAACAGTTATGTCCTGTCACCACATGTAAAAGGTTTATTTCAGAGTTACAACAGGAGTCAAATCACTTACTGACAGAATGTCCAGTACATCTTGTTACAAAAGAATGTAATAAACTTCTAAAAGACAGACACAATGAGTTCAGAAAGCTTAGACAAGTTATACATACATCTTTTCAAAAGTGCATAGGAGTTTTAGATTCAGCAGACCATGCAACACTACAGGAAACTCTTGAACAGCAGTTACAGGATAAAGAAAATAAATTAGTTGAGCTTAAGAAAACATTGCAGAAGAGCAGGAAACTACAGCTGATCTGTACAAAAGAGATATATTTTATAATATGTTTGTGCTTTGAAAATGGTTAAGCATACATAGCAAAATCTGATGTATGACTTTCATTCGATTACAGCAAGACATTTATCAGTACTGCAGTACGGTAGAGCAAATAACTGCCATTCTCATAGCATAGTCAAAAGGTACACAAAACAGTTCTAGTGTATAAAAATCAAATAAAAATAGTTAATAACAGTAAAGATATGTCACAAGACTGACATGCATGTATTTTTTTCATCTAAAGTACATCTGTTACAATGCACAAAAATAACAGGCAGGCAACAGAAAATATAAATAATGTAAATATAAACATGTGTTAGTTAAGCTAATATCTATTTTTTTTCAATTTTTTTATAATTGTGTAGTAACATCACACCAAACAGTTAAAGTTCTGAATTTTAAAAAGAAATAAAATCACAGATGGCATTAGTCAAGCAGTCTTTGTAAAATGAATGGCAGGGCAGTTAAATAAATAAAAAAATACTGAAATCAAAATAAAAAATATGTAAGCTAATTGTAAAATAATGTTTATGTAGTATAAATTCAGTTATGTAAATCACAAATACTTACTATAATTCTAAGTGTTTTATAACTGCATTTTACTATCAAATTGCAAGTGTATTAACAGATGATTAAAGGAAAAATGCTAAAAGGGTTAACTATGGTCTACAGAGTCTAAAATGTGAGCTCAGACCTTCCTAGACTGGATGAATAGTTACAGGTAATGTTGGAAAGATAAGATAAAAAACAAGACTGATTGCCAGAAAAGTGGCTTGAGTTTTTCTAAAACATTATTGTTATTAAACCATAATTGTTAAATGTTCAAATGTAACAATATTTGGTAATTATAATAAAACATCACAATTGTGCATATATGTCACTGATGATCTCTTTGCAAGTAAATGTTAAAAGTAAAAAAAATTAGAAGTTATGTACCTACCATAACGTTCCATGTTAGTTGTCTTCTCTCGCCTTCTTTCTTGCTGGATGGGTTCGGAGCCGATCCTCGGCTCCGACTCGGCACTTGCTAAGCTCAAGAGTTCCTTCCACCAGCTTGAGGCAGCCCTATATCCCATGATGCAAGGCGGTGATTACCCAGATCTCGTTTGGTAGTTAGAGGAAAAAATTATCTACTATCTTCCCCCAAGGGAAGAAGAACAACTAACCTGAGAAAAAACTGTAAAGGGAAACCCAGGTAACTAAGTGCAGCTAACTGGTGTCCAAGGGAGAAATCTCCCAGAGAAGAGGATAGTTCAAGGTCTGTCCAGGCTAGGGGGACAGGAGGGAGGGACGCAAGAAAGAAGGCGAGAGAAGACAACTAACATGGAATGTTATGGTAGGTACATAACTTCTAAATGTTAAGTTGTCAATCTCGCCTTCATTCTTGCTGGATGGGACCGCGTCCCTAGCACCTCTATCCTGGGTGGCTCAATGGAACAGACTCTTGAGAACTGTGGAACCAAAACTCGCCCTGTCCCTGGAGGCCAAATCCAATTTGTAATGTGAGACGAAGGTATGAGGAGTGGCCCAAGTGGCTGCTGCACAAATAGTGTCTAAGGGTAGTCTAGCCTGAAAAGCTGTAGATGTGGCTAGGCCTCTGGTAGAATGTGCTTTTGGTATTGAGGTCAGCTGTTTGCCCCTAAGCTGATAAATGTAAGAAATAGTGGAAGACAGCCATCTGGATAAGGTCACCTTAGAAACAGGGAGACCTTTCTTATTTTCAGCATAAGAAAGAAAAAGCTGATCAGACTTTCTAGATTGCTTTGATCTGTCCAAGTAATATCTGAGTTGGCGATGAACATCTAGGCAATGCAATTTTTGTTCCACCCTGTCAGAATAATTGGGAAAAAATACTGGAAGATCAATAGATTGGTTTAAATTTGTCTTAGAAACAACCTTGGGCAAAAAGGATGGATTAGTTCTCAAAGATACTCTATCCTTGTGGAAGACCAAGTAAGGGGGACGAACACAGAGAGCATGAAGTTCGGACACCCTTCTAGCCGAAGTAATAGCAACTAGAAAGAGTGTCTTCCAAGGGAGAAATTTTAACGATCATGTAGCAGCCGGTTCAAAAGGTGGAAGTATTAAGGATGCCAGCACTAAATTTAGATCTCACTGCGGTGGAGGATCCCTAACAGGGGGTTTAAGTAGGAAGATCCCTCTGAGAAAGGCTTTGCAAAGTTTGTGAGACATAATATTCTGGTCTGCAAATCTGACATGAAAATTCGAGATTGCTGCCAGCTGGACTTTAACACTGGAAGAAGAAGAACCAGAGTGAAAAATTTCAGCTAGGAAGTCCAAAACTGACTGAATAGGGGCAGTAAAGGGATCTATGTTCTTAGACCTTGCCCAAAAGGAAAAACGTTGCCATTTGCTAAAGTAAATCCTTCTGGTAGAGGACTTTAGAGAAGCTACTATGATATCCCTAACGGGATTAGAGATCATAGGAAGCCTGGCTAAGGAAGGAAGTGGAGCAACCAAGCAGTGAGGTTGAGGGAACGAATGGACCGGTGCAGTTGACCCGACTGGTGGGTCAGAAGATCTGGAACTGGGTCCAGATGCCAAGGCTGCACTAAGAGATGTCGATGAAGGAACGGGAACCAAATTTGTCGAGGCCAGTAAGGAGCAATGAGAATCAGCTTGGCTCTCAAGTCGGTAGCTTTCTGAAGCACTTGAGGAATCAACGGAAAGGGGGGAAAGGTATAAAGAAGTCCCCGGGTCCAATCCTGGGTTAGAGCGTCTCTTGGGGGATGGCCTGGAAGTGGAAAGAGAGAGAAGAAGTCTGGGCATTTGCTGTTTTGGGGTGTAGCAAAAAGTTCGCAGCAAGGAGTGCCCCACTTCTGAAAAATCTCTTCCGCTATAGATTGTTTGAGAGACCACTCATGAGGCATGAGTATAGCTCTGCTCAACCTGTCCGCTATGATGTTGGTTTTCCCGGGGATATGCATTGCTATCAGAAACCGCTGAGAGGAGATCGCCCATTGCCAAAGTCTGACAGCTTCTCGACACAGGGGATAGGACTTGGTCCCGCCCTGTTTGTTGATATACCATACTACGGACATGTTGTCCGTGTGAACTGCGATAGTTCCTAAAGGAAGAAAGTCGTTGAGGGCTTGCAACGTTAAAAGCACTGCTCTCATCTCTAGGACATTTATATGCAGGTGGTATTCGAACGGTTGCCACTTGCCATGGACCATCCTGCCCTGATAATGCCCCCCCACCTGATCAGGGAGGCATCCGAAGTGACCGTGGCTACCGGGGCCGGGGGGACAAATGGTCTGCCCTGATGGACTAGTGGGGAGGAAATCCACCAGGATAGGTGGCTCTTGCAGATCTGTGTGACAAGAATCTTGTGACGCATGGGCAACTGCTGGAAGGACCACTGGGTAAACAACATCCACTGTAGGAGACGCATGTAAAAGCGGGCCAGAGGAAGAAGTGTGATGGCAGCTGCCATTAGGCCTAACACTTTCAGGACCAACCTGGCTTGTACCTTTTCGCTGAATAGGATGATCCGAACATGATTTTGGATATCCAGGATTCTTTGATTTGTTAGACTTGCTGACATCCGAGAAGTGTCTAGATCTGCGCCTATAAAGGTAATAGATTGGCAAGGCGATAAGGAAGACTTTTCAAAGTTGACAGAAATCCCTAACTGGCTGCAGAGACGTAGAGTGTAATCCCTGGCCTGGAGAAGTTGATGCCTGGTGGTGGCTGTGAGGAGCCAGTCGTCTAGGTACGGAAACACCTGGAATCCCTGACGTCTCAGGTGAGCCGTGACCGCTGCCATGCATTTGGTGAACACTCTGGGGGCTGTGGTGAGACCAAAGGGCAGGGCTCTGAATTGAAAATGACTGGTCCCCAGCCGAAAGCGGAGAAACCTTCTGGAGCGTCTGTGGATTTTTATGTGATAGTACGCATCCTGAAGGTCTTTAGAGCACATCCAGTCGTCTTTGTCCAGAAAGGGCAAAATCGATTGAAGTGTGACCATCCGAAATCTCGTCTTTTTGACAGACTTGTTTAGTCTGCTGAGGTCTAATATTGGTCTCCAGTCTCCCGTCTTTTTGGGGACCAAAAAGAACCTTGAGTAGATTCCGGATTCTAAATGGTCTGCTGGAACTGGCTGGATGGCCCTTTTCTCTAGAAGTTTTGAAACCTCTAGCTTTGCAATTTCCCTTAGACCGGGTGGAATGTCTGGAAGGGTTCCTTTTGAGGAAGGGGCTTTTCTCGAAGGTATTTTGTAACCCTCAGATATGATCGACTGTACCCATTTGTCTTGAGAAAGGGAAAGCCAGGCTTCTGGGTACAGTGACAATCTCCCCCGACTGCCTCCAAGGATGGGCAGTCAGGCAACACCTCAGGGATGCTGGAAGGGCTTGTCAGAGAGAGGCTCTCTGCTGCCCTGGTTCTGCGGACCCCCTCTGCCCCTAGGGCGGCGTCTGTTGTTATTACCCCCTCTGCCTCTGGGGGTAAACTGACCACTTGCATCAGGCGTGACTCCTTGAGATTTTCGGAACCACATGTTCCCTCCCTTCTGACCTTTGGTAAGGTCTTGAAGGGGTGGAGAAACTGACTCCTACGGCAGAAAGAGTCTTGCCGTCTTGCTCGCACCTGGTCAAAGCGTCCTTCACCTGAGTTCCAAACAAAGTTGTCCCATTGAAGGGAGAGTCTGTGAAGGATGCCTTAAAGGGGTCTGCAAAATTGCAAAGTCGCATTCAGGACTGGCGTCTGAGAGCCACTCCTGTGCCCGCAGCTCTACTCGCTCCATCAGCTACATAAGAAATGAGCCGCATGGAGGGGTTAGTTATGGAATTTACGATTCCCAGCTGAGAGGCAATTTTTTCTTGAGCCCCAGCAGCTGACGGATCCTGTACCACCTCACCCAATTCCTGGAGGATATCTCTCTGAAGTTGGGTGAAGTGACATAAATAATTCAGCGAACGCATTGCAAAGGTCTCTGAGGAAAACATCCACTTACCATACCTGTCCATGGTCCTAGACTCCTTGTTAGGAGGATGGACCGGTACGGAAGGATCTGCAAGTTCCTTTTTGGTGGCGGCCGCCACCACCATGGCATCAACCGGGACACCTTTGGTGAGAAACTGTTTTTCAGTGGGGGCCGTGATAAATTTAGAAGGCCTCCTGGGGACTGGTTCCACAGAATCAGGAGATGCCCACGCCTTTCGAGCTATCACGTCCATGAGGGGGTCGAAAGGCGGAGACACCCAGGAGGTGGAGGGTCGAGATCCAAAAGCCTCCAGGTATATCGACTCATCCTCGGAGGGGTTAATGGTGGGCCAGTTCCCCCTCTGTTTCAGGAGTTCAAGAATGTCTGAAAAGGAGACATCCTCAGAGGGGGATCTTGGGGACCCCTCCGACACATCTAAGTCGGTATCTGATGTCGTAGACTCAGGGGAGTCTAAATGCTTCCTCTTGCAGGACCTCTTATGCAGGGGTTCCCCTGAAGGATCAAGAGAAACCTCGGAAGAGGAAGGAATTCCCAATGGGGAAACCTGGGGCGATGGATCTCTGGGTCCGGGAGCAAGAGAGTGGGAAGAGATATCTACAGGCACTGAAGAGGGAGGAGCTAAAGGAACCGACTGTTGACTCAGCTCGGGGGCTAGTACACTCATCACCTCGAAGGCTCCCCTCCCGGGGAGGACCGAGAGCTCCCGCTCCTAAGAAACAGGAATCCCCGGCCCCACTGAAAGGGAAGGCTCCGAAGCAGATGTCGGTGCCGAGCTTACCAAAGCCGAAGCTCCGAGGGAGAGAACGGAGTCGGACAAGGGTCTGATGCCACTTGCCCCCTCGGAACCGACAAGGGAAGCCCGACGACCGGATCCCTCCAAGGATGGTCTCAAGGAGGAGATAGGAGTCGAAGACGACGGAGCCGAAAGGAGTGGTATCGGCTCCGAAGCACCAACAGTCACAGTTCCAATAAGCTCTGGCTCCGAGCTCTGAAGGAGAGTCGAAGGAGGAATTTCTGGAGGGTGTGGAATAGCGGTCGTCTGCTGAGATGGGCTATGAAGCATCTGGGCCAGTGCCTGTGATTTCAGCAGTCTACTCACCACTCTCTCCAAGTCATGGTCTGAGAGTCTGGAAGACCTTGAGGATCGGCTCCGATGGCTCCGCTCCGAAAGTAAGGGAGAGGCCGGAGCTGAATGAACAGACTCCAGAGACGGAGATCTGGATCTCTTTCTCGACGGAGCCATCGGAGCCGAAGAACCTTCAGTTCCAGTTGGAGCCGACAACTTGTCGGCTCTGAGCTGAGTCAGAGATGTGTCGGCTCCAGCCGGAGCCAACACAGGAATGGAAGCCAGAGTATGTTGACTCCGAGGGAGTCGGAGCCAAGGCCGAAGGCTTGGACACTGAAGCCTGGGCCTTGGGAGGCTTTGAGGGCTTCCCCAAGCCGGACTTAGCCGGGGAGCTCTCAGGCTTTAATAAGCCCCTGAGGATAAGCTTATTTCTACATTCCTGCAGGACTCACTGGCTGAAAGAGTGACAAATAGCACAGGAGTCCTGCAGGTGTAGAGGTCCCAGGCAATAAATACAAGAAGTGTGACCGTCTGTCAGAGACATCTTCTGACAGCACTAGTCACACTTCTTGAAGCCTGAGACCCTAGCTTCTTTAGACATGAGTGAGTACCTCACACAAACACTACACACTCAGTCCAAAAATTAAACTAATTTAACAAATCCACGTACAGGGAAAAAACACACAGACACACCTAGACAAACCCTGACAGGAAAATTATAGGAGGGATAAAGACCTAAGGCCCGACTAGCAAAATATATAAATAAAGGGAACGAGACACTAACGGGAATAGGGCTAAGTGAATCAGGAGTTAACTAAGTAATATATATATAAAAATATAAGGTAATGGGGTGGACTAAGTCTCAGAAAAAGTAGAGAAAAATTCACTTACCAGGAGCTGGTAAAAAGTTACCTCATGAGCGAAGTGGCAAACGAGATCTGGGTAATCACCGCCTTGCATCATGGGATATAGGGCTGCCTCGAGCTGGTGGAAGGAACTCTTGAGCTTAGCAAGTGCCGAGTCGGAGCCAAGGATTGGCTCTGAACCCATCCAGCAAGAATGAAGGCGAGATTGACAACTTAACATCATCAGTTACATCAAGTACAGCCAGCAGATGGATTATAGTATACATACAGTTCAAATAAAGTATACATGAGGGTACAAATAACTACTATTAGTAGTAGACAGGAAAGGCAACAGAAAAATATATTCTGTCATTGAAAATAGTCAAAAAATTATCAAATCAAACAGAGGTCCATAGTTTGTTAGTAACATAATAAAGCAAATGTATAACCAAAGTGTTGGGTTTGCATACATTATATTCTCACAACATAAAGCAAATAAACAATACTGCAGTACTATAAGGGGAGGGGTACTTTCTCAGTTTTACATTGACTGTGTGAGCAGTATGTACTGCAAAAGGGTAAAGTACACTTAATAAAGCTACGGAAAGAAATATCTCATTCCTTCTTGACAATACTCTTTTAGGGTGGAGAGGAAAACAGGTATTAGTGCATTAGAAATACTGGTAAACAGATTAAACCTGACAGGATAAAATATTTTACAAGTTGCTAATAGCTATTATGCTAGTTATTATTGTATTGTTTAATATTAAATTGTATTTATAACCTGTTAAACTGTAATGCTATACAAGACATGGCTTAAAATTGCTTTATTAAAGCTATACAAGAGAGGGTAAAGATATGTAAAAATTGAGCAAGAATGGTCCCTATTTTTAATATGTTTTTGGCAAGACAATCTTGCTATGCAAAAGCATGAATATTTCTAATTGCTGGGTATGTAGTTTAATACCATGCCTTTGGTGGCAATTCTACTAGTCCAAGATTTTGCTTGATGTTAATGTTACTAAATTTGTAAGATTAGACTAAATGTATTTTACAGTCTTTGTATGTACAAATACAAAAGAATTAATTACAAATACAATTAGTGTCTAGTAATGAATATATGTGGAAAACCATGTTTAAAAAACGGGTCCAGGGTACCTACTAGATTGAAATGGATGAGCAGCAAACAGTCTGTGTAAATATATACTGTATAGGACACACTGTAAAGTAACAAGTTCAAAAGTAATTTGTCAAGTTGTAATTTTATTGCTGGTTTTTGGACCATCATTTTCTCCATACTAGTATTGGTTATCCCAGTTAGAGGAAAATTATATTAAAATATTGTACTCATACAGCTAATGGGCTAATATGTACATAGCATTATTTAGTGTATAAATTATGTTTTTTTTAAACCCTCAACTATTAAATATACTGAAATAATTACATTCAAATATTTATTATCAAAGCCAAGTTCAGTACTTTACCAAGGTGTTTAATATGTTCACTTCACTGTCAGCCAAGGTGTTAATGGGCAGTTCAGAGATATGACCACAATGTTATGGTTAAATGACACTGAAACTGTATATTTTCAGCAATGTATAAGTGCTTGCAGTAGCACATAATTTGGTCTCTTATAGATATTAATCTATTTCTAATCTTTTGGTATAAAATGATTAATAAAATTAAATAGCTAATTCAACAGCTGCAAAGAGTTAATGAAAGAGCTCTAAGTCATAAATTAAATTCTGTGATTGCAAAAGAATAAATGTATCAAGTTAAAACTAAAGCAGACACAGCCCATAACTGACAAAATATTTTCACAGAATGGTCTGCAAAAGATAAAGTTGTTAAATACATTCAGTTTTAGTAGTAATACTTGATATCATTGTATTAACTATGTAAAATTGCATTTTACTTGTATCAAAAGAAAACTAAAGGTTTTGTTTCTTAATGTGTTTTATATATCAAAAATACATATCAGTATAAAATGTTTTGAGTACATTTTAAAATAAAAAGAGGGAATTGTTAGAGTGTATTTAACTGTGAATAAAGGTTGAAAGTAATTATGTCACAAATATGCAAAATAAATAAGGAATAACATAAAGCTTGCTTAAATGTAGAAATAGAGTTTAGTAATATGTGATTAGCATCCATACTAAATGACTGTGGCTTGAAAAATAAGGAATCTGCTTAATGGTTATGTTTCCTTACAGACTCAGCAAAAATGTAAAAAAAAATAAGAATGTGTGCAATTCACACTGTCACCAAGAAAGCTGACTTCTTACAGACTTAGCAGGAATGTAAAAAAAAAAAAAAAAACAAATGGACGCATGCATTTCACATTGTCAGTAAGAAAGTTAACCTGCTTCTGTAAATAATGGACAACAGGAAAACATCAAGTCAGCATTTGTATGTATTTTTCCACAAGGTGTTTACTTAAAAGACAATACCATTACAGGATGAAAACATATTTTTCTAAAAACACCAGCAAACAGATGTTCTCATATGGAGAAAAAAACAGGATGTAAAACTACTATAAAGAGACTAAAGCAGATAGCATTGTTAGAGATTTTTTGCATTGTATCTCTCATATCATCCATGCTGTTTGAGAAGTAAAGTAGAACAGTGCCTGAAGCTGCAACAGTAGTTTGTGTGATTTGTTATAAAAGGTGTTTTATTGGTTACTGCTCAGAGTTTTGGTGCTGCATCAGTGTACACTCTGCAAGTTTCTGTGGGCAACAGACTGTGAATGCAATTATAACTAAACTTTGATTTCAGCAGAATCCAGCCAGCAAGACCTTAGTGTCTTAAGAAAACTTTGGTTCCATCACAGTAAGCAGCATCTTGAAAATTAATTTTTCACCTGTTGCACTTCATCAGGAAAAAATAGAAGTTATGCCCTTACCATAACGTTCCATGTGGAGTGTTCATCTCGCCTTTGTTCTTACACATGGGCTCGGAGCCGATCCTCGGCTCCGTGTCGGCCGCTTGCAAGCTCTGCATCGAGAAGAAGCTCGAGACAACCTAATACCCACAACCCCCCTCTGCCTTTACCTCAGATCTAGTTTGCAAGCAAACCAGCAGTCAGAGAGAGAACACATTCATGCCAAAATCACATAGACACAAAATACTTATATCTATATATATATCTATATATATATATCTATATATATATATATATACATGTATATCATATATACAACAACTGCAATGCAGAAGCAGAATACCCCAGACCAGGCACCAAACTGAACGTTCTTCCTAAGGGTGGGAGGGTGGGAATGTAAGAACAAAGGCGAGATGAACACTCCACATGGAACGTTATGGTAAGGACATAACTTCTATATGTGATAGTGTTCGATCTCGCCGTTTGTTCTTACACATGGGTAGCGTCCCTAGCTCCATGTTCCTGAGGAACTCACGGAAGGACGTTCTTGAGCACAGTGGAACCAAAGGTTGCCCTGTCCCTAGAAATCTTGTCTACCTTGTAATGAGAAATGAATGTATGTGGTTTAGACCAAGTAGCAGCCGCACAAATAGCGTCTAGTGGTAGGCGAGCTGCATGAGCCAGGGATGTAGACACTGATCTTGTGGAATGTCCTTTGGGTTTGTCCAATAAAGTTTGATTTGAAGAATCATAAACATAGATGATACAATCAGTTAACCATTTAGAAAGAGTTCTTTTAGTAACCGCTACTCCTTTTCTGCTATCAGCAAAGGCTACAAAAAGTTGATCAGATTTCCTGTGATCTTTTGTTCTATCCAAGTAAAATCTCAGTTGTCTGTGGACATCTAATTTGTGTAACATATACTCCATTTTATTGGAGTGATTCTTGAAAAAGGTGGGTAATTCAATGGACTGATTAATATTGTTAATAGAGCAGACTTTGGGAAGAAAGGATGAATTAGTGCGAAGAGAAACTCTGTCAGAGTGAAAGATCAAATAAGGGTGTTTAATGGAGAGAGCCTGAAGCTCAGATACTCGCCTAGCGGATGTAATGGCTACCAAAAAGAGGGTCTTCCACGATAAAAATTTCAATGGACAAGAGGAGGCTGGTTCAAAAGGGGGCAGCATCAACTTAGATAATAATAAGTTTAGACTCCAAGGTGACGTAGGAGATCTAACTGGTGGTCTAATATGAAAAGACTCTTTTAAAAAAGACTTTACAAAGTCTGTGGGCCATAACAGGAGCCCCACATTCTTCCACATGAAAATTGGAGATGGCAGCCAATTGAACTCTTAAAGTGGCAGGAGAAGCACCCTGGTGGAACAATTCTGTTAAAAACTCTAAAATTTTATTTAAAGGGGCTATGACAGGGTCCAATTGCTGTGTATTTGCCCAAAATACAAAGCGCTTCCATTTACTAGTGTATGTTTTAGTAGTGGAAGCTTTATGAGAAGCCACTAGTATATTCTGAACTGCAGGTGAAAGAAGATCAGACCTGGCTAAGTAGGGAATTGGAGCAGCCAAGCTGCTAGATGGAGGGACAAGAGCGAGGGGTGGGGAGCCCCTGACGAGTGAGTCACTAGATCTGGCTCTGGGTCCAAGATCCAGGGCCCCCGAATGCAGTGTGTCATGAGAAAAGGGAACCAAATTTGACGAGGCCAGAATGGGGCAATGAGGATTATTGCCCTTTGCAGGTTGTTGGCTTTCTGGAGAAACTTTGCAATCAGGGGAAAAGGAGGAAAGGCGTACAGGAGACCCGGGGGCCAATCGTGAATCAGTGCGTCCCTGGGGACTTCCCCTGGAGGGGGTAATAGGGCAAAGTAGCTCCTGCATTTGGCGTTCATTGGAGACGCAAACAGATCGCAGGAAGGCTGGCCCCACATGCGAAAAATCTTTTTCGCAACTGACTGTTTTAGGGACCACTCGTGCGGCAACAGGATTGCTCTGCTTAGCCTGTCGGCTATGACGTTGGATGACCCCGGGATGTGCGTTGCTATCAGAAAGCGACCCATGGACTCCGCCCATTGCCAGATTCTCATGGCCTCTCTGCATAGCTGATAGGACTTGGTTCCCCCCTGCTTGTTTATGTACCAGACTACAGACATGTTGTCCGTCTGAACTGCAATAGTCCCTAGAGGAAGAAGGGGAGCAAAGTGTTGCAACACTAGAAACACTGCCCTCAACTCCAGAACATTGATGTGCAGATTGTACTCTAAATTGGTCCATTCGCCTTGGACTGTCTGTCCCTGAAAGATGCCCCCCCACCCTATCAGGGAAGCGTCCGTGGTCACCGTAGCTGTCGGCGTGGGTAGCACAAATGGTCTTCCTCTGGAAAGGTTGCAAGTCTGAAGCCACCAGACTAGGTGTGATTTGCATGTGTTCGTTATAAGAATTTCGTGTGTCAGAGGTAGCTGTTGGAATGACCATTGTGCAAACAGTAGCCATTGTAGGACTCTCATGTGCAGTCTTCCCAAGGGTATCGCAATAAGAGAAGCTGCCATGAGTCCCAAAACCTTCAGTACCAGTTTTGCTGGGGATTTTCTGGACGACAGAAGAAGACGTATGTGAGTCTGAAGTGAAAGTATCCTCTCTGGGGGAAGCCTTAGAATTAACTGATGTGTATCTAATTCCGCTCCTATGAATAAGATACGCTGTGATGGCTATAGTAAAGATTTTCCGAAGTTTACGGAAATTTCGAGGTGAACACACAGTTGAAGAGTGTAATCTCTGGCCTGTACTAGTTGACGCTGGGTGGTGGCAGAAAGGAGCCAGTCATCCAGATACGGAAACACCTGGAATCCTAGGCGTCTCAGGTGAGACGCTACCACTGCCATGCATTTGGTGAAGACCCTGGGGGCTGAGGTCAGACCAAAGGGCAGGGCTCGAAACTGAAAGTGACTGGCTCCCAGCCGGAAGCGCAAATGATCCCTGGACGCCCTGGCCATTTTGATGTGGTAGTATGCGTCCTTCAGATCTATTGAGCACATCCAGTCGTCCTTCTGTAAGAATGGAAGGATCGATTGAAGCGTGACCATTCTGAACTTTTCTTTCTTGACGAAGGTATTGAGGTTGCTTAGGTCCAGAATGGGCCTCCAGTCCCCTGTCTTCTTTGGAACTAAAAAGAACCTTGAGTAAGTTCTGAATCCTCTTTGGTCCGCTGGGACTGGTTGGATGACTCTTTTTTCTAGCAGCTTTGAAATTTCTATAGCTGCTGGTTCTCGCAGATGGGGCGGCACATCTGGGAGTCTTTTCTTTGGAATGGGGTTGGACAGAAATGGTATTCTGTAACCTCTGGTAACAACGCTTTTTACCCAATTGTCTGTAATAATGTTTTGCCAGGCCTGAGGGTATAAAGCTAAGCGACCCCCGACTGCCTCCAGAGCAGGACAGTCGGGCCTCCTTTCAGGAGTGCTGGAAAGGTTTACCAGGGAGTGTATCCCTGTCACCTTGATTCTGCGGACCCCCTCTGCCGCCAGGGCGGCGTCTTCCACCTCTGCCCCCTCCTCTGCCTCTAGAGGGGGCATCACCCTGTGTGCCCGGGAAAGAACCTTGGGGTTTTCGAAACCACATTTTCCCACCGCGTTGCCCTTTGGGGTACGGTCTGGATGGGGTGGAAAAACGGACTCCGACAGCAGACAGAGTCTTTCCTCCTGCTCACACCGGGTAAGGGTCTCCTTTACTTTGGGGCCAAAGAGAGTGGCACCGTCAAATGGGGCGTTAGTAAAGGAAGACTTGAAGGCTTCCGCAAATGAACATAAGCGCATCCAGGATTGTCTACGAAGAGCAATCGCTGAAGCTGCTGCCCTACTCGAACCTTCGGCTGCGTAAGAGATCAGCCTCATGGACGAGTTTACAATGGATGTAAGGGTATTAAGTTGCGCTGTCACTTTCTCTGAGACAGCAGCATCTGTAGTACCCTGGAGGGTATCTCCCAACTCTTTGACTAGATCCCTCTGTAGCCGTGTAAAGTGTGTCAAATAGTTCAGGGATCGCATAGAAAAAGCCGCTGAACTAAAAATGCGCTTCCCATACCTGTCCATAGTCCTAGAATCTTTATTAGGGGGATGGACAGACGAGGAAGATTCCGACATCTCCTTTTTCGTGGCCGCTGCCACCACCATAGCGTCCACTGGAACTCCTTTTGTCAAATAAGCCTTGTCCTGGGGTGCAGTAATGTATTTATTAGGCTTTCTAGGGACTGGCTCCACTGTGTCAGGAGCCTCCCACGCCCTTCGAGCAATCAGCTCCATTAATTCATCGAAGGGCGGAGTGACCCAGGAGGAGGAAGGGCGAGCACCAAATGCCTTCAGCAAGACTGACTCATCCTCAGAAGGGGGGAGGGACTGCCAGTCACCTCTCTGTTTTAGGATCTCCAAGATGTCAGAAAAAGAGACATCTTCCGAAGGTGACTTAGGGGACCCTTCTGACTCATCCAAGTCAGTATCGGATGTCAAAGATTCTTGTGGAGAATCTAAGTGTCTCCTCTTACACAATCTTTTCCTAGGGACTTCTTCAGTGGGAGCATCCGAAAAAGCCTCCGAGGAAGATGGGGCACCCTCCAGGGGTGGCTGAGACACCGGTGCTCGACGCTTAGATGTAGCCGTGGGTGCAGAGGAGGATAACGGTCCTTTATGGGGAGGAGAAGCTGTTTCTGCTGATGTGGTTGTCTGGGTAGACAACACCTTCCTCATGAGGTCGAAGCCCCGGGTCCCGAGTGAGGTATCTCCCGGTTCGAAGAAATGGGAAGAATCCCGAAACAGGCACCGAAGGCATCGACCCCGAGGACGGAACCGAGTCGATCCGAGCCGAGGCCCCGAGAGGGAGCGTCGGAACCGAAACATCAGTCCGACTCTCGGTCCCGGAACCAAGGATGGATCTTCGGCTCCGAGACTCCGGTACCGGATCGGACGGAGTCGAGGTGAATGGAGCCGACCGAGAAAAAGACGGTTCTGGCACCGAGGGCTCCACAATCAGCAGCTCAGCTTCTTCCGGCTCCGAAGACTGGACAGGTCTTGGAGGAGGAACAGATGGAGATAGTGGAAGGCCTTCAAGTCTCGACACCAATTGAGAGGAGACCGAGATGAGCTTGGATAAGGCCGTATTCTCCATTAACTTCTGCACCACGCGGTCTACATCGGTGTCAGAGAGTGGTCTGGAAGAACGAGTCGAAGGAATCGAAGACGGAGCCGACCTCAACAATGTCGGTGGAGGGAGCTCCATCACCGGTTCCAAGACTCGAGGCTTGGAAACTGCCAACAGTTGAACACTCGGCCCCGAAGTCTGTGGAACCGGTGATCTAACTTTAGTCGAAGAGCTCGGAGCCGATGACCTGGGCTCCGACGTCTTCGATTCCTTCGAGGATTTGGATGCCTGGTCTGAAGCATCCAGAGCCTCCTGAAAGGTAGGTTTTAATAACCCCCTGTCCATGAGTTTCCTGCGCCTATCTGTCATGACCCTCCCACTGAAAGAGTGACAAATTGAGCAGTCCTCTTGCAGGTGGAGAGGGCCAAGACAGTAGACACAGGAACTATGGTTGTCAGTAACTGACATTTTTTGCCCACATTGGCAACGCTTAAACCCAGATTTAGCCTTCTCAGACATCTTACAGTTAAAGCAGATAAAAAGTGAAAAGTCAAGTCCAGTAAATAAGTCAAGTCCAGAGAAAATGTCGAATCCGATAATAAAATTGTCAATCCGGTTGTCAAGTAAAGGGTGGTAGGCCCCGAAAAACTCTGATAAGTTTAAATAAACTTAACGGAACCGAGAGATTCTAACCTTACCACACACACATACACTATGTCACTTACAACTTCTTTAGAATAATTTTTTTCTAAAAATATAATAATAAAGTCTTAAATCTTATCTGTAGGTGCTCGAGCTCGACCCAGTGATGCGAACGCAGCAGCGGCAAACTAGATCTGAGGTAAAGGCAGAGGGGGATTGTGGGTATTAGGTTGTCTCGAGCTTCTTCTCGATGCAGAGCTTGCAAGCGACCGACACGGAGCCGAGGATCGGCTCCGAGCCCATGTGTAAGAACAAACGGCGAGATCGAACACTATCACATAAGTGCTTAAGATGTATGAAATTCTATTATCCAAGCAACTGAAATGATTTTAAGGTTGGACATCTCAAACAATCCCTGTCTTGTATGAGTAAATCCAGTTTGTAGGGAAGCTTGTGTTAATTGCCCTTGGCCATCTTCAAAACAAGAGAGAAATTAAAGTTATTTACTTACCATAACAATAGAGCCATGTTGTCTGCTTTCCTCTTCTTCAATGTATGGATACTTTGGGCCCAATTGGACCTGACTTGAGGCACTCTTACACTTTGGATCCAAAACTCAGGCTCCTCCCCTAACCCGAAATTCCCTCCTCACACTGAATCACCTCAGATCGAGTTTCCACACTTCCTATAAAAAGGACAATTGCACCCTCTCAAAAAGGGAATATTTTCTGAAGATGCCCAAAGGAATTCCTGGAATACAGTACATAAGCAATAATATGACCAGGCTGTCAAAAAATCAGAACAGTTGCTCCAGAACCTAACAAATATAAAATGAGATCTGGAAGTGGGATGGAAGAAGGGAAGTTGAGGAGCATGAAATAAACAACATGGATCTAACATTACGGTAAGTACATAATTTTCATATCTGATGTTGTCTCTTCCATCTGTCCTCACTGTATGGCACAGAGTCCCTAGCTGCCACATTGGGAGGTCTCATGGAGGGATATTCTGGAAGATGGCTGAAACAAAGGCTGTTTTGGGCCTAGACTGCAAGTGCAGTTTGTAGCGAGATATGAAAGTATGGCATTAGACTAAGTATCTGCTGCATGAATGTCATCAATTGGAACTTTTGTGAAAAAGGCAGTTGAAGTAACACTTGACCTAGAAGAATGAGCCTTACAACTGCCAGGCACGGACTATCCCTTTTCCTTATAATTACAATAAATGTAATCAGACAACCATTATGAAAGATCTACTTTAAACACTTCTTTATCCAATTTTTTTTTCCAGAGGGAAGAATATAAACAATTGATCAGTCTTTCTAATTAATAAGATGTAGTGTGTACTGTTCCTTATTAGAAAAATAGGGAAAGCAAACAGGAAGATTGAATGATTGGTTCAGTGATTATTCTGATGTCACCTGGGGAAGAAAGGAAAGATTGGTCCTCAGTGACACCCTGTCCTTATAGAAAACTAAATAAGGGGGCATACAAGAAAAGGTGTGAAGTTTGGAAATTCTTTATGCAGGAGTAACTCCCAGAAGAAACAAAGTTTTTCAACAGAATTATTTCAATTCAACCATGGCTGTGGACTCAAACGGACCTTTCATAAGTGCCTGGAGATGTACAGTAATGTCACAGGGTGGAACAGGGTCCTTGAGGGGAGGCTGGAGAAGGAAAGAACCCCTTAAGAAGGCCTTATACAACTTCAAAGAAGTAATTGGCAATTGATTTTCTCCTATTTCAAAGCTAGAAATGGCTGCTAACTGGACTTTAATTGTGGAGTAACTAGTTCCATCATGAAAAAGGCTAGCTAGAAAATCCAAAATAGCAGGAAGGGGAGCTGAAAAGGGATCTATATCCCAAACTGAAAATTTCTTCCATTTACTGTTGTATACTTTTCTGTTGGATGGTCTTTGTGAGGAGGTCATTATGTACCATCTGATATGAAAGCCTGGACTATCTAACCATCATAAAAACTGGAGAAACCATACAATTAACTTGAAGGCTTTGATGTTTAGGTGAAGCATCCCAGACAGGTGAGAGAGGAGGTCTGGAGCTAGATCCAGCAAACATGAAGGGCAGATCAGATGATTCCAAAGGAAGGGAAACTGCACCTGTTGAAACCAAAAGAGGGAAATGAGAATCACCATTACCTTGCCCCACTTTGCTTTCAGCATAAACTTTGATAAACTTTGATATGAGAGCAATGAAAAGATAAGCATAAAAGAGAACTGGGGGCCAAATATTGACCACAGCATCACTCAGGGACTTTCCCTCTTTGTGGTCCAGGGCAAAGTAACTGCTGTATTTGGTGTTGGAAGGACAGACAAATAGGTCACAGCAAGGCCCTCCCCAGAGGATAAAAATCTGCTCCACCACTGACTTGTTGAGGAACCACTCATGAGGTAGAAGAATGATCTGCTCAACTTGTCTGTCTATACATTTGGATTTACCAGGATGTGTATTGCTATTAGAAAGAGGTGAAAAGACATAACCCAGTGCCAAACCCTTACGGCCTCCTGGCACAATGGGTAAAAACATGTCCCCCCTTATGTGCTGATGGACCAAACCACTGCCATATTGACTGTTTGGACAACAATCACACCCGAGGAGGGAACGATGAAAGGCCTGCAATGCTTGGATAACTTTCCTCATCTCCCTTACACTGATGTGAAGACCAGTCTATATGGGAGACCATGTGTCCTGGACCATCCTTACCAAGAAATGCCTTCCTACCCCAGTTAGTATGTGTCCATGGTCAGTGTGACCTGGGGTAATGGAGAACAAAAGTTGACCCTGAAAAATTATTGGGTAATCCAGCCACCACTGAATATTGTTCCTGCATATCTGGGGGAGGTACACAGGAAAGTTCATCAGTTTGCATTTCATCAACCATTGAACTGCAAGGGTCCATTGTAACATTCATGTAAGATCTTGCTAGAGGGACTAAAGTGATGGAAGCTGCCACTGAGCCTAGAAGGTGAGGAATAATAGTTGCTAGTGGATTTTGACGACAGAGTACACACAACACTTCATGACAAAGGCGGTGAATTCTCGATTCTGGTAATCTGGTTATCTGCAGCTTGGTATATAGATGGGCTTCTGGTAACTCTATCATTTGGACCAGTTGCAGTTTAGACTTCATGAGGTTGACAGTTATCCCCAACTGGGAACACAGGTGGAACAAGGAGTTCTTTGCTTGTATAAGAAAATTTGTGGTGGGAGCAGTTACAAGCCAGTCATCCAGACATGGGAACACCCAGAACTCTTGCAGTCTAACATAAGTGGCAACTGCTACCATGCATTTGGTGAACATCCATGGGGTTGTGGTGAGACTAAAGGGCAGGGCTCTGAAGTGGAAGTGACTGGCTTCCAGCCGAAAGTGGAAACCTCCTGTAGTTTCTATTTTTATATGATAGCACAAGTTCTGGGGGTCTAATTGAGCGCATCCAATCATACTTCCTCAGTAAAGGTAGGATAGACTGAAACATGACCAACAGGAATTTTGTCTGCTTTACATACTGATTCAAATGATTGAGGTCCACAATGGGCCAGAAATCCCTGTTTTTCTTTGGCACAAAAAAAAAAAAACCTTGAGTAGACTCTGCACCCATGTTAGTCCTATGGGCCCTCCTGGATTACTTGCTTGTCTAGCAGTTTTTTTATTTCTTGATGTGTTGTCTGGCACTGTGTGGGTGGGACATTGGGAAGTTTTCTTGAAAAAAAGGGATGACAAAGAAAGGGAATCAAACAGCCTCTGGTTAAGACTATCTGCACCCATACATCATATGGGTGATGGTAGTCCAGGCCACATGGTGGAAAGACAAGTGGTCCATGGCTGCTTCCAGAGTGAGGCAGTTGGGCAACCACTTAAGAGTGCTGAAAAGGTTTATGGGAGAAGGGACTATGAAAACCTTGATTCTGCAGTTCAAGTCTGCCAAGGAGCAATATCTATTATGATTATTACTCCCCATGCCTCTGGGGCAAAGCCTTAAGGTTTGTGGAACCACAATTTCTTATCTTCTTTCTGATTTCTAAAAAAAACCTGTTGAGGGTTAGAAAGGCTTATCCCAGTGGCAGACAAGGTGTTGCCCTCTTGCATGCCTTTAGATAATGTCTGTAACTTTGGGCCCAATAATTTGTATCTGTCATAAGGAGCATTAATGAAGGATGCCTTGAAGTGTTATGCAAAGTTGCAGAGATGCATCCAGGCATGTGGGTGAACAGCTATTCCTGTGCCTGTCACTCCTGATGTAGCATTGACCGTAGCTCTAAATGAAGAGCACAGACACTTTTGACAGGGACTTTACAGTAGCCAATTGCATATTGACTGATTTTCTATCTACTTCAAATAAGAACCTGGACCTGGACATGGATAATTCTTTAGTCAAATCCCTGTGAAAGCATATAACTTGGGCTAAATAATTCAGCACTTTGACAACAAAGGTTGTTGAAGCATATAACTGCTTGCCAAATGTATTTAATAACTGGACTCCATGTTAGGGAGATAGACAGTAGAGCTCTCCTCAGCAAGCTCTTTCCTGGTGGCCATTGCTACCACCATTGAATCTACAGTGGGACCCTTTCTCCAAAAGGCTTATCTTTAGAAGAAACCAAGACTTTGTCAGGTTTTCAGGGGACAGGTTCAGTCACATAGGTTCCTTTCATGTCCCCCAGCAGAACCAGTTCATCAGCAGGATAGACCACCTAAGAGGTAGATAGGCCAGCACCACAAACTTCAAGGAAGTTGGATTCCTCCTAAAAGGGGGCATTGGAGGACCACCCCTTTATGTCTGAGCAATTCAAGGATCTTACCAAAGGAGACACCTTCAAGGGGAAAGGTAGGGGACCCCTCCCCCTCATTGAAATTATCTTTGGTAAGGGACTCCTGAGGGGAGTCCATGTGTTTCTTTTTGCATGTATGCTTTTGATGTCCTTCTCCAGTGGGATGCAATGGAGAAAACTTTGAAACAGATAGGGTTTCCACAATGTAAACTGCATTGAGACTCTGAGAGGCTGGCTACCCCAACATTACAGGACGTAAGGAAAGACAACTTGAAGAACTCTGTGAGGGGAGAGGGAGCTCTTAGAAAGGAATGGAAGCTTGCTCCCTTGACTGAGAGACCACCTTCTTAAAGGCCTTGAATGTTGATGCCAAGACAGGTACTGACACTTCCTCTGCTGGCTCCAAGGACCCTGAAAAGGGCAAGCTGTCAACTCCCAGAATCCCTCTAGTTCATCTCTGAAGCTGATGCTAGAGCTAAGCTGTTGAGTGCTGAAGCACCTCAAGGAAGGGATGGGTCCAACAATTTTGGAGTTGACCCAGACCCCATGATGCCAGCTCTGACTCCTCAGCTTTGACATCAAATAAGATCCAAGGTGCCCTGAGTTGACTGTATCAAAGAAATGGCTGGCATCAATGAAGTCCAGTCCTTCAGATCTGACACAGGCACTCCCCAGGGTCCACTCATATCCAGGTGCCCTGAACCCAAATGTTGGATCAAGGAAGGAGCAACAATCAGAGGGAAGGAAGGAGCAAGTCCTGACTTTCCAGCAGAGGTCAGTGCTGGGAGAATCCCCAGTTGGATTTGGTTCTTCAGGGACTTCCTCATCATTCTGTCAATGTCAGCCTTGGAAAGACTCCTGGAGGATCACAGTGATTTCAAGAATGAAGCCATGGAAGAGGATCTTGACAGTCTCTGGAAGGAACTTTCCTGTAGAAAAATTAATCTAAGTCTTGGGCTAACAGCTTATGGACAGAACTTGATTCTTGGGAACTGAGGAGTAGGAGATGTAAGCCTGATGGGCTTTGGAGTAGATTATGGATCTGACAGTTTGTTAATCTTTGGAGCCGGACCCAATAAGTCTGGAGACAGCTTCCTAGTGGAGTCTTTTTCTTTGTGCTTCTCCTTATACTGTTCCTTTTCCCTTTTCTTACTCTTCTCTCCATTACTCTTTTCTGAGGTCTTCTTGGATGAAGATGAAAATGATGACAGGGAAAGGGGAACTTCTGCCACTGTGGCGGGGACACATCCTCTAAGCACAAGTTTATTGGACCTCTCAGTGACAGCTCTGGCCCTGACAGCGTCACAAGCAACAGTATTTATCGAGATGCAAGGAACCCTAGATAATACACAAACATTGCATGGGAATTCTGTTTAGGGATTTTATGCCCACAAGAGATACAGTTTTAAGGCTGGAAGGCTTATACGTCACCCACAGGAAAAAAAGAACAACACACACACACACAAATATATATATATATACCAGTAACTGAAAAACTACTACAGTAGGAAAAAGAAACTGGGGGGAAAATGATCCCAAAGGGAAAGAAGACCAAAAATCACTTATCTGACACCTGTAAAAAACCTTCCAAAGCACTGATCCAAAAGATCTATATCCATAATTTGAGCTTGGGATCTGAAGTCTTGAGAGTGGCCGAAGTCAGATTCAATTGGATCTTAAGTATTCGTACAATGAGCATTGATGGACAGAAAATACATCAGATCCACTGTTGCCTGGGCCAAAAGGGAGTCACTATCAATATTTTTGGGGAGTCCTTCAGAATTTTTATAAAAAAATGGGTATCATTGGAAAGGGTAAAAAAAAAAAAAAAAAAAAGAATACAGGAACATTCCCATCTATGGGAATGAGAAATCATCTGTCTTCCAAGCCTGTTTGCAATGAATCCTGGAATATAATTTCTCTTTCTGCTTTGAATGAAGGTAAATAGATTTTTTTTGATGGATGTGTTCCCTACAGATGGCTCAATTACTGGAAGACCTTAGGTGTAATTTCCATTTATGAGGGTCTGTTGTGGTCCTGCTAAGCTTGTCTGCTATAAATTTTTGCTCTTATGGAATGTATGAAACTTGAGCTTGTCTGCTATAAATTTTTGCTCTGATGGAATGTATGAAACTTGAGTCAAACTGAGCTGAATTGCCATCTCCCAGGCTTTTACAGCAAGTTTGCAATGGGACTAAGATTTAGTACCCTCTTGTGTATGTACTACATCGTTGTGTTATCCATTTTCATTTACAGAGGTCCATTACACCAGAAATCATTTTAGGCCTTTACAGCATTCATTACTGCCAACATCTCTTTGACACTGATGTGCTTCAGTCTGTCTTGAGTATCCCTCAGACCCTACACTTTCACCCCTTTTGATATAGCTCCCCATGCAAAGAATGAAGCATCTGTTGTGACAGACTGAGCAGGAGGTAGAAGGGAAAAGAGAAAAGTGAAGACCTGGGTTGAGAAATACCTGGTCTATCCACCAAAGTAACTACCTTCTGACAAGCCCTAGAACTGGAACCTAAAAAGATAAAGAGTATTAATTCTGAGTCTAAACTGATCTCAGGCACCACTGAAACCTTCTCATGTGAAGTCTGGCTAGGATAATTGTAATAGTTACACTAGCTATGAAACCAAAAATCTGGGGAAAATCTCTGGCAGAAGCTTTAGCTTGGCTGAAAAAGTTTGGGAAGATATTTTTGCACTGTGCTACTTTGTCCTGTGGAAAAAAGCTTGTGTATTGGCCAAATTTAGAAGACATTCCATAAAAATTAAAGAATGAGAAAAGATGAGAGCATTTCTACAAGTTCAAGAGCCTCATGACCCATATCAGGGAATCCTGAGAAGTGGAAAAAGTATATGCAAACATAAGACAATCATCCAAATATGGAAACTGTGAATAACTTGAAGTATGTTTTCTGGAACCTTATGCTTGGTAAATACCCTTAGCACAGTACATAGTCCAAAGGGTAAGACAGAGAAAGTACAGTTTTGTACCTACCATAAATGTAGATGTCCGATAGGTATGCATCTGCAGTCCTTACATATGGGTTGTCCTGCCTCAGGCAGCCCCTCGGTCGGCCGGATTCCAAAGTCTGGGTCCGGCTGATGTCGCCTCCATCCCGACGTCAGAGCGCCTGGGATATAAAAGTGTCAGCCGACTCCATCTTCCTCAGTTTTTCTTGCCCCAGATACCAGTTGCCCTCTAAGTAAGGCTAAATTTGGAGAAATGAAAAATTCCAAACATGCACAGCAATAAAAAACAAATACACCATAAAAGATAACCCCAGCTAGCTAAAAAGAGGGATAGGTATCCAAAATATACCACAGAGGGGTAGGAGGGAGGGAAATCCTGACTGCAGATGCATACCTATCGGACATCTATATTTATGGTAGGTACAAAACTGTACTATGTCCTTCATGGATGCATCTGCAGTCCTTACATATGGGTAGAATACCATAGCCAAGCTGGGGGAGGTAGGACCTAAGAAAAGGAAGGTGTAGCTAACATGCCCTGCAGGACTGCAGTAGCAAAGCCTGCTCTGGATCTGGAATATAAGGGCAAATTGTAATGCTTGGAAAATGTATGCACGGAGCTCCATGTAGCAGCTTCTAAAATGTCCTTTGTAGCCACCCCTCTTAAGAAGGCTGTGGAGGTGGCTGTTGCTCTGGTGGAATGAGGCCTAATGTTAGTTGGCACAGCTTTTCCATGAAAGGAGTAACAGAACCAAATGCAATTTCCTATCTGTTTGGAAATTGCTTTTCCATGTACACCAGCAGCATATGCAAAAAAGAGTTGGTCAGTTTTTCTGTAAGTCTTAGTTCTGTCCAGGTAATATCACAACTGTCTGTAGATGTCCAAAGTATGCAGAAGTTTTTCTCCTTTATTTTGTGGATTTGGAAAGAAGGTAGGCAGGTGAATAACTTGGTTCAGTGAAACCCTGGATACCACCTTCGGCATGAATGAAGGATTGGTTCTCAAAGAGACTCTGTCCTGATGAAGAATGAGAAATGGCTGAACTGCCACGAGGGCCTGTAACTCAGATACTCTTCTCGCTGAGGTTATGGCCAGGAGGAAGGCAGTCTTCCAAGACAGGAATTGTAGTTCTGAAGATGCTGCTGGTTCAAAGGGAGGAAGAGTTCATTTTTTCAACATGAAGTTAAGGTCCCATGTAGGCACTGGTGGTTTCCTTGGAGGGTTGATGTTTTTTATCCCTCTTAGAAACTGTCTTAGCAGAGGATGAGAGAATACAGGTGGGTCAGTGTTGTACTCTGCTGAAATTGCTGAAGCATGGATCTGTATGGAGGAATAGGAAAGGCCATTATGGAGCATTTCAGCCAAGTATTCTAGAATATGTGGAATGCTCATGATTGTCGGATCTTGACCCTTTGCGGTGTTCCAGGCGCGAAATCTTTTCCATTTTGCTGAATATGCTTTTCTTGTGGAAGGCCGCCTGGCTTCCATGATGATATCCTGTACCCTCTTGGATAGTTTATCCTGGCAAGGAGTCAAGGTATTCTCCAAGCTGTCAGCTGCAAGGTTTTTAGACTGGAGTGCAGAGTCTTGTAATTGTGCTGTGTCAGAAGAAGAGGCCATTGTGGTAGAGCCCAAGGTTTCCTGAGTGACATGTTCCTTAACAGTGGGTACCAGTGTTGTCTTGGCCAGTCCGGGGCTATCAGGATTACTTTTGGTTGCTCTATCCTGATCTTCGTGGTCATTAATGGAAGAGGTGGGAATGCATATACTGTTAGAGTATTCCAGTTGAATGAGAGGGCGTCTACTTTCCATGCTTGAGGATGGTATGTCCTTGTGCAGAATTTCCTCAGTTGATGGTTGTGGTGGGAGGCAAAAAGATCTATGTCCGGCGTTCCCCTTGCATGTGTTATCTGGAGAAATATATCCAGGTGCAACATCCATTCATGTGGATCCATGATGTTTCTGCTCAGGCTGTCCGCCAGAACATTGTCTTTTCCTGGTACGAACTGGGATTGTAGTTCTATATTGAGTTTCAGGGAAAGATCCCACAGATTCATCGCCAGCCTGCAAAGATGGTATGAATGGGTACCCCCTTGCTTGTTTATGTACCACATAACTGTGGTATTGTCTGTCTTTATTAACAGGTGACCTTGGTGCAGGAAGAGCTTGAAGGCCTCGATGGAATGTATCACTGCCAGCATTTCCTTTTGGTTGATGTGCAGATGCAATTCCTTTTGTGTCCATTGCCCTTGACTGCATCTGCCTTCCATGTGAGCACCCCATCCATGGTCTGAGGCATCCGTTGGGTTTCACTGAACCAAGCTATTCACCTGCCTACCTTCTTTCCATCCTCATATTTGGCTGATATGTGGCTTGCTGAAAGGCAGGCCCATGTTTGACTGGCTTGCTTTTGCCCACCACAGGAATTCCTTTTGAAGGCAAGGAATGAGGGGGATTAAAGTTTCTAGACTGTGACTGTGCTGAGACCATAGACTCCTTAGGTACCATTGTAGTTTCCTCATATGCAGCCTTGCTTGTGGAATCAGAAGAATGCAAGATGCCATGAATCCCAGGGCCTGCAGGATCTTCCTTGCAGTTAGCTGGGTTTGTGTTGTCAGATTTCTGAAATAATCCGGTAGTTGTGCTTGTTTTTCTTCTGTGAGAAAAGCCATCTGGGTGTTTGTATCCAGTTTTGCACCCAGGAAAATTATTCGCTGGGATGGAACAAGTCTTGATTTCTGAATGTTGACTGTGTATCCCAAGGCCTGTAGTAGTCGGATGACATAGTTTAAGTGTTCTACCAGTGTTTGCTGGCTGTCCGCTTGTATGAGGCAGTCGTCCAGGTATGGGTAAATTTGAATCCCCTGAAGTCTGCAATGTGCAACTACTGATGCCAGGCATTTCGTGAATACTCTGGGCACAGTAGATAAGCCAAATGACAATGCTGAGAATTGATAATGCTCGGAACCTGCAAGAAATCTGAGGTGTCTTCTGCAACTTTGTCTGATAGGGACATGCAGGTATGCCTCCTTGAGGTCTAGAGTTACCAGCCAGGACCCCTTGCCCAGCATGGGAAGGAGTTGCTGTAAGGTCAGCATCTTGAATTTTGGCACGATGAGGTAAGTATTCAGTGCGGACAAGTCCAGTATTGGTCTCCATTGCTTTTCTTTTCTTGGAACAAGGAATAGTCTGGAATAAAATCCTTGGCCTTGCTCTGAGAGAGGAACCCTTTCTATTGCCCTCATTTGAAGTAGCTTGGAAATTTGTTTGAAAATCTCTGCCCTTTGGTTTGGTGGCAGGTTTGGCATGCCTTGTCTTTTTGGTAATGTATGAAAATGGAATCTGTATCCTTTGTCTATTATTTGCAGTATCCATTTGTCCTTTGTAATACTGTGCCAATTTTTTGAGAATAAAGATAGCTTTCCACCCAAAGGTGCTTCCAATTGAGCCCTGGTTGGCGGGGTCATAGTCAAGTCATTGAGATGGTCCTTGTGTAGTAGTTGTAGGTCCTGCAGTACCTCTCTGGTTTGGAGGCTGCCATTGACGTCCTCTGTAGGAGCCTCGAGCTTGCCCTCTACCTCTGGCACGCCTGTTTCTGCCTCTTTGAAATCTGTCTGTGTCCGGAAAGGACCAATTCTTAGAAGGCCAATTTCTGCTGAATCTTGGTGGCTGGACCTGTAGAAAATCTTTAACTGTTTGTACTGATTTAGCCTTTTCCTCAAATTTCTTTAAGACCTCTTGAGCCGCGGAGCCAAATAACTTTTGTTTTTCCAGCGAAGCATCCAGAAGCTTTGCTTTAACATGATCTGGCAGTGTTTGTTCCTTCAGCCAAGCATGTCTACGTATGACTGCACCTGTCATTGCTGACCTACACAAAGCTTCCAATGCATCATAACCACACTGCAAGAAATGGTTGCTAACCTGCTGGGAGTTATGTACCAGATCCTGAAGTGCCTTGCGATCTAGGGGTTCAGGTGAAGAAAGTTTTTTATGCAATTCATCTAACAAATACTCTTGGTACTGTATCATATGGAAGTGACAATTTAAAGCCCTCATAGAAAGAGTGGAAGAAGTATACACCTTTTTACCCCATCTCTCTAAAGCCCTGGACTCCCTTTCAGAAGGGAATGGGTTTTTAGTAGTGGTGGTTGCAACCCCTTTAGGGCCCTGGGAAATAGTTTCTGGGTCAGCAGAGTGGCCCTTGTAAAGGAAATGATGCGAGTCCGGGACCCTGTAGTACCTATCGGGTTTGACAGGAGCCGGAGGAAGGGAGTCAGGGGAAATACTAGACTCAGAGTACACATCATCAATGACATTTAAAACCGGAGGAATAGCCAAGGGTCTATGTTGAGGTAAATGCAAAAAAGTTCTTAATCTCTTCCTGGAGTCAGAGAATTCCTGGCCCTGCCATTTGAAATGCTCTCTCATGGAGTGGAGGGTCTCCCCAAAGGACAACTCTTCAGGAGGGGAGGCCGAGGGTATAGATCCCTCTGCATCAGAATCCTCGTAGGCCGTAAAGGCCTCCACCTGGTAGTTTGATAGGGCAGAGTCATCTGCGGCCTCATCAGAGGACTGGGGATCTGTCTGCTCAACCCTGGGCCTTTTGGCTTGAGGAGGTTGAGAGCCCCTGTCCGGATGTGGCTGAGAGCCCCTAATTAGAGAAATAAGGTCCTCAGCTAAACTTAAAATCTGTGAACCGGTAGTGGACCCCTGAGGAATAGTCTTGGGAGGGAGAGATTTTGGCTGTTTAGCAGCTTTAGCACGTGTAAATGCCTTAATGGACATGGATACAGGAGACCTGGCTGCCCCACGTGCTGGAGTAGTCTTATCTAGAGAAATGGTGTCGGAAATTTCCAGAGCACCGGTTTCAGTAGGAAATTCTATAACCGACTCAGAGGTGGCCTCCGGGGCAGAGATTGTCGGTTGAGCGGTTTCGTTGGTCGGAAGCACTGAGGATTCGGTTTCGGCAGAGACCGAGACACTCGTGGTAGGCCTAGGCGTGGTTTCGGCCGAAACCACGGACCGCATGTGTCGGTCCTTCTGTTTTTTGGGTACATGAGGAGTCGGTAACAGTATTTTTCCCCAAAAAATTCCTCTGCGAACTCCGCCCGACGCCTAAGAGTGCGTCTATTGAAAGAGGCACAGGCTGCACAGGCCGAGACGTCGTGGTCTGGGCCTAGGCAGGGTTGGCAGTAAGAGTGGAAATCCTTATGAGGTATTTGTTTCACACAAGATAAACAATTATTAACTTTAACCGTTTGATCTGACATCGGCTGAGGCAAGAAAGAGTCCCCAACGGGGTACTTAGCTTTTTGAAGTCTTCGGTTAGCTGAAATCTCATGAGCTGGCCGACCGGCACTTGCAAACTGCTTCTGCTTCGGGCACTGCACGGCAAGAAAGACCGAGGAAGACGGCGTCGGCTGACGCTTTTATATCCCAGGCGCTCTGACGTCGGGATGGCGGCAACATCAGCCGACGCCGGACCCAGACTTTGGAATCCGGCCGACCGAGGGGCTGCCTGAGGCAGGACAACCTATATGTAAGGACTGCAGATACATCCTTGAAGGACATCTGATAATGTGAGTCACATACAGAAAATCTTAAGATCATCTGAATTGAAATTTGACATGCATCCTTTAGGTCCAATGTTACAGTGGTCGTTCCTGGCATGTAATCTGTATAACTTAATACATGCCATAATATGTATGAGTAAGACATATAAAGACTTGAATGAGATGGTGTCCATAGCAGTATATGCATACATGTGCTGCTTCTCAGTCTTCATCCATTCTTTATTAAAACTGATGCAAATTAATGCTAACTTTTCAACTGCATATTTAATTAATGCATGCATTAACAGTTTTTGCTGCATTCATTAAGAATATATCAGTTAATCTGCGGTGATACCATTCTGATTTTATTTTCAGCGGCCATCCATTTTACTATTCTCTGAAAAAAAATTCAAATAGGTTCATAGGTAAATACTAGGCTATCGGCCCAAGGGCCTACATAAAGCTAGTCAACAAGATTCCCTGGCTTATGCCACCCAAGAAAGTTATTTTCCTGTACCACTGTTGAGCAGAGACACAGAAGTGATCCCTGGGGTGAATTTCCTATTTCCCATCCACTCATCAAGATTTTTCTTGAAGAGTGCTAATGAAGAACTTTGCTTGACATCGATGGGTAATCTGTTCCAGAGTATGGGAAGTCTCTGGGACAGGAATCTATTCCTCCAGCATATCCTTGCTTATTGTGGTGACAAGGTTTAGGTTCCTAGAGCATGTAGCTCGGAGGGATTGGGATTTTTTTAGGTGTAGCATGTCCAACAGCTCTGGGTTTGCACAGCTTTATATGTTAGGCAGAGATCACCTTGGAGTAGGCGATATGCTACGGAATAAAGCTGGAGATTTTTGAGACGGTCAGTGTAGGGCATTTGTTTGAGGCCAGTAATCCTCTTTGTGAGGTACTTCTGTGGCTTTTCCAGCTGCTGCAGATGTCTTGTGAGGTACATCGAAAAGGGGCTGGGTCTAATGAGTGTCGAGTAGAAGGGAACAATGACCTTTTTCTTCCTGGATGAGAACCCTTTTATGATGAGATGTGCCACTTAGAAGGACTTCCTAACTACTGTGGTGATGTGACTATCAGAGGACAGACTACTGTCCACCTGGGTCCCAAGGTCTTTTATCACACATTTGGTGTTAAGTAGATTGCTGCCTATGTGGTAGTTCATGGGTACAGAGTTTTTACCAAAGGGGATGACACTGAATTTTTTGGCATTGAGCTTGAGGCAATGGCTATGACACCAGGCATCTGTCTCAGTGAGGCCCTTCTGTAGGATGTCTACATCATTTGGGGACTTGACTATGGCTCCTAGTTTGGAGTCATCTGCGAACTTTGTTAGCCAGAGGCCTTCTGTGTTAGCCTGTACTTCAGAGAAGTAGATACCAAGCAGGAGAGGTCCCAGGACTGAACCCTGTGGTACTCCACTTGTCATTGGTTTGAGGTCAGATTTGGAGTCTTCAACTTTCACAGTGTGGGTTCTGTCAGTGAGCCAGTTGGCAACCCATCTTGTGACATAGGGATTTATACCTAGTTTGGTGAGTTTAGCTATAATTCCAGAATGGGGGATGGTGTCGAAAGGCTTGGCGAGGTAAAGATAGACTGTGTGAACCACCTTACCCTCATCTACGGCTTTGGTGACTGCCTCAAAGAAGTCGATCAGGTTCAAATGATAAATAATGATAAATCAGGATGTTTTAAGACTAGAAAATGTCAAAGAAAAGCTGCAAATAATAAAACATAACTTGAAGCAGTATCCTACCTTCACCAAGAATGATGCCACAATACAGAGATAAGATGATCAGCTTTAACAATTGGCTTAAACTCTGGTGTCATTCAAAGGGGATCCAATGTCTGTCTGCCTGGGATGACATGCTGGACAAGCACGCGCTAACAAATAAGGGGCTTGCACCTGTCACCCTGGATTCGGATATTGGCAAAGGCTCTTGCCACCCCATAGTGCCTTTTTAGGCAAGGCTCAAATTCTAAACCTACCACCCTAGAACACAAAAAGGAAAAACTAAGGGTAATGCTGCTCAATGCCAGAAGTCTAAATCTCAAAATGCATGCACTCGAGGCCCTTCTCAGTATGGAGAACATCGATGTCTGTGCAGTGACAGAAACCTGGTTCAAGGCTCCTGAGAGCACCCCAGCACTATCAGGTTTTACCTCTTATCATGCTCCGCCCCAAAATCCGGACAATACCAAGAAAGGAGGGGGTATCCATATTCATCAAAGACACCCACACCTCAAGACTGGTGGCAACGCACGATGCATCGGAGACCATCCAGGTGCAATTAACCATAGGCAAGACTGCTCTGCAAATTGTAGCATGTTACAGGCCACCCTCACAAACTCAGGAACCTCACATGGCCTTCCTGAAAACACTAGAGGGATAAATGTATCACCAAACACCATCATACTAGGTGACTTCAATTACCCTAATATAGACTGGGAACACTACTCAAGCCCAAACACCCTAGCCCAAAAGTTCCTGGAATTCATAAACTCAAATGCCATGGAACAACTAGTCACCATCCCCACAAGAGGAGAAAACATACTTGATCTCATCATCACGAACATGGGAGCACAATGTTCAACACCGAAGTATACCCCTCACTGGTGAGATCAGATCACAAACTAATCTCGCTGGAGGTCCTCATCCCACCCACCTGAAATAAAAGACCACAGTAAAGAACTTCCTTTACACTTCTAAAGACTAGTGTGGTCTCCTTTAAGGCCCCGAGCCCCGGAAAACAGTACTCTGAATCACTTACAAATGCCTTCTACCAGCACCTGCAGGACTGCATGGATAAGGCAATCCCAAGCAAAACAAAGACTCTTTGTACCAAAGGCAAGCGTCCACTGGTGGACCCCAGCCATAAACAAACTCTACAACAAAGGAGGAAGCTACTACAAGATAGAGCAAAATCCTTAAAAGGTAAGACACCCTTGATCACTATAAGTAAAAACTAAGAGCTCTCATAAAATCATCCAAAGCAAATTTTGAGAGAAAATAGCTAAAGACTCAAAAGACAATCATAAGGCCTTCTTTAGCTATGTTAGAAACCTGGGAGGAAACTCCCAGATATGCTCAGAACTAGTTCAAAATGATGTGAAGATTACTGATCCTACAGACATTGCCAACATACTGGCTGACAGGTTCAGTGCAAACTTCTCCCCAAAAGGAGAGATATCAATACCAAGCGATTGCATCCCCCCAAACATCTCCAACGCTCAAGTGAGATCTGCTCTCCAAAAACCAAAAATCACAGCATCCATGGGACCTGATGGTGTCCCCGGCTGTGTGCTCCACGAACTCAACGAGGAATTAAACCCACAGCTAGGACAGCTGTTTAATCATAGTCTTACCTCTGGATACGTACCCAGGAGTGGCGCACTGCAACTGTGGTCCCACTTCACAAAGGCGGTGCCTCCACCGACCCTGAAATTACCGCCCATTAGCTTGACAAGCCTTATCTGCAAAGCCATGGAGAGGATCATAATGGACCTCATAAATAAAGACATAGGGAATTTGCAGACTTTGGATCCATCCCAGTTTGGCTTTGTCAAAGGCAGATCATGCCTTCTAAACTTGGTTGACTTTTTCGAAACAGTCACCAAAGCCATTGATGAGGAAGGCAGTCCATACAGCCTACCTCGATCTGGCGAAGAGCTTTGATACAATACCCCACTCGGGTATCATTGAAAAACTCATCAGCTTAAATGTTAACCCATACATCACAAGATGGGTTGCAAACTGGCTGAGTGACAGAACCCACAGGGTCAGAGTTGCTGGCGCCATGTCAGACTCAAAGCCTGTCACAAGTGGTGTACCACAGGGCTCAGTCCTAGTACAAGCAAACACAGGAGGGTTATGGCTGACAAAGTTTGCAGATGACTGCAAACTGGGCACCATAGTAGAAAACACATCTGACACAGATATCCTTCAGAAGGGTCTCACAGAAACGGATAACTGGTGCCAGAGGCATGGCCTAAAGTTAAATGCCAAAAAATGCATGGGAAAAACAAGGTTACCCTAGCTACCAAATAGGTGGCAATCCACTGAGTACAGAAGAAGTTATCAGGGACCTGGGGACCCAGGTTGATAGTAGTCTGTCATTCGACACCCATGTAGCCAAAGTAGTTAGGAAGACCTTCTACATTGCCCACCTTATCATGAAGGGATTCTCATCTAGATCAAGGGAGGTCATAGTCTCCCTATACTCATCACTCATCAGACCAATGATTGAGTACAATGCCCCATTCGAATGTATCTGACCCGACACTTGCAGCAGCTGGAGAGGCCACAAAGTTCCTCACCAAAAGGATAAAGGGTCTCAAACATCTGTCCTATGCTGCCCGACTGAAAGAACTCCAGCTCTATTCAGTCGCCATCATTGCCCAGAGGTGACCTTTGCCTAACATACAAGGCCATGTCAAACCCAGATTTGATGAATATGCTTCACCTCAAAATCTAGATCCATCAGAGCCACAAGGGCGGAAGACTTAAACCTCGGGATAGATTCATCACCCAAAGACTCCCTATGCTGTGGAATAAAATCCCGGTATATGTGAGGCAGAGCACCTCGCTGGCCTTGTTCAAGAGAAATCTTGACCAATGGATGGGAGATCGCAGATATACCCCAGGGATTACCTCAGTGTCACTGCTCAACAGAGGCACAGCAAAATAATGGGTATAGTTCCCCATACTAAATGTAAATGCCCTCGGGCAGATAGCCTAGTATGAACCTATGAACCTATAATAAAGACTATCTTTATGCATGATTTATTTACAAAGATGACTACAAAAATATGCCACTTCATATAATCCAGGATAAAACAAAACAAAACAAAAACAAAATGCTAATTATAAACCTGCTGCTTCCCAAATAAGGAAATTTGACAAGATAAAATTACTAGAAGGACTGGATGCTAATCTGAAGTCATTTCAGAGTATATAGGAGAAGTTTTGGAGTCACAGAAGTTTAATTATACTGCAAAACCTTCTGAACAAATTGTGCAAATACATATTAGTACACATTCTGAATAAATGACTACACTGAGTTTGGAATTATGTCCATTTATTTATTTTTGTAAACCAGATGAGCACTCCAGGTGGACCTGCATGTTTATTTTTAAGAACAATGCAAGATAAATATACAGCCAGATACCAAAAGTTAACATCAGATCATGTTAACACAAAGTATTATAGACCAGATAATGTAATGATAATTGCACATTGATAATAACTCCTAGCATCATCTTCTCACTACTGCATAAAAAGAGAAAAATAAAATACTATTAACACAATATGCATTTCCAGCCATTCCATTATTTAAACAGTTTGTACTTAACAGAAGATTGGTTACAGCATGATTTTTAGTTTTCTGTTTAAATTGTAAAGATACAGAGGATGCTGGTGCAAATTAAACATTAACAGCATTTCTATTATGAAATGTAACAGATGCTATAAACTAATCATACACTCAGGAGAATTATATAAATGTGTTCAAAATGATTTACATTGCTCAATGCATATCTTTTTAGCAGCATATGATTAAGTTTTATATTACTTCTTACATAAAACATACATGCCGAACATATTCTGAAGAAATGGTCAGTCTGTACTTGTCTTCTACTTACAAAAAAAAAAAAAAAAAAAAAAAAGACCGAAGCCTGGGAAATTTTTGATTAGTCTCAGAAAAATACTCAAATGTACATTAGTTCATTATGGTAAAACATGACACGAGACTGCAAACATGATGACTGAAATTAATAAGTACCCCTAGGACTTTACAGAAAGCATACTACACTGTAAAGTGTGAATTTTAAATGACCCATTTATCAATTCCCTACACATTGAAATTCACATAAAAAACACTGGCACTCTACCAAAACCAAATCTTGCACAAGTGAAGCAGAAACTCTTGGTTACAAAAAGTAATACAGTTTATGTGTGAACCATTTCCAGAATATACACAAAATACATAGAGGGGTTCAGTAATCAACAGTAACACCTACACTAACAAAGGAGAATATGAGCTACACATAATGTAAGGAGGTATTATGTTAAACAGCTAAAGTATCAGTGCAATGCAACACAGTGCAAGGTAGAATCAGCATAATTTCTGATGTATGATTTAATAAACAATCTGAATCACACGACACAGCATCTAGTAATACAAGACTAAATCTCAAGGGGTTGTTTTTTGACACAATGCACAGAAAGCTCACCGCCAGCCGAAGCAAAAATGGAAAGAATACCATACCTTTAAATGCTAATTAATATAATGTATAAATGTACAAATTACAAATATGAGAGCTCGTACTGTAATAGTACATATGATTTATACATATTAAGGTAGGTTGCAAATGAAATAAAATATTTCCAAATGACAACAATCTCTTCTACACATTTACCGAGTAGGTGTCACTAAATGCAGATTAGTGACATTAACTGAACAGGTATTATCTGGGCATAAAAATGCATCAAAAAGGAATGAATGAATATAATGGATGGTATGATGAAGTCTATAATGGATGGTATGGTGAAGTCTAATTCACTACTTCTACTTATGACATGCATTCCATGGTTACATGACTGCCGCAAAATAACACAAAAAGCAGTGTATGACAGAATTAGACTTAAATGCATCAAGTCATTTGCCTTAATTAAAATGGATTACGTTGAACATTACACAATGAAGGAATCCCTGGATGTCACATATTAATGTCAATAAGGGACAACACATATCCATTGTAGTGAATAGGTTAATACTGGCTGCTGACAAGTATTATGATAAACAACTGAAATTAAACAGAGGTACAAGGAAGCACATAATGCAAGAATCATTGTTTCTCAGACAATGAAAGTGTAGAGGATGTGTTTCCGCTGTAGTGACCCCTAACCGGGAAAAGCCGAAAGACACAAGAGTTCAACAAAAACACTGCCTTACTGGCATTCTGGTAGTACTGCCATACTACCCACCTCTGGCAGCCTACCAAAGCTTTGAGCCCCTCCCACTGCCTGTCTGTGGACCAATCACCTAGCAGTACTGGGACTGCCTTTCAGATCCACAGATATGACCCTTTCAATTTTCTAATGCCATAGTAAGAGGTGGATCTCTGAAAGACTGCCTCTTACTCTGGATCTCTTCAGCTGCTGAGCTCAGATAAGAAAAGCTTTGGGTTTATTATTTCCTCACTCTGCTTTCTTCTATCAGTGCATGGATAGCGTATTATGCTGCCTGTTTGTTTCTCATTAGAAATTTTGTACATGCTCAGGTTTTTACTTGACTGCATGGTATAAGCCTTATACTGTTTACTCTAAGCTGACTGTTGGTTTCTGGTGATTTTTAACCCTTCCAATGTGTTTTACAGCCACTTGTGAATGTTTAAGTGAGTTTCTGTATTATTGGCATTTTATTATTCAGTTCCTGTCGTTAAATTGTGCTTCCAGAGCTCTAAGTTAATTGCTTCTGTTTTTTTCTGGTTGATTAAATGCTTCACTTGGAAGTTTTGACAGAAAAAATGCAGATAATACATTTTTTTTATTTACGGTTATAAATATTTGAGGTGACTGAGCAGGATTACAGCATTTTAAATGATTTTTTTTTTCGTTTACATTGAGATTTCAGTGCATTTTGTATGTTAAACATTTCTGACAAGATTTTTCATAAGTTTATGCTTTACTTCTTGTCTAATAATATTTTATGCTGTTTCTATTCATTTGTGGACCTTTGGTGCATGCATTTGAATTTTATCCAGTGCAGTTTTCAGAACAGTGCGGCAGAAATAGACTTCATTTTGTTATTTAGAAGGAGAAGACTGGAATTTCTTCTGCTTTTATTGTCTAAACATACAGCCGTTATTTTGTATTACTCTGACTAGTTTTTATTCTTTGACTTGATAAGACTCTGATATGCCCCTCCACCACCATCTTCACCTTGTGCACATAAAATCATAAATGTAAATCAAGAGAAATGCCTCACCCTATGGTTTGTGACTCTACAGTAGCCTTGGGCAGGACTTATTTTGCCTACAGGCAAGAGGGTGAGGCACATCCTGTATCAGTGCCTGGTTTAGGTACAGCAGAACCGAACTCTTTAGGTGCAGGGCGAAGTCAGAGTGCATCTAGACTGGATTTTTTAAACATATCACAGCTCACAAGGTAATGTTGATCAGCTGCCCTTGGCAGCATCTGCATAATGTATACATGTTGCATTTCAGGCATTAGCTACAGGTGTACTAAGAGAAAGAATTTTCTAAACTAGAAAACCTATTGCATGTGAAAAATAATACTGTATTAAAGTGTCAGCCATCATCTTTGGCACTGTCATAAAGTTTGTTTCCCATTTTTGTTTGAATTATACATGTAAGACATGTTTCTCAAATTTTTCATCATACCATGTCCCTGACACAATGTACGGCATATAAACTGTGTCTTACTGTCAAACAAGATGCTGCAGAACAGAATCACGTAAATCACCATTTGCATGATGCAAGTCCTGTGCAAGCATTAACATCAATATACTGCATGTAAATACAAAGGTAACAAGTACTGTCTACAGCTTAGAGTACTAGACTTTTCACTTGTGTCTGATTTGCATTTTCATATCTAAAAAAGGACTGTGGAAATAAAGAGCCATGTGGAATTAGATTTTGAATACAATTTAATACACAAATCCTTAATTTTGTAAACTGTGACACAGAGCAGATGTATTAACAGTATTTTTCTAATTTCCTTGCTGATAGAAATCATATAACTAATTTTCTTAATATGTTTATCTTTGGGTTTGCTAGGGACAACTCACTCTGGGGTGTTTGAGTGTCGTAGGATGACCTAACAACAACCCACAGTTTGCAACTGTCTGCGAACTTTGTAAGCCAGAAGTCTTAGCTTCTTGCTTGGAGAGCTATGTAAAAAGAAGTTATCACAAGCACCAAGCCCTGAGAGACAATGCTGGTCACTTTCATATTTTCTGATGAGACACTTAAAACTAGATTGTGTCTACAAGCTAGTTTACTATCCACCAGACCACATATGGGTCAGTTTTAAAGCATTTAGCTTTTGTATGATGCCTGTATGATGCCTGCATGGGGAATGAAGCTGAAGGCCTTGGCAAGGTCAAGATACACCACGTGCACTGTGTGACCATCACCTACAGCCTGCGTCACCCTTTTGAAGAAATTTACTGGATTAAATAGACAGGATTGACTCTCTACAAGGCCAGACTGTTGGGAGTCAAGTCTAACAAGATTCCTGACATCACATTTAATGAGTTATAATACATTTGCTTTCCAGATGAGGCTTGTAAAGTTGATAATTCTGTAATTACTTGGGTCAGTTGTAAGGCCAGCCTTATGGAGGGGTATCACTACTGCTGGGAACCACTCATGAGGGACAAAGCTAATAGCTAAACTTAAACAATTTGAAGAGTGTGTCTTCAAGACATGTTTAACTCTATAAATTAAGGAAGCAGGTATACTGTCATGTCCCGAGGAGAAAGTATTTTGGTGTTGGTTAGCATTTTCAGTAAATGATCTTTGGAGATAATTGAAGCAGTAAGGGATTCAGACATTTAAGGGCTTTGAATAGATGTCTCATGGGTAAATCTGTTCGCAAGTATCTTGAAAGACAAACACACGCACACACACACACACACACACACCTTATTAATTTAGGATTTTTTAATTTTATTTACAGTCACTTTTTTTTCTTTCATAAAGCATTTTTAACGAGCTGTGCAGATGCACTACTTACTAATGTGTTCATGTACCTATGCATATTTTGCTTTATGTAACTCATGCTTGTACACAATAACATCAGCAGAAGTATGCCATTACATATTTTAAAACATACTTCCAAATTGCCTAGGTGAATGGCACTAGTTCAGAATCTGCTTGAAGTACGAAAATTAATCTGATTCAAAATTCAAATAGCACTTTTACAAAAGGGACAAAGTTCTACAGCTCTCAAATCCAAGGGCTCTGCTCCCCGCAAACCATTACTTAATGAAATCAACTCTGATGTTGTTTTACTTTGGAGAAAGAGACACTTCCCCTGCATATGAAGAAAAGTGCAAACTCACACTCTATTTCCATACATTGTACACTACTTTGCTTAGCACTAGCTGCATTCCATACCTTAACAGTAGATAACCATTTCACATTTCTGGATGCAGTACAGTGCAGATACTTTGTTATGCCTTGTTTGCTGAAATAAATAAGCATCTAACTCACAATATAAATATTATGCAAGTCATATCTGCTCACTTCAAATGCACTGACCACCACTTTCTACAACTCATTACTAAACACCTTATTTAATTTCTTAGCTCACAATGCTATAAATGAAATGCTTAAAACTGTAACTCACTTACCTTATAAGTATTAAAATCCAAGCACAGACTTATAACTCACTACAGTGCAACAAATTTTCAGTTTCTAAACTCAAAATATTAACCTCCCCCCACAAACACACACAACAGCATGAAGATTCTTAAAGACAGATGTCGTGTGAGACAAATAACGAAACACAGTGAATGTAGACTGTATCTTGAGACACTTTTCCAAAATGTTGAAATTCAGTCCAGAGCCTCCCAACAATAAGCATTTTAACAAATATGTATGCACTAATACTCTCTGGCACTGTGAGGTTTACTGAATAGCTTAACATGAGTCTGTGAACTTCACAAAAAAGTGAATGTAAATTGTAAAATGAGAAATTTGTGTCGCATAAAAAATCTCACATATGAACCATACTATAATTTTCAAAAGGTTTCGAAGAAACTCCTTCTAAAATGTGCCAGTGCCCACCCCACTGACAACTATAACAGAAATATTTCCAGTGAAGTCAGTGATATTTGTGTGTGTGTGTGTGTGTGTGTGTGTGCGCTCGCGCCTGTAAAACAAGGGTGATCACACGGTCATAATATATTGCAAATGCCATGCTTACCACTTTCTGACTGCACTATGCTGCAGATGTACTTGCTCCCCACTATCATACTTACCAGCTGTAAACACTGGCTCTACATATCATGTGCATATTTGTACACATCTTTGCTACACACACTGCCACAATACATTACGTATAGTTTACATGTTAGAAGTAGTACAAGACACTTTTGTGAGGTCAGTTTTCTTGCATTCTATTACAGTTTTTCAAAGGATTATAAACAGGTCACTATCATAAGTAGTCTGTAATGTGTTCTAGAAACAGATTCCAATAAACTGCTCTTGAGGAGAATTATTTGGCATCCATTTTGACAACACATACATGAAAGATAAGCACTTAAAAAAAAATCACTGATGTGGGTAAGCAAGCCCAGACAAATCAACATGTTAGAGGCCCAGTTTTATATTTCCAGGTGGTCTCTCTAATGGGAACAAGGTGGCTTGGCACCTGAAACTTTCACAGGCTACTAACACTTCCCTACCATCCTCTCCACAAATGACCTTCAAACTGCAGTGATGACACAGAGTATAATCAGTGACCTCTAGGCTATATTAGGAAGAGGTAAAGGGAATGGTGTGTAGGTATGTTGAGAAGGATGAAAATGAACTATCATTTTGATATATATCAGGTATGAAGAGGTCCATACTCATCTACAGCAGAATAGAGTCCTGCTTTTATACTTCTGGGTGGCCAACCTCAAGGGAACATATTTCTGATTACCCTTTTTGTAAAATATAAAGTTCAAATCAACCTTATAGTATTTAGTGCAGCATAATTAGCTAATGTAAACATGCCAAGCTGGGAAGGCAAAGTTTTCCTGTATTTCTTCAAACAATAGAAATGCATGAATTCAGTCAGCCACTTGGCTGCTGTCATTTTATAAACGTTACAGCCAAGTTTTTTTTTTTCCTGGAGAAAGAGACAAATAAATGTTTCTTACATATAAAACCTGATGCTTCTGTGGATGTGCATACAATCTGACCTCTATCTGATTAGTTGGGAAATAATACATGCAAGTGTATTGACACATTTAGGTTTGCATTGGTGGCTACTTTAGGACGGCATAAATGAAGGATTTGCTCTTAAGGACACTGTATCCTTGTAAATTATGAAGTATGGAGAATTCACAGATGAGGCCTGCAATTTCAACACTCTTCTAACTACAGTAATAGTAACCAGAAAAAGTGTTTTCCAAGACAAGGATTTCAACTCAATAGCTTAAGTTGGTTTAAAAAGAGGAAGACTGAGCTTTTCATGAACAACGTATAAATCCAATGAAGAATAGAATCCCTTAGTGAAGGCCTCACAAGAAAAGTACACGGCAGAAGAGGCTATTTAACAAATCAGGCTGAGGTGATGAATACATGAGAAATAAAAGGTACTGTGGATGAGAATGTTGCATTTGTTAATACTAATACAATAAATGAACTTATGACCATGGTGATGATGTTATTTTCAATTCACACTCTGTGACTGTAATTGATATGGGAATGCAAAAAGCCATATTATTACTGGATGCTGTGAATGAACTAGTAAACAATGATACAAAAACAACTGTTTATGCTGCTGCATGTTTCAAATGAATAATAGTAATATGGAGCATGATGATTATGCTCCAATATCCGGAAAAAGAAAAATCATTTAAGCACATCTATAGTGCGAGACCTGATCTTAAACAAATGTTAACCACCCCCTGCTTCACTTGTTAAGACTGGCAATCATGCTAGGCAGTTAAATCTGCCAGTACTGATCAGTAAACAACAGCAACAAAATTAAAAATCATATTTATTTTGTCTGCTGTCTGCTGGTAATGTGCCCCTGACTATCTGTAATTTGAGAGTGTGTACTACTGTCTTTCTGACAGTGCTCATCAAGTGTTTTATGGCTTTGGAAACCAGCAAAACTCTCAGTGCTTTTCTTGTAACTAGTAGTAAAATGGAGCAGGTAAAGCTCCATGCACTAGAAAGAATTATGACTGGTTCTCTGATCACAACCCTTTACTATGTGTTCTTGACACGGATGCCAAGATTCACCTCTTGGGTTTTGCACTTGAGGTAAATTTCTTGGCATCCATATCATGAACACATAATAAGCTGGTTATTATTGACAATCTGCTAATAATCCTTTACATTCATAGGATACATCAAATTGAAGCTGAAAGGAACTTAAAAATTGTGCCTATCAATGATGTGGTTGCACACATGGCCATGGTATTGCTGAAAAATGTGAATCTATGGTTATTTAATGGCAGTGAAACATTCACTGAAAACGAGGCACAGATGTGACATATTAACAATAAAGTGACTGTAATGGTAAAAATTATGTTATTAACATTTCTGGTACTCATTTGACTGATGAAGAAATGGAAGTTTTTAGATTAGGTTTAAAATTCACACCATCAAATTTTCTACATTCACAAAATCTGAGACTTCTTTTCCTGGTTAGGGGTCATCACAGCAGATCACCTGTCTGCTCATGATTGGCAGTGGAGTTTTACGATGTCTAGTTGCCAGCCTGGCGCCCAACCTTCCACAGAAGGCACACACACACACATGCACTCACATCTAGGGCCAATTTAGAGTGTCCAATCTACCTACACAGCATGTCTTTGGGATGTGGGAGGAAACCAGAGCACCCGGAAGAAACCCATGCGACCACAGGGAGGACATGCAGACTCTGCACAGAAGGCACCCCAGCCAAGGATCGAACCAGGGAACCTCTTGCTTTGAGGCAACAACACCAACGGCTGCACCACCATGGCCTCCCATATTCACAAACTCTGAGACTAGAATGTCTTAAATGGCGTAGAAACTTTCATTTGTTCTACCATTTCAAAGATGAAGCACACTTACTTTACAACATGCCTTGGAATGATGAATCTGATTATGGTTTTTACTTTACCTGTTTTGAAAATGGCACATCTGATATAAATATGATGGATACAAATCAAATGCAATACACAAATTAATTTATCCATGCTTATAAAAATGATAAAAAAGTTAAAGTTCACCAGTTACAAATGATGAGATAGATCAGTTTTTACAACCTTTCAGGAAAATAAAACACTCCAACAAAAGTGCTGAATATAACATGGATAAGATTCTACAAAATTTAAGAAAGAATTCAAAGTTGGTAATCAGGAACTTAATTCAAGTGCAGTGCTGTCCTAAATACCCCAGAATATTTACATACCTGTCTGGAGCACTTGTCAGATAGTGTTTGACAAAAAATATATATGAGGAAGCATACAGTTACATTACATCTTGGATTAAGATACTGAACTGGGATGTTTTCAAAACAGTGTTCACAAGTTATACAGTGGAGGTTCATAACGGGAGTTTCAGGCAGTCACCCAGAACCTATGGCTTTAGGGAATCACATTGGGTAGCCAGGCAGTGTGAAAGATGAAGTAATTTTCATTTTATATCATGTGTCAGCAGCTGTGCACTACAGCAATGCTCCATGTACAAGTGTCTGCTTACTGATTCAGCAGACACTTACACATGGTCAACAACTTGACAATGCACAGTTTAGAGACTGATCAATCACTATAGTTGTCTTATTTCTGTTATCTGAAAACAGGAAGTGCAACATGTGAGCAGCCATTAAACTTTTGAGACTTGAGACGAGTCAAGGGAAGAAAGACCAGCGTAGTTCAAGAAAAAGTTCATTCAAGATCTCTTGTAATGGACTCCAAATTATTCCTAACTGGCACCAATGCACTGCTCAAAGAGCACTCCTTTGAGGCTGGCATTAACATCTGCAGTCTCTCTGCACTGAGCTTGACTCCAAGGAAATGATCTCCAACATTCAGTCTGACAATCTGACTTTGGGCCCAATAATGAGCACTTCAACCCCAAAGGCCTAAATACTAACCCCTACCAAAATTGGTATTGTTGCCGACAAGACAGGCATCCAGTTTGACTCCAATGTCTAAGCCATTAAGGTTGAAGGCCCTACTGATGCCAAAAACACTGATCATCCTTACCTATGGCAAGATCTAAATTACAGTTGCAGATTCTGAAGCCTATGTCCCCAAAGTCAAAACCACAGTCAGTGTTGACAGTTCTCCCAAAGTCTATGTCCACACCTCTTGGACTGCCTTTGGCCTCATTCAAAAAGGCCCTGGGATCAACAGAACTTATGAGGAAAACTATGAAGATTTTTGGAAAACATGAATGGATTGTAAAAGCACCTCTGCCCATCTGAAAAACAGAGGGGGATGAAGGTAGCATGCAGCTTTTTCTGGACTCTAATAAAGGTTTTCAGAAACTTCTTCCAGCTGACTTGTAGTGTTCAAATGGAAAAGACCTAGATCTTGCTAATGGTGATCTCATTCCTATGATATGAGAGATTATTTATAGATCTTTGACAGAAGTCAAACTCAAAGTCATGACAAGTACAACTTTTTGAAAACAACTTGAATGGTAAAAGAAGACTAAGCCCTAAGACCTATCAGGGAAACTAAAAAGAAAACATTGTGCAAAAATACAGAAGAAAATGGCAAATTGATGTGAATTGTACATCAGAAATTGAATGAAGGTAAAATAAAACTATGAAATAGCAAATGATAGAAATTTTCAGAAACAAAAAACAGCCAAATTAATTTTGTAAAATGCAGTGTGTGATGTTTTCTCAGAAGGACTTAGCCTGAATATGTGATAAATAAGATCTGGAGAGGGACTTCTATTCTCAGAACATCATAGGTAAATGCAGCATGCTCAGGAATGCTCACAACTGTGGATTCATGAATTAAACATCTCTACTCCCCACAAAATTTTTAGGTTAAATCCATTATAGTGGTGCCTATGGTGGGTGTTTTTGGTGTTAGTATAGTGAAGTACCATCTTTAAACTTTCATTTTGGATGAATTAGTGTAAAGGGCATTGAAATTATGTTTTTTCTTGCAACCTTATCAAGCAATAAGGAGTTTAGTTTGGTGGGAAAGATGCATGATGGATTTCAAAAGTGCTAAGTTCTGAATGATATCGACTACACTATCTGGCTTAAAGAAAGAAATCATTCAGGATGAGAAACAACTGAGAGTACTGACTCCACTGGGTGACAATTAAAATTGACAGCTGACAGGCTGGAGACCCAAAAACAGATGCTTACAGCCCATGACTCACAATAAAAAGACTTTTGTGATTTCAGCTTCATATGGTACACCTACGTTTTTACTTTAACTGTGTATATGTACATACACAGGATTTTTACTGTCTACACATTCATGCTGAAGGTACTGGTGTGTATTGCAAATACAGAGCTTGAGCTCTTCCACTCAGCATTTGCAGATAGTACTGTGTGTAAAAGCTGGTGTCAGTTTGTTATGACCTTTAACATGGTTTCCATATCAACATCCTGTCTGCATTCATAAATAGTGCTATGGCTTTTTGCCTGTATAGAAATGTCCTGCTGTGTCCCAATGTTGTTACAACCTAAGCCACTGTAAAGTTGTTTCCTAAATGGATATGCTCAGTGCATTATTGCAGTTCATGTGACTGGCACTGTTGTCATCGAACTACCTACTAACTGAATTCATATGCTTGTTAGGTGCCTACCTAGAAGTTAATTTACAAGCTCAATCTGCCACCTGGTCTTGTTTGGTCCATCATCTTATGAAATTTATGTTAGCAAAGCCTTGTCAAGCCTTGTCAGTGCCATCCAGAAAAGAGCATGTTATCATAGTTGCCTGATTTTGTTTCTTGGTATTCAGCCAGTTGGCAAACTTTTTTTCTTTTCTTTATGAGTTTCCAGATGAGCTATAGCATTTGGCATGCACAGGTACTGCCATGTACAGACATAACTAGATACTTACCATAACAAAAGATATGTAAATTGAAGGTCCATATTAGGTAACCTGCAGGATACCTGCAGTACTGATGCCGCAAAAAACAGGACTTTACTGCTGATAAAATTTTCCTAGGCTTCCCGGAAACCTCAAACTTCTCAACATACTTCACTGGTCTCTCACCTTCCCTTTCTACTGTTATCATACTGATCATAGGGGGAAAAATGCAAAAGACAGAAGAATGGAAAACTGTACACATCCTAAATCCTGCTTGGTGGCCACTGTCCTAGAAATACATCATGAATGAGACTAACCATGAAAGAAGACCAGATCCTGACAACATTCTTTACACTGTCTCAAACATGTTTTAAGGGAAGGCAATTATGTGGCTGCACAAATGCCATCAGTGATGTATTGTACAATTCTCTAGTGCAATGAATCCCATGAGCTAAATTAAGATGCCTTTCATATTCGCTGCATCAGAACTTGATTTTTTTTTTCTAACTGGGTAAGCATACTGGCTAAAAGTGTCCCTTTTCAGGGGTAAACCAGGAACACTGTCTGGTTAAGTTACAGTTTGCATGTGAAAACGGAGGGAATCAAATCCAGGATACAGGCTGAAGCTCATAGCTTTTACCTTCTTTCTTAAGCTACTTACAAACTTTCTTACTCCATCTATGTAACAAAGCAGGAAAAAGTACAGTTGTGTACACTTACCATAAACGTAGATGTTCAAGTGTATTCACTGTTGCAGTCATTACATTTGGCTAATCTGCTTGCAGGTTGCACTCAGTCGGCCTGAATAACAAAGTCTTGGGTCCTGCGTCAGTTGCTGTCTCCTCTTCCATGACGTCAGGTCGTCAGGGGTATAAACCATGCAGCCAATGCCATTTTATTCAGTTTTTCTTACCCCAAATGTCAGGTGCCCCCCAAATGGGGAGCAAAAAAAAAAAAAAAAAAAAAAAAATATATATATATATAAAACAGCAACATATATGTAAATGCACTTTTAGCAACATAAACTTTACCTTCATCTAAAATCAAATACACCACAAAGGCTTTAGACTATAGTGAAGGAAAAAGAAGTTATAGAAAAGGGGGATGGTGGGTGGGTAATCCGGACTGCAACAGTGAATACACTCGGACATCTACATTCACGGTAAGTGTACACAACTGTACTATGTTCTTCGTGTTTCACTGTTGCAGTCATTACATTTGGGTAGAATCCCAAAGCTATGGATGGGAGGATGGAACTAAATAGCATTAGGAGTGGCTATAAGGCTCTGCAGAACTGCAGTGGCAAAGCCTGCCCTGGATTTAGAGAAGAGAGGAAAATGATAATGCTTTGTGAAGGTATGAACAGAGCTCCAAGTAGCAGCTTCTAGAATGTCTTTGGTTGGAACTGCTCTGAGAAAGGCTGCTGAGGTAGAGGCAGCTCTGGTGGAATGTAACCGGATTCCCTTGGGCAGAGGTTTACCATGATGCAAGTAGCAGAAACTAATGCAGTGGCTGATCCACTTAGAAATAGTCTGCTTTGATATAGCCTTCCCCTCTGATCCTGAAGCAAATGCCACCAGTAGTTGCTCAGGCTTTCTTAGAGATTTGGTCCTGTTTAAGTAGAATCTTAGTTGTCTGTGTACGTCCAATGAATGCAGAATCCGGTCCCTCTTGTTCTGCGGATTTGGGTAAAATGTTGGCAGGTGAACAGTTTGGTTAAGAGCCACACTGGATACCACCTTAGGCATAAAGGAAGGATTGGTCCTGAGGGACACCCTGTCTGGGTAAAATGTAATAAAAGGCTCTACAGCCATGAGAGCCTGTAGCTCTGAAATTCTTCTTGCTGAAGTGATTGCCAAAAGGAAAGCTGTTTTACAAGATAAAAACTTTATATCCGCAGTAGCTGCTGGTTCAAAAGGAGGCAGGGTGAGTTTTTCCAGCACAAAATTGAGGTCCCATGCAGGAGTTTGTGATCTTCTGGGAGGACTTAAATTTTTGTCCCCTCTAAGATACTGTTTTAGCAGAGGATGAGAAAAAATGGGAGGCTCCATGTTGTAATGAGCCAAGATGGCAGAGGCATGGATTTTTATTGAAGAAAAGGATTGGCCCTTGTCAAGCATCTCAGTCAAGTATTGTAAAATCTGAGGGATGTTTGGTTTTGCTGTGTCCGTTCCTTGTGCTTGGTTCCAAGCACAGAATCTCTTCCATTTATCAGCATAAGATTTTCTAGTACTAGGCCTTCTGGCTTCCAAAATGACATCCATCACAGATTTACTGAGAGGTGTTTGAATAATTACATGATCAGCCATGCTGCAAGGTTCAGAGTTTGGGGCTGAGTGTGCAGAATTTGATTGTTCTGCTGAGACAGCAGATGAGGTATTTGAGGCAAGTACCAAGGAGGGAGTTGAGACATATTCCTTAGAATTGGGTACCAGTGCTGGTGAGGCCAGTCCGGAGCAATTAGGATCATTTTTGTTTTTTCCTGTCTGACCTTTAGTAAGACTTTGGAGAGAAGAGGCAGAGGGGGAAAGGTGTTGACTGATAGGTTTTTCCAACTGAAGGATAGGGCATCCACTTTCCATGCTTGTCTGTGATAAGTGCTTGTGCAGAATTTGTCCAGTTGATAATTTTGGGGAGAGGCAAACAGATCTATGTCTGGGCTCCCCCATTTCTGTGTTACCATGCTGAAGATTTGTGGATCCAGTTTCCACTTGTGCGGGTCCATAAGATTTCTGCTTAGGTCGTCTGCCAGAGTATTTTGTTTTCCTGGAAGGAACTGAGCTTGAAGATGTACTTGGTAAGTCAAGGCTGTGTTCCACAATGCCATGGCTAGTCTGCAAAGGGGGTAGGAATGTGTACCCCCTGCTTGTTTATGTACCACATAACCGTGGTGTTGTCCGTCTTTATCAGTAGTTGTCCTGGATGAAGTAAGTCCTTGAAGGCTGCCAGGGCATTCTAAACAGCTAGCATCTCTTTCTGGTGGATATGCAGATGTATGTGTTTTGGGCTCCATATGCCCTGAATGCATCTCCCCGCCAGTTGGGCCCCCCAAACATAGTCTGATGCATCTGTAGTTAGGGTTTGGGTGGCAGGGGGTAGAGTGAATGACAGTCCCTTATTTTGGTGACATGTCTCTGCCCACCAAAGAAACTCCTGTTGTAGGCAGGGAATGAGAGGAATCATTGTTTCCAGACTGTGACAATGTTGACTCCATAAACTTCTTAGGTACCGCTGAAGTTTCTTCATATGCAGTCTTGCATATGGAATTAGTAGAATGCAGGATGCCATGAACCCCAAAGCCTGCAGAATCTGTCTTGCAGATAACTGGGTTTTTGTTGCCATCTGTTTGAAGTATGTAGTCAGTTCCCTTTGTTTGTCTGGCGTAAGGTAAGCCATCTGGGCAGTTGTATTCAAGCTTGCACCCAGGAATGTAATTTTTTTGAGAGGGTACCAGTTGTGATTACTTTTCGTTTATTGTGTACCCTAGGCATGTTAGAAGCCTTTTTACAAACACCAGATGTTGAAGAAGAATGTCCTTGTTCTCTGCTTGAATGAGACAGTCATCCAAGTAAGGATAAATTTGTATGCTTCTTTGTCTGCAAAATTCAATTACTGGTGCCAGGCACTTTGTAAAGACCCTGGGCATAGTAGATAAGCCAAAGGGCAGTGCAGAGAATTGGTAATGCATAAAACCTCCCTTGAAGCGGAGCTATCTTCTGCATGATTCCCTTATTGGGATATGCAGGTATGCCTCTTTTAAGTCTAGAGTCACTAACCAAGCGTTCCTACACAGCATAGGCAGTAGCTGTTGTCAAGTCAGCATTTTGAATTTTGGAATGTCCAGGAACGTTTTCAAAACTGATAAGTCCAGTATTGGATGCCAGGCATTGTCTTTTCTGGCTACCAGGAACAGTCTTGAATAAAAACCTTGTCCTTTTTCTTGTTCTGGTATTGGTTGAATAGCCCCCATATCCATGAGGGACGTAACTTGTTTCTAAGCCGCTGCCCATTGATTTTGTGGCAGATCTGGCCAACCGTTTGGAATTGGCAAAGTATGGAAATGAAATTTGTACCCCTGGGATACTATGTTTAATACCCACTTGTCCTGGGTAATTAACTGCCAATTTTGAGCATGAAGTGCTAATTTTCCCCCCAAGGGGGCTGCCAAAAGTTAAGTGCTTGGTAATGGTAGAGAGAAGTCATTGAGACTGCTTACCTGTAGGGTTGTGCTTTGTTTCCTCCAGATTTGGAGGTGGAGGCATCCCATTGCTTTGACCTGTAAGAACCCTATGATTGGTATCTAGAGCCTTTTGAGTGCCTGTATTTGCCTTGAGAGCCTCTGTTGGACACAGGAAAGGACCATTTTTAGTAGGCCAATGCCTACTGAATTTGGGGGGCTGCACTTGTAAGAAATCTTTTACAGTTTGCATATATTTAGCTTTGTCTTCTATTTTCTTTAAAACCTCTTCTGCCTTACTACCAAACAGAGTATCAAAGTAAAGGGGCATCCAACAATTTAGCTTTAACATGATCAGGCAGATTTTGCTCCTTGAGCCAGGCATGCCTTCTAATCACAGATCCAGTATCTGCGGCCCTGGAAGAGGCCTCCAAGGAATCAAAACCACATTGCAAAGTATGCTTTCCAACCTGTTCTGCTGCATGCAATAATTCCTGTAATTCTTTATTTTCCACACAATCAGAAATCAACATCATTTTCTGTTTCAATAAGCCCATAACATGCTGTTGATATTTAAGCATACGAAATGAGAAGTTACGTACCTACCATAATGTTCCATGTTAGTTGTCTTCTCTCACCTTCTTTCTTGCTGGATGGGTTCGGAGCTGAACCTCGGCTCCGACTCGTCCACTACTAAAGCTCGAGAGCTAATTTTACCGGCTCGAGGCAACCCTATATCCCATGATGCTAGGCGATAACTCCCCAGATCTCGTTTGGAAGCTGAAAACCCAGCATAGGCCAAATAGTCCTCCAACTGGAAAGGAGGAGGAAGGAAGATAAAAACCCCAAAGGTTGCTATCTACGCTAGCTACCCTAGGACCACCTAGATGGTGAAAGAGGAATATAAGGACCCTTCAAGGAAGGGAAGATCTTTTTGGTCTGTCCAGGCTAGGGGGATGGTGGGTGGGACGCAAGAAAGAAGGCGAGAGAAGACAACTAACATGGAACGTTATGGTAGGTACATAACTTCTCAATGTTAAGTTGTCAATCTGGCCTTCATTCTTGCTGGATGGGACCGCGTCCCTAGCACCTTCATCCTGGGTGGCTCATTGGAACAGACTCTTGAGAACGGTGGAACCAAAATTTGCCCTGTTTCTGGAGGCCATGTCCAATTTGTAATGTGAGACAAAGGTATGAGGAGAGGCCCATGTGGCTGCCGCACAAATAGTGTCTATCGGCAGTCTAGCTTGAAAGGCTGTTGATGTAGCTAGTGCTCTGGTTGAATAGGCTCTTGGCCTAGAAGGCAATTGTTTACCTCTGAGATGATAAATACAAGTGATCACAGAAGACAGCCACCTAGACAGGGTTACCTTAGATACTGGAAGGCCTTTCTTATTCTCTGCATAAGATAAGAAAAGTTGATCAGATTTCCTGAACTGTTTAGTTCTGTCCAGATAGTATCTGAGCTGGCGATGAACATCCAGACAATGTAGCTTTTGCTCCGCCCTGTTTGAATAATTTGGGAAGAAAACTGGGAGGTCAATTGATTGATTTAAATTTGTCTGCAAAGCCACCTTGGGTACAAAAGAGGGGTTAGTTCTTAGAGAAACTCTGTCTTTGTGAAAAACTAAATAAGGAGGACGAATGCATAGAGCATGAAGTTCAGATACTCTCCTAGCTGATGTAATAGCGACTAGGAAGAGTGTTTTCCAGGAAAGTAATTTCAGAGAGCAGGAAGCTGCAGGTTCAAAGGGAGGTAGAATCAAAGATGATAAAACTAAGTTTAGATCCCACTGTGGCGGAGGATCTTTGATGGGGGGCTTGAGTAAAAAGATACCTATAAGGAACGCTTTGCACAGCCTATGGGACATGATGTTGCCATCCAACAGGCCTATGTGAAAATTTGAAATGGCTGCCAGATGAACTTTCACTGTGGAAGAAGAAGAACCTGAATGAAAAATTTCAGCTAGGAAATCCAAGACCGAGTGAATAGGGGCAGTGAAAGGATCTATATTTCTAGCCTTTGCCCAGAAGGAAAAACGTTGCCATTTACTAGCGTAGATCCTTCTAGTGGAAGATTTAAGGGAAGCTACTATAATATCCCGGACAGGATTTGAAATCCTAGGAAGCCTGGCTAGGGATGGAAAAGGAGCAACCAAGCAGTGAGGTTGAGAGAATGGAGGGATTGGTGCAGCTGCTCCGACGGATGGGTGAAAAGATCTGGCACTGGATCCAGATGCCAAGGCTGCTCCAAGAGATAACGATGCAGGAACGGAAACCATATCTGTCGAGGCAAATAAGGGGCAATGAGAATCATCTTTGCTCTCAAGGCGGTTGCTTTCTGAATAACTTGTGTTATTAACGGAAAGGGGGGAAAGGCGTAAAGAAGTCCCCGAGGCCAATCGTGGACTAGAGTGTCTCTGGGGGGATGGCCTGGAAGGAGGAAGAGGGTGAGGAAGTTGGGGCATTTGCTGTTATGAGGTGTAGCAAAAAGATCACAGCAAGGAAGGTCCCACTTCTGAAAAATCTCTTCAGTCACAGATTGTTTGAGAGACCACTCGTGTGGCATGAGAATAGCTCTGCTCAACCTGTCCACTATGATGTTGGACTTCCCGGGGATATGCGTTGCTATCAGAAACCGCTGAGAAGAGATCGCCCATTGCCAAAGTCTGAGTGCTTCTCGACACAGGGGATAGGACTTGGTTCCCTCCTGCTTGTTGATATACCACACTACGGACATATTGTCCGTTGCAATAGTCCCCAGGGGAAGAGAGGTGTGGAGGGCTTGCAACGTCAAAAGCACTGCTCTCATCTCCAGGACATTTATGTGCAGGTGGCATTCGAAGGGTCGCCATGTGCCATGGACTGTCCTGCCCTGCAAATGCCCCCCCACCCGATCAGGGAGGCATCCGATGTGACCGTGGCGACTGGGGAGGGGGGAATAAAGGGTCTCCCTTGGTGGACTTGAGGGGACACTAACCACCAAGACAGATGATTTTTGCAAGCTGGAGTTATCATGATCTTGTGAGTCATAGGGAGTTGTTGGAAAGACCACTGGGCGAAAAGCATCCACTGAAGGAGACGCATGTGAAAACGGGCAAGAGGAAGGAGTGTGATGGCAGCCGCCATGAGACCTAATACTTTCAGAACATACCTGGCCTGAATTTTGTTGATCTGAAGAAGGAGATGGACATGATTTTGAATATCTAAGACTCTTTGCTCTATTAGCCTTGCTGAGAGCTGCACGGTGTCCAGGTTGGTGCCTATAAAGGTAATAGACTGACAAGGCGACAAAGCAGACTTTTCAAAATTTATGGAAATTCCTAGCTCTTTGCAAATGTGAATGGTGTAATACCTGACCTGAAGAAGTTGACGCCTGGTGGTGGCAGTGAGGAGCCAGTCGTCTAGATATGGAAACACCTGGAATCCTTGACGTCTCAGGTGAGCCGTAACCGCTGCCATACATTTGGTGAACACTCTGGGGGCTGTAGTGAGACCAAAGGGCAGGACTCTGAATTGGTAATGACTGGCTCCCAGCCGAAAACAGAGAAACCTTCTGGATCACCTGTGAATTTTTATGTGATAGTATGCATCCTGAAGGTCTACTGAGCACATCCAATTGTCCTTGCTCAAAAGAGGTAGAATGGACTGTAGCGTGACCATCCGGAATTTCGTTTTTTTTACAAACTTGTTTAGTTTGCTGAGATCCAATATTGGCCTCCAGTCCCCTGTTTTTTTTGGTACCAAAAAGAACTTTGAGTAGACTCCGGATCCTAGTTGGTCTGCTGGGACTGGTTGGATGGCTCTCTTTGTTAGCAGTTTTGATATTTCCAGTCCTGCTTGTTCCCTTAGACTGGGTGGAACGTCTGGAAGGGGCCCCTTTCTCTGAGTTGGGGTTTGGATAAAGGGAATTTTGTAGCCCTCGGATATGATCGACTGTACCCATTTGTCTTGAGTAAGGGAGAGCCAGGCTTGTGGGTACAGCGACAATTTTCCCCCAACTGCCTCCGAAGGTGGACAGTCGGGCAACACCTCAGGGATGCTGGAAGGGTTTGTCAGAGAGAGGCTCTCTGCTACCCTGATTCTGCGGACCCCCTCAGCCTCTTGGCCGGTGTCTGTTGTTGTTACCCCTTCTGCCTCTAGGGGGAAACTGACCTCTTGCATCAGGCGTGACTCCTTGAGATTTGCGGAACCACATTTTTCCACCCTTTTGACCCTTAGGGTATGGTCTAGAAGGGGTGGAGAAACTGACTCCTACGGCAGAAAGAGTTTTGCCATCTTGCTCACATCTGGTCAAGGTCTCTCACTTGAGGCCCGAACAACACCGAACCATCAAAAGGGGAGTTAGTGAAGGACACAGTGAAGGGGTCCGCAAAATTGCAAAGCCGCATCCAGGCGTGACACCTTAAGGCTACACCTGTGCCTGCAGCCCTACTTACTCCACTGGCTGCATAGTAAATGAGCCGCATGGAGGAGTTAACAATGGAGTTTAGGGTTCCTAGCTGTGAGTTAATTTTGTCTTGGGACCCAGCAGCTGACGGATCCTGTAAAACCTCACCAAGCTCTTTGAGGACATCTCTCTGAAGGCGGGTGAAGTGACACAAATAATTCAGTGACCGCATGGCAAAGGTCGCTGATGAAAACATCCGCTTACCGTACCTATCCATAGTCCTAGATTCCTTGTTAGGAGGATGGATAGGCACTGAAGGATCGGCTAGTTCCTTCTTGGTAGCTGCAGCCACCACCATGGCATCAACCGGGACACCTTTGCTTAAAAATTGTTTATCAGATGGAGCTGTTATAAATTTGGAAGGCCTCCATGGGGTGGGTTCCACCGAATCAGGGGCCGTCCACGCCTTCCGTGCCACCACTTCCATAAGGGGGTCGAAGGGCGGAGACACCCAGGAGGTGGAGGGTCGAAACCAAACGCTTCCAGGTAAACCGACTTGTCCTCAGAAGGATTAAGGGAAGACCAGTTCCCCCTCTGTTTAAGGATTTCAAGGATGTCTGAGAAAGAGACATCCTCAGAGGGGGACCTTGGGGATCCTTCCGACTCATCCAAGTCGGTATCCGATGTAATGGACTCATGGGAGTCCACATGCTTCCTCTTACATGTCCTCTTGCGTGGAGGTTCACCTGATGGGTCAAGAGAAGCCTCAAGAGGAAGAAATTCCCAGTGGGGAAAACTGAGGCGTTGGATCTCTGGGTCCGGGAGCAAGAGAGTGAGAAGAGACGTCAGCAGGCGCTGTAGTGGGAGGAGCTGATGGAGCTGACCGTTGACCAGGCACTGGGGCTAGTACGCTCCTCATCACTTCGAAGGCTCCTCTATCAGGCAGGCCAAAGGGCTCCCGCTCCGTAAAACTAGGAACCCCGGGCCGCACTGACAGGGACTGCTCCGAAGCCAATGTCGGGGCCGAGCTCACCAGCACTGACGCTCCAAGAGGGAGAACGGGGTCGGACAAGGGTCCGATGCCACTCGCCCCCTCGGAGCCGGCGAGAGAGTTCAGGCGCCCGGAACCCTCCAATGAAGGCACCAGGGAGGAGATCGGAGCAGAGGACGATGGAGCCGAAGGGGGAGGTATCAGCTTCAACGCCGCAACGGTCACGGCTCCGAGGAGCTCTGGCTCCGAACTCTGGTGGGGAGTCGAAAGAGGAATAGTAGGTGGAGCTGATATAGCCACTGTCTGATGAGACGGGCTGTGAAGCATTTGGGCCAGTGCCTGAGACTTTAAACATCTACTGACCACTCTCTCAAGGTCATGGTCGGAAAGCCTGGACGACCGAGAAGAACGGCTCCGATGGTTCAGCTCCGAGAGCAAGGGTGACCTCGGAGCCGATTGGATGGATTCCAATGATGGGGATCTGGACCTCTTTCGAGTAGAGGTTATCGAGATGGGTGGAGCTGATGGAGCCGTAGACGCGTCGGCTCCAGCCGGAGCCGACTGTGAAAGTTGAGCCTCAGAGGTATCGGCTCCGAGTGGAGCTGATGTAAGAAGCTGCGATGCCGACGCATCAGCTCCAGCTGGAGCCGATGGCGTGGCAGATGGTGAGCCACCAGCCGAAGGCTTAGAACTCGAAGCCGACGGTTTGGTCGGCTTCGAGAGCTTCCCCGGCAAGGACTTAGCCAGGGAACCCTCGGGCTTCAATAAGCCCCTTAAGATTAGTTTATTCCTGAGCTCCTGCAGGACTCTTGGACTGAACGCATGGCACACAGAACAAGAGTCCTGCAGGTGCAGGGGTCCCAGGCAGTAAACGCAAGAAGTGTGACCGTCTGTCAAGAGACATCTTCTGACAGCACGAGTCACACTTCTTGAAGCCTGAGACCTTTGTATCCTTCGACATAATGCTGTAGAAGTAAAGAATTTAAACAACACACAAACACACACACACACACACACACACACACACACACACACACACACACACACACAAAATCCAAACAGACAGGGATACAGGGGTACACACACAGACCACACCCACAGCACAGAATCCCTGTGAGAAGACTAGGAAAGAAGCAGGGCCTAAGGCCCAACCTAGTGGAAGGGAAGAATAATTGGGATAAGGGGATAAAAAATAACACTAATGGGGAAACATTTTTAGTTTAACCGTTGGACTAAGCTATACTGAGAAAAAAGGGGGGGAAGGCTAAGTAGAAGAGAGCGATTTTGAAACAAAATCTAACACTTACCAGGAGCCGGTAAAAAAGCACCTCGCTACCGAAAGCGGCAAACGAGATCTGGGGAGTTACCGCCTAGCATCATGGGATACAGGGTTGCCTCGAGCCGGTAAAATTAGCTCTCGAGCTTTAGTAGTGGCCGAGTCGGAGTCGAGGTTCAACTCCGAACCCATCCAGCAAGAATGAAGGTGAGATTGACAACTTAACATCTGGCAGTTTAAGGCCCTAATTGCCAAGGTTGCAGACGTATAAACCTTCTTTCCCCATCTGTCCAGCGCCCTGGAATCTCTATCAGACGGGGTATGATTTTTGGCTGTAGAGGCCTTTACACCTTTGGGACCCTGTGAGATAGTTTCAGGATCAGCAGCAGGATTTTTGAATAGAAATTTGTGGGAGTCAGGAACCCTGCAATATCTGTCTGGCTTACTAGGAGCCGGAGGTAGGGAATCAGGAGCCATGCTTGATTCCGAAAACACATTATCAACAATGTCTAATACAGGAGGTATAGCCAAAGGTCTATGCTGAGGAAGAAGAAGGAAATCCCTAAGCCTCTTTTTTATTCAGAGAAATCCTGATTCTCCCAATGAAAATGTTCCCTTAAAGTATGCAAGGTTACTCCAAAAGAATAATCCTCAGGAGGGGATGAGATGGATTCTTCTGCATCTGAATCTTCATAGGGTGGTATAGAAAATTCCTGATCAGAAGAGAAATCAGAAGAAATAGAAACCTGATCTGAAGATTCATAATCAGTATCTTGCCTAGGGCTCTTAGCAGGGGGGGTCTGATCAAGGTAATTAAGTCCTCAGCTGTTTTGATCATCTGTTTTTTAGGCATAGGGGCCTGAGCACGTGGCTCATGCATTGTTTTTTTAGACTTAGAAGATGTTTTTGATCTAGTTTTTGAAGCTGGCGTCGGTTTTATATAAAAATGTTGAGGCCTGAAAACACCCTCAGAAGCCGGTGCCTGCTCAGCGGCTCTGGACCCATCCAAGGGAGAGACATCCGCGGGTTCAATACTCTTGAGAATCTCGTGGCATACCGGACCCCGCATGGGTCTCGGTAGAGGCCTGCAACTCAAAAGTAGCAGGTATCAGGGGCTGTCAAAGCGCCTCACTGAGTACCGACGAACCGGCGACTGGCTTAGGAGAAGCTTTGTCGTCAGTTTTGGACCTCAACGGTCTGTCTCTGTCTTTTTCTTTGCGTTTTTTTGTGAACTCCGGTAGTCAGATTGCTAACTAATGACATTTCAGGGCAATTAAATCTGGATCCAAAATATTTTGAAGCAAAAATATACCAATGCTTAATAGTATGTTGGTTAAATCTAGCACAAAACAGACAGCAAGGCACGTTATGATCTAGGCCTAGGCAAGGAATACAGTACAAATAAAAATCCTTATGAGGTATTTGCTTCCCACAAGTAATGCAATTATTAACTTTTACTAACATCGGTAAGGAGCAAGAAAAAGTTTTCCCAACGGGGTACTTAGCTTTAGTTTAAACACTTCCGTTCTGAAACTCAAATACGGAGATTTCAGGAGTCGGCCGACCAACACTTGCGAACTGCTTCTGCTTTGGGCACCGCGTGGCAAGAAAGACTGAATAAAATGGCGTTGGCTGCATGTTTTATACCCCTGACGACCTGACGTCATGGAAGACTAGACAGCAACCGATGCAGGACCCAAGACTTTGTTATTCAGGCCGACTGAGGGCAACTTGCCAGCAGATTACCCAAATGTAATGACTGCAACAGTGAAACACAAAGAACATCAACTGGTTATCCTTGAAGAACAATTTGATTCTGCAAATGTAAAATATAAGTTGTCTATTCGCATTCTTATACTGAAGGAGGAATCCCCACAGTTAAACTATTCAGGGAAAAAGACAAGCATACTTATGGACTATTCAAATCTGATTCTATTGTGACTCTTGGCATGAAAGACAGATTTATTGTAAGCATAGTCTTTGTTGAAAATTAGATAAGAAGGCTTGACAGAAAGATCTTGAAGTTCACAAACTCTCTTGGTAAAAGGGATAGCTACTAAGAACAAAGTTTCCCATGACAGAAACGTCTAGTCCACAAAGCAAGAAAGTTCAATATGTTGAAGAATAAGCTTTTAAAGATTCAAATTACTGCCCTGGTAGGAATAGAGTCTTGAATAGGAGGCCTGAGGTAAAAGGCACTAAGTAAGGAAGCATTAAAGACTTCAGGAGAGGACAAGGAAGCGAAGAATGAAAGTTTGAAATGGTTGCCAAACTATTCTTGGCTATGGAGGGCCAACTATACTGATAATTGCAAGCTTGTCACTTTTACCTACACATTCAGTTATATTTAGAAAACTCATGGGCTGGAATATGCACATATATAGTGTACCTACAATGGTCTCCAACTGAATGCATAAAAAAGTGCAGCATGTTAGCATTCAGCAAAAAAAACTGCTCTCACCTCCTATGTTACAACTGCTACTCCTCTTCAATTATGAGACCTGGGCACTCATGGACAACACTCGCTCAGTTGACCATGTTTTCACCTTTGTCAGGAATTCCTTCCATCTGGCCTAATTAATTTCTAAGAGAGTATCCTCAAAATCCGAAGAAGTCATCCTATTACTGTACTCTTCTCTTGTCAGACCCATCATTGAACACAATGCTCCTTTTAATATGTACATATCCAAGCATATTGCATGACTGGAAAGGCCCCAAAGATTTCCACCCAAGAAAACTAATAGCAATAAGTCATTCAATTACTCTGATAGATTAGCATGACTCTCCTTACACTCAGTAGCCTACCGGCTGTGCTGAGGTGTCCTGTGTCTTGCTTTTTAAGCCATGAAAGACACAATCCTAATTGACCTCAAGCTTCTTTGCAAAACCAATGGCTCTACAAACATCTCCAATAGGAACCTAAATCTACACCAATAAATAAACAAGATTTGTTGGAAGAATATGCTTCTAATGCAATGAATTTAATGCTTATGGAATAATTACCACTATAGGTCTGATAAAGTACTACTTTGCCTACCTTTAACACTAGTCTTGACGGTTAGATGAGCACAAAAAATGTACACCAGGATTATGTACGGCCTTGTTTGATTTGGGTGTGAGTAAAATTGTTTGAAAAGGCCAAAAAGAACTTTTAATGTGTCTGTTTAAATGCGCATATGGATAGGCATCTTATGGCCACTATGATCACTTGCCTACTGCTGTCCCTTTGTTCCTATACAATACAATCCAAAGTCAAAGATTTTTAGAGAGGTAACACAAGACAGAAGGAAAAGGAGTTGTGTGAAGGTTTAGGCCTTTACTAGTGACCCAAAAAGCAAAACAGGTTTTTATGGTAGAAGGCCTCTGAGAGGGGGAAGATATTAGTTAAGCAACTTTCCCACAACAGGCAAGGTTTTTACCTACTAGTGAAACCACCAAAGTTGTCCTGTCAGCTTTAGACAGTGTTAACTTAGGTGAGACGTGCCCAAGTGTGAGACAACTGCGCAGAGACAGAAGGGCTTCCGAAGAAGGAAAGTCCAACAAAAAGTAAACCACGCTTATATGGGCCACAGGGAAGAGATGACAATGGCCTTGAGGAATTTGGGTTTCTTGTATATCATTCTAATAAGAAATTATGCAAGATAGTAAAGAAATACATCAGGATAGTACTGCACACATTTCTAACTCAGTTTAGGACAGTCACTCTCAGGCAGGGATACATTTGTATATATCTTTAGAACATTTACCCATTCTCAGATCAAGCTAAGTGCTGTAAGCTGCTGTGGTCACATGATGGATTTTACCTTGCAGATGTCTTGTCTAAAATCTGGTAATCCATGACAGGCGCTGTTGACTGTGACTTGACTTGCAGGGGTTTCACTGTTTATGTGCATTATGGTGTAGCCAGCTTACATTTTTTTAGGATTTGCACTATATTATCCATTGACTCATCTGCAAGTGAAGAGGCTTTGCATCCCCCATTTATTATAACTAAATATGGTATTAACAGTGGCTGTGCCATACACTTTGTTGGTGAGAATTCAACCAATGACTTTTAGCTACTCCACTTAACACTGGAACTATCTGCTGGTCACAAAATTGTAAACAAATGTGAAATTGTTTTCTTCCATGACTATTAAGTCTGAACGTTCTCATTTTATCCACCAATAAAAATATATACAGAGTGATGTAAACATTCAAAAGTAAAAATAAAACTAGGCAACTTGAATATAAGAAAGGAACCAGTCTTTTCCCAAAGAACATCACGTTTGGTGAATGAACACACACACACTATTTGTAAAACTTACATTGTTCGCTAGTTATAATATTTTATTAGGGAAATGTAAAGTGCTGATCCTGTTCAATCTACTTTGGAGTGGTGCTGAAAGAAAGTTATAAAAAAATGCTGGTAACATACACTTCATGCATTTTCCTTGAAGATTAGATGTTGGCAACTACAATAATATAATCTAGTTTTAAATGTATTAAGTGGAAACACTATACTATATAAATAACACATTCTGTGTTGTTTTTGCTTTAAAAACTGCCCTCATATTAAATAAAAGTAGCTTTACAATAAGATCTCTCCTGCACATATTTTTAAGTGATTGAAAACATGACAAAGTCTTATATTGCATTATGTTCTCATTTTCAGGTTATCTCAATGTCTGAAAATGATTAGAACTAAAAATATCTCAGTGAATTAAAACTTTATTGCGGAATGCCTCACACATCTCTCATCAATGTATACTCACGTTACAGCTCACAAATATCAGTGCTGAGTACCCAGCTGCTGTTTACTTAGAGTTCTGTCACTGAGACCCAAGATTGGATGTTTGCAAAAAATAAAATATCTGAATGACCACATAAACTTAAGTTAGCCCGGAGTACCATCAGTCTATTACAGAAGATGGTGCTGGGCGCACACAGCAGTTTGGCCTTCGGACAGTCTGCAACACTGATCTGAATACATTGCTCTGACGTCTTTTATTTTTTTTACTTGAAGATGTGTCTGAAGAAATGGACTTCCTGTTTTGATTTTGTGCTTTCATTTGTTTCTCATGTTCTCTTATTTGCCGTGTTAGGTGATTCTGAATAGCAATTCCCAGAGCTTCAGGGTCCAGGGATGCTCCATAAACTTCCCAGGTCATACCCTGTTCGTCCCATACAACATCTCGAACACGCTTTGTAGGTTTAGAGTCTGACTGACTACTTTTTGCTCCTTTACTGGAATCTAGTGAAGTAGTTTTGCCATTATTACCAGCAGACTTTTTTGATGTGATTGGCTTGGATTCCTGACTGTTTTTGCTTTTCATATCTGCCTGCGGCATAGATTTCACAGCTTTATTTTCAACTAACACAGCACAAATCTGTGTCTTATTAGAGACTGAATTTACCTTTCCAGGCTTACTGCTCTGCTCAGTAACAATGTCTGCCGGGATTTCACCTTTTCTGCATTCAGAACGCTTATTCTGCACTGCTTCTGAGCTACAGATGACTACAGGTGTGGACTTTTCCCCTGTTATGTGACTGTTTGTTTCTTCTGGGGGGCTGACATTTGAAAGAGAAGAAACTTCTTTCAAATCTGAAGCAGTATTACTTTGAACACACTGTGGTTCATTACCTAGCTTTACCTGAAGCACTTCATTGCTCTTATTATCTGTTGTGCTCACGGCTTCTGAAGGCTGTGTTTTAGGAGAGGTAGTGTAAGGAGAAGATGGCTGCTTCTTTTCTGAAGTGCTAGCCTTTTGAGCTGCAGCAGATTGAAAAGGTTGCTTTATAACACCAAGGGGGCTGCAAGTCTCTCCAGACCGACTGCTAGTCTGAATGTTGATTTGGTACACAGGCTTTGCTTCAGAAAGTGTGGATGTCGAGCTCAGTGATGGCTGGGAGTTATTATTTGTGACTTCTGCAACCTTCAAACAATCTTCTGATACTGTTTGTAATCCTTCCTCATTTTGACAAGCAGCTTTTGAGCATGTTTCTAATATCTGATTTCTTGTTTTTGAGGTGGGAATAGAATACGAGTTCTGATTAACAACATGCTTTTCAGGGTTTACTGTTGCACTAGTGCTATGTGAGTCAACATAATTAGGATATGATAAAGATGATGCTGGCATATAAACATCGTCTACAACACCAGATTCTGAACAGTCTTTTGCTGGGCTTGACTGTACTTGTGGGCTGTAAACTACTTGCAAATGGATGTTTTCCTCCTTTGTGTCACAGGAGGAACTTCCTTTCAAAACTGTCAGCAGAAGACTTGGACTGGTGGCAGCTGATTTGTTCTGGACACTTGCTACGGCCTGGACCTCAGCATCACAAGATCTTCGTAAGCATCTCTGCAATAAGGGACTACTATCAAAGTCAGTGGTCATAGTTGCTATTTCTTTAAATTTACATACAGCTTGTTGATCCTGTACATCTTCTGGAGAAAAATATTCTTTACTGACATCTAGCTTTTCAGCCTGGAGTACTGAATTTAGGGATTTATTCAGTCTGTCTGAAGACTGAAATGTGGTATCTAAATTACACTTAGAAGTCATCATTGTGCTTATCTGGGTTTCTAAATGGATTCCAGATATTATTGCTTTTTCTGGCACTTCTGTTTCTCTCTTTCTTGTTGTCATGGATGACTGTAGCACATCTCTACAGTTTGTAGTTTTTATTGCTTCTTGAAGGCTATCTATCTCAAATGTCACCTCATCCTGAGTCTCCTTTAGAGCAGAGTGAGAATCAGTTCTAGAGCACTGAACAATTCTTGCCTCATTTTCTAAAGTTTTTATAGAGAAAGTTGCTTTAGGTGTGGTAGTTACTTCATTCAAATGACAATGTTGTTCTTTTTCATCAAATCTTTTTATTTCACTTTTCTGAAGAATCGCAGAAGGCCCAGAGTCTGGTAAAATGCTTTCCAACATTGTACCTCCTGGGATAGACTGAGAAAGTCCTTCGCTTTCCTTTACAATAGTTAAATCATTTTCTAGCTGCACTACTTGCAGTGCTGTTTTACAAAACATTTCCTTATCAAGTGTTATGGATGCTCTGGCTACCTGAGCAGGATTTACAGACTCTTCTGAATGTTGTAAATTGCCTTCTGGATTGACTAGGAGCAGACATGAATCCACTAGCACTTGTTTCACAGCCTCATTTGTTGTTAGGGGTAGATCAGCAGATGTTACATTGTATACAGCCCCTGTAGGTTCCATATGTCCTGATGGTTCTGGTGGACTTTTCAATGGGACAGTATTAGAGACATCAAGAGGCAGTTGTTTGTTGTCTTCAAAATTAAAATGCAGCTGTGTAGCTGTTGTATGAGCACTGTTGTCCTTCCCTACAGGACTCAAAGATCTTACATGCTGGCTGTTCATAGTAGGATCATTCTGCAATGGCTGCTTTGCTGTAAAACTCATTTTGGCAAAATGTTGGCAATGCTATTCTCTGACAGAATCTGTGGTCCTGCTTCCCTGTTGTAGAATTTTTAAATTAGGTGGTGATTCCAGATCACCTTTCAGCATTCTTTCAGTTGTCTTGTGACCAGCACTGCTAGATCAGATGTTGCTGAATCATAGTCATTTGTTAATACTAATTAATGTTGCAGAGCTTGAAGGCACGGGGTAACTTTTTACCTTTATCTATACTCTTTCACAGTTAACAATTCTGCTAGTTGGATATCAGTATGACTTAATGGATGCTGGATTCCAGCTGTTAGAAGAATCCTTGTGAGAGCAATCTTCACTGGTTTTACATGCTGTCACATTATGGAAAAGTCTTCTGCACTGCAGAATAATGAAAGGGTATTTTAGGAGTAGTTTCCTTGTAAATGTTCAGACTCCTACAAATTACAACAGAAAGTACACATTAAGACTTCAATGCATTTGTTTGATTACAATACGCAAGATAAACAAACTTTTTATGCAGAACTGAATTTAGCAGGGGGTGTTAGCTTTAGGCCAGCTCAAAATTTTAGGACAGATGTGTAATGTGAAACTGAGTTTATTTTAATAAGAAACACAAACAAACCAATATGAACACTTCTGTCTTAAAATAGAGACAAAACAATACTCTAGCCACCATATGGGCTTCACTAAGAATCCTAATCCTAAGTATGCTTAAGGATCAACAAACAGAGCTCAAAAGGCAACAATTCAGCTCAGTTTGCAAGTACCAGACAAATTACTCAGAACAGTTTGTAGAAGTTAAAGAATTCAGTACCTTTTGTCAAAATGATTTCCACAAGCTTGTTTCTCCTTGTTCCACAAAAAGCTTTATTCCGACAGAGAAAACATCCAAGTAGGCACAAGAATAGATGGGCTTCCCCTGACCTACAGAAAATTAACAAGTCAGGTGACATAATTGATCTCAAACAATTAAAGTGAAAAAACATTTAAAAATATTAAAAAAAACTGTCAGTGTTTCACAGATATCCTCTTTATTAACACTTTATAATACAATCATTGAGTGCTGGGGAGGCAAAGGCATTAAGCACAACTTGTCAACTTTACTTTACTCCCTGACTACATAAAGACACCAGAGTATACCTCAAAAACAGTAACAAAGCTTGGATACAATTTCACAAGAGTAAAACCCAAAAGGACAAACAAAACTACCTTAAACTACGCAACAAGGCCAAAAAGCTCATTAAAACAGAGAAAATCTTCTACTATCAAAATATTCAAAATAAACATGCTAACCCCCCAAAACTTTTGGGCAGCAATCAACTCTGTTTTACAACCCAGGAAAACATCCACCCCCACAACCAAAACAGGAGACAACCAAGACAATATCCCCACCCAATTCAATAAATACTTTACAGAAACAATCCAAGCACTAGCTAATAACCAAACTAATACTAATCATCCCACCCCAACAAAAGTCTCTATTCCACATGAAACACAAGATAACAGCACCCACTTTAACTTTCATTCATTATCAATTAAGACCATTTGAAAACTTCTCCAAAAACTCAAACCCACCACCCTGGCCAACGATAACCTACCCGCTGAGTATCTACAATTAGACGCAGAAGCTATAGCCTATCCTGTTACTATACTTATTAACAGAGCCATCTCAGAATGCACAGTACCCCATTTATGGAAAATATCCCATATAATACTACTACATAAAGGGGGAAACTCCTTTGAATTCAATAACTATCGGCCTATAGCTATACTATCCCCATTATCAAAAATCCTTGAGAGGGTAATACACACAACTGATGGAATATCTGCTAGAAAACAAATGACTATCTACACAGCAACATGGCATTAGACCCTTCATAGTACCACCACTGCACTTACATCATTCACTAACACCATCAATCATCACAGAAATAATGGACTTCTGCTACATTCTTAGACTTATCCAAAGCTTTCGACAGGGTTAACCACCTTAAACTTCTTCAGTCACTTTCTACCTTAAACCTCAGTACCTACTCTATTACATGGTTCAAGAGCTATCTATCAGGTAGACAGCAGGCAGTACAATGGCAGAACCAAATATCCTCCCTACTGCATGTTTTCCTAGGAGTCCCCCAAAGCTCCAGCTCAGGTCCTTTACTCTTCACTCTTTTCACCAATCAACTCCCATCTGCCACACCTAAAGCCTCTATAGTCCAATATGCGTATGACACCATTATAATATGTGCAGCCCCCACACTCAATCGTCTCCGCTCCCAAACTCAAGAATGCTTCTCACTAGCCGAAACTTGGTTCACCAATCATCAGCTCATTCTTAACCCATCTAAAACAAAATTACTCCTCTTCAGCTCTCACAGATCCTTCACCCTAACAGAGAACTTTGCTATCACCTCCAACAACAAAACTGTTACTGCCCTAACCACCCACACCAAACTGCTAGGCGTTGAAATAGCCAACCACATTAGATTTGATTTTCACATTGCCCATACCATAAAAAAAGTTCACAAAAAACTTGGACTGCTCTTGCAACAAACACTATCTCTCAAAGCAATCTAAAACAATAATAGTCAGGACACATCTGCTATCTACCTTGCTTTACGCTTCCCCTGTGCTCACTAACCTTCATAAAATGTATCTAAACAAACTTGAATCCTGCTATAATAAGACAGCTAGATTTGTTACAGAATCATCCTACAGAACTCATCACTGTGAGTCTCTCAACAAGCTTAACTGGTTAGAACTCCAACTATTACTTAAAATATATCAAGTTTCACTAGCACACAAAATATTAAACCACTCAGACAAATTCCCAGCTCTTATACATCCTTACACCACAAGAACCTTGAGATTTAGCACCCTAAATCACCTAGAGGTCACCAAATTTAACAATAAGGCAGGAAAATCTGTCTACAGCCATACTCTCTCTAAACTCTGGAACTCTCTTCCTACCCACCTAACATCCAACAACACTACCAAACAATTTAAGTGGTAGAGTTGTTGGTTGGATAAAAACAGAGATTGCAGCTAACTCCCATACACCATAATAACAATTGCTTTTTTCTCACTCTATCTACAGTCTAATCATGACTATATGAAATGAAATGCTTTTGGCTCTCAAGTTAAGATAGCAGTACCAACTACTTTTCCCACAAGTCTAATAACCACTGTATGGATTCTATGTACAGCTTATCATATTTGGAATGTATTATGTAATGTCCTACCTTGTGCTGTTCATATTTACTCTGAGTGTGTGCAGTTTGCTGTCATTTAATTATAATGTTAGTCTGCATGAAATTAAAGTTAATTCTAAATCTTTGAGATGTTGTGAATGTATTATGTACTTGGAGCTTTTCTCCCCGAGCCTCCACTGAAAATGGAGCTGTGTCCAATCGGACTTTACCAGTTAACAAATGTAAAATAAAATAACATAAATAAAATAAATAAAATTTACTTCTATGATCTAATCCATTTATCATGTCACTACCTCATATGCTTTCTATTACACTGTTTAATGTTCAGTGCTATGGATACAAAACCTCAGGGTCCACTAGTGGTCATTTAACAGTTTTCTGTACTGTAAACCAGGTTCAAAGACCCAGTGGGGAAAAAAAAGAATCGAGACTTTTTAAAGCTCTCCAAATTGCCCATGAATCTAATGTGAAATGGTTGCATGTTCCAAAGCTGTACAACCATGACGTGAAATAGCTTACAATGGCAGACCTAAACCATGGCATGTTAAGAAAAAGATTTTGATTTCTTGTTCTAGGGTTATATTTCAAAGAGTTAATACATATAAAGATGCCAATTCTTCATAATCCAACATATAAAAAAACAATCATTTGAAATTACAACAGACTTTGGAATGCTTATATGGTACATTTTTTTTTTTTTTTAAATAGCATTATGTTCATACACCCTAGCATTCAAATGTCTGGTGGTCTAACCAATGTAAAAGACATCACAGGTGGTGTATATCCAGCCAAATAAACCAGATATTCTCATTTACAATTAAAATCACCTGGCATTTGATTGGATCCCAAGTATTTTCACAGTGAAAGGTTGAGATGTTTGCTATAAATATACATTGTTTACAAGAACTACATGAGAAACAACTTGTACTTCTAGTGTCATCTAATATACTCAATGATCTGTCTCTAAATTTTCTTATTCACAGTATGTGGAGTGCTGCCTACATTTCGAACTTCACTACCTGCTAGTAGTATTTTGTAATTTTGTATGATGGCAGGAGTATCCAAGCTATACTACAATTTAACACACTACCTAAAGCTATGTTAATATCACAAGCAGTATCAATAAAAGTATTAAGAACACTGATTACAGCTAAGGGATCATAAAGCCTCAGACCTACCACTAATACCTTCTTTCTCTTTGTTATCAGAGAATGACTTTTAGATAACCTCTTCACTACATTTGTCTAAGGCACTTCATCTCTGAACAAAAAAAAAAAATCTAATTCTTCTCACCAATTCTACTTTCACCACACTGGTTTCTATAAATGAAGGATTCATGGTCTATATGTGAGCCATTCTTACCTCACTTCCTATAACAGGTGGTAGTAAGCAATACTTTCTGCTGGCTCTACTTGTCTCTTAATAGCCCTCCAGGAAACTGGAAGCTAATATTAGCTGTGCTCTCCATAGAGTCATATGCTGGTTTCATGCAAATTTCTAGTTCATCTCAATGTAGATCTTAGTTATGATTTTTCAGTGCATACTATATTTTTGATAATGTTTAATCAGATTTCCTACTCAGGAAGGCAGCCTAGTCGGCCTCAATATGGATTCTTCTTTTTCAGGTACTGTGATGGCAACTTACAAACACGTGGCATGGGGTACAGGATGTTTTGATCCCTGCATTAACACATTCCATATCTAGATCTGTAACAAGGCTTTATAACAATTTGTAACACTCAGCAAGAATAGTGAAAACATATGACAATTGAATTGCACAGAAAAAAACCTATCATTAGACAGAACAAAATATTATTTGCCCACAATTTTTTAATGGGCTAACTTTAATATATATATATATATATATATATATATATATATATATATATCTAGGTTTACTATCAATATGTCGAATGTCAAAACAATTTTTGTTCAGCATATTGAAAGTAAACTGCGGAAATTAAAAAAATGAACAGGACACAATGTCGAATCTGCTGATCGAATTCGGCAGATTCTACATTGTTTCTGAACACATCACGTGATGTCAGTATAGGAACTAACGTAAACAAAACTCCTATAGCTGACATCAAGTTTTTGCAGGTGGGCAAGCCCCCCCTGCACCCCCCACACCACTCGCTAACTATATATTCCAACTCCGAGATCACGCTACAGTGAGGTAAGGGATGAATTTCCCAAACCGCACTTTACCGCAATCTCTATACATTTCTTTGAATTTATATTAGCAAATGCAAAGTGCATTCGCTAATATAAACATTCAAATATTGAGATGTTCAAGAAGATGAACATTCGAACATCTGTGTTTCGGATTTTCATCTGCGAACATCTCAACGTCGCTATTTTGATAGTAAACTATATATATATATATATATATATATATATATATATATATATATATATACACATACATATATATATATATCTATATATATATATATATATATATATATGTGTGTGTGTGTGTGTGTGTGTGTAGATGGGTTCCTATTAGAAGAGCAAATGCTTAAAATAGCAAACGCTCTTCTAGTGAACTTGAAAACCTGAAACCGCAAAATGTTGAAGGAATGGAACAGCGATTTTTTCCCAGGGAAAAAAATTGCTGGGCCATTTTCGGGACTTTGCTGTTTCTCCACTGTGGTGCGATCTTGGAGTTGGTATATTTAAGTTGGGGTTGTGTGGGGGGCCAAGCCCTCCACTTTATTTTGTTTATACATTTTTTTTTTGATCATGTCAAACCCAGATTTGATGAATATGCTTCACCTCAAAAAATCTAGATCCGTCAGAGCCACAAGGGCAGGAGACTTAAACCTCGACACGGCTATTAATAGGACGTGCTGGAGGGATAGATTCATCACCCAAAGACTCCCTATGCTGTGGAATAAAATCCCGGTATATGTGAGGCAGAGCACCTCATTGGCCTTGTTCAAGAGAAATCTTGACCAATGGATGGGAGATCGCAGATATACCCCAGGGATTACCTCAGTGTCACTGCTCGACAGAGGCACAGCAAAATAATGGGTATAGTTCCCCATACTAAAGGGTATAAGCGTAAGCCACAAAACTATGGGCTAGGCTTGTAAATGCCCTCGGGCAGATAGCCTAGTATGAACCTATGAACCTATCAGTGATTTTTTTTCCCTGGGAAAAAAACACTGATCCAAGCCTTCGACATTTTGAAGTTTCGGGTTTTTCAATTCGATAGAACAGCGTTCACTATTTTAAGCGTTCGCTCTTCAAATATAGACCCTATATATATAAAAACATGTTTAAAACATTTGCGTTTGATCTACATAAAATAACAATAATATTAATATTAGTTTTTTATGATTGTAATGTTTAAATGTTAAACATGTCAACTTCCCATGTAAAATTCCTGACTGAATTTATTGTTAACATGTCAAAAAAAAGAAGTTATGTACCTACCATAGCGTTCCATGTTAGTGGTCCTTCATCTCGCCTTCCTTCTTGCTGGATGGGCTCAGAGTTGATCCTCGGCTCCGACTCGGCCACTTTCTATAGCTCGAGAGCTCTTTATTGGCTTAAGGCTACCCTTATCCCAGAATGCCCAGCATCAGCTACCCAGATCTCATTTGAGATAGCTCACACTAGACATAATCACAGAAGATAATCCATTATTATTAAACCTGGATATACAGTAAATTGTCATGGTTTGCTTGGGAAGCAGCTAAGAACAAAACAAGTTAGCCAGTGAAACTATTGAAAAACTCCTCTCAATCCTCGAAGAAGGGGGAAGAAGGGAGGGACGCAAGAAGGAAGGCGAGATGAAGGACAACTAACATGGAACGTTATGGTAGGTACATAACTTCTTTATGTTAAGCTGTCCAATCTCACCTTCATTCTTGCTGGATGGGACAGTGTCCCTAGCACGTCAATCTTGGGTAGCTCATTAGAACAGACTCTTCAGAACCGTGGAACCAAAGGAAGTCCTGCCCCGGGAGATCACATCTACTTTGTAATGAGAAATAAATGTATGAGGATCTGCCCAAGCAGCTGCTGCACAAATTGAATCTATGGGCAATCCAGATTGAAAATCTATCGAAGTAGCTACTGACCTGGTTGTAAGTATAGGCAATGGTGTCTGATAACCATTTTGACAAGTTACTTTAGAAACTGGAAGGCCTTGTTTGTTGTTAGTAAATGAAAGGGACAACTGATCTGATTTTCTCAGCTCTTTAGTTCTACGGAGACAGAAATGTAGTTGTCTATGCACATCCAATAGGTGTAATCTGTATTCTGCCTTGTTAGAATGATTAGGGAAAAAGACAGGAAGTTCAATGGATTGATTCAAATTGTGTTCTGAACAAACTTTAGGTAGAAAAGATGGGTTGGTTCTCAAAAAACCTCTGTCTTTGTGAAAAAACAGGTATGGAGGGCAAACATAGGGCATGGAGTTCTGAAACACATCTGGCAGAAGTAATAGCATCTAGGAAAAGAGTTTTCCAAGAGAGAAATTTCAAAGAACATGATGCTGCTGTTTCAAAGGGTGGCAGTATCAAGGAGGCCAGGACCAAATTGAGATCCCAAGGTGGAAGGGGCTCTTTCATTGGGGGTCTAAGTAGAGATGTACCTCTCATGAAGGACTTACAGAGTTTGTAAGACATTATGCTTGAGTTAAAAACTCTGATGTGAAAATTTGAAATGGCAGTTAGTTGTTCTCTGATGGTAGCAGCAGCTGCACCAGATCGAAACAGTTCTGCTAAGAAATCCAAAATTTTGTGTACAGGAGCTGTAAAAGGATCTAAATTCCTGGATTCTGCCCAGTAAGGGAATCTTTTCCATTTGCTAGTATAAACTTTTCTTGTAGTTGTCTTATGGGAGGAAACAATAACATCACGCACTGCTGGGGAAATATTGGGGAGCCTGGCTAAGATTGGAAGTAGAGTAACCAAACTGTGAGCATGAGAGATTGGAGGGATTGGTGTAACCCACCTGACTGATGAATCAAGAGGTCCGAAACTGCGTCCAGAACCCAAGGCTGGGCTAGAAGGTGGGGGTGAAGGAATGGAAACCAAATCTGCTGAGGCCAATAGGGGGCAATGAGGATCATTTTGCAACACAAGGATTTTGCTTTCTGAATGACTTTTGGAATTAGGGGGAAGGGGGGAATGCATAAAGGAGTCCCTGAGGCCATTCCTGGACTACAGCATCTCTGGGTGTCTGACCTGGAGAAGGAACAAGGGAGAAGTAGCTGCTGCATTTGTTGTTGAGGGGAGAGGCAACGAGATTGCAGCAAGGCTAGCCCCATTTGCGGAAAATAAGATCCACAATTTGCTGTTTCAGAGACCACTCGTGCGGCATGAGGATAGCCCTGTTGAGCCTGTCTGCTATTATGTTGGATTTCCCAGGGATATGCGTTGCTGTCAGAAAACGTTGGGAGGAAATCACCCATTGCCACAGTCTGAGGGCCTCTCAGCACAAGGGGTAAGACCTGGTTTTGCCCTGTTTGTTGATGTACCGAACCACTGACATGTTGTCCGTCTGTATCCCAACAGTCCTGGCAGGGAGAAAGTCTTGATGAGCTTGCAATGCTAGGAGCACTGCTCCCACCTCCAGGACTTTGATGTGCAAGTGGTACTCATGAGGTACCTTGCCTTGGACTGTCTTCCCTAGATTATGCCCCCCTCACCCTATCAGGGAAGCGTCCATGGTCACTGTGGCCACCGGATGGGATTCCATGAAAGGTCAGCCCTGAGTCACTAGTGGGGAGACCATCCACCAGGAAAGGTGTATTTTGCAAGACTCCACAATTAGCATCATGTGAAACATGGATAATTCCTGGAAGGACCATTGTGTGAAAAGAATCCACTGAAGGATTCTCATGTGAAAGCGTGCTACGGGAACTAGAGGAATGGCTGCTGTCATGGACCCTAGAGCTTGAAGGACATATTTGACTTGAATTCTTTTGCTCCTCAGGAGAAGTGACACTTGTTGTCGAATAATGGAAACTCTTTCCTGAGGCAATTTTACAATCATTTTTTTTGTGTCTAGCTCTGCTCCTATGTATGTAGTAGATTGACAGGGCAACAAGGCAAATTATTCAAAGTTTATTGTGATGCCTAGTTGAGCACAGGATGTGATGGTGTAATCTCATGTCTCTATAAGTTGTTGCTTGGTGGTAGCGGTGAGGAGCTAGTCATCTAGATAAGGAAACACCTTGAATCCTAGACGTCTCAGGTGAGCCATAACTACTACCATACATTTGGTGAACACCCTGGGGGCTGTGGTGAGACCAAAGGGCAGAGCTCTGAATTGGTAATGACTGGCCCCTAGCCGGAAGCATAGAAATCTCCTGGACCGTCTGTACATTTTTATGATAGTACGCGTCCTGAAGCTTTATGGAGCACATCCAATTGTCCTGACCCAGAAAGGGGAGAACGGACTGCAGTGTTACCATCCAGAACTTTTCTTTTTGTACAGATTTGTTTAATCTGCTGAGATCCAGAATTGGTCTCCAGTCCCCTGTCTTTTTGGGCACTAAAAAGAATCTTGAGTAAGTTCCGGATCCGTCTTGGTCTGCGGGGACTTCCTGGATGGCTCTTTTTTCTAGCAGTCTTGAAACTTCTGTGACTGCCTAATCCCTTAGATTATGTCGAACATCTGGGATGTATTTTTTTGAAACAAGAGGGGGCTGATGGAAGGGAATTTTGTAACCTCTGGATATAATGGATAGTACCCATTTGTCTTTTGTAATATGTTGCCAGGCGATTGGGTACAATGAAAGCTTTCCCCCGACTGCCTCCAGAGTTGAGCAGTCAGGCATCCCTTCAGGGATGTTGATAGGGTTTGGAAGAGAATGCATCTCTGTCACCCTGATTTTGCAGACCCCCCCTCTGCCACAAGGGCGGTGTCTGTCATTGTTACTGTTTCCCTCTCTGCCCATTGGGGGAAAAGTCACCACGTGTGTCAGGCAAGGGTCCCTGGGGTTTTTGAAACCACATCTTTCCACCCTTCTGACCCTTTGGGTATGGTCTGTTAGGAATGGAAAAATGAATTCCCACATTGGAGACCATCTTGCCTTCCTGCTGGCACCTGGTAAGCGTTTCTTTCACCTGAGGCCCAAAGAGAGAGGAGCCATCAAAGGGGGTATTGGTGAAAGATGCTCTGAAAGGTTCCGCAAACTGACAAAGCCGCAGCCAAGAGTGTCTCCTAAGAGCCACTCATGTTCCTGCAGCTCTGCTCGCTCCATAGTCTGCATATGAAATAAGCCTCATGGAGGAGTTGACCACTGAATTTAAAGTCGCAAGCTGGGTAGCTACCTTGGCTGAAGCTCCCTCAGCTGTGGGATCTTGTAGGGTATCTCCAAGCTCTTTTAGGAGATCCCTCTGAAGTCTAGTAAAATGGGAAAGATAGTTCAGGGACCTAAGGGAGAAGGTCACTGATGAAAACATTTGCTTCTCATATCTGTCCATTGTATGAGACTCTTTATTAGGTGGATGGACAGATGAGGAGGTTTCAGCTAACTCTCTCTTTGTGGCTGCTGCTACCACCATGGCATCAACTGGGACACCTTTAGTCAGGAATTGTTTGTCTTGGGGAGCTGTAATAAATTTATTAGGTCTCCTCGGGACAGGTTCCATGGAATCTGGAGCTGACCAAACCTTTTGAGACACTACGGCCATGAGTGGATCAAAAGGCAGAGACACCCAGGAGGTGGATGGTCAGGAACCAAATGCATCCAGATATACAGACTCGTCCTCGTACGGGGCAAGGGAAGTCCAGCTACGCCTCTGCCTAAGAATTTCAAGGATGTCCAAAAAGGAAACATCTTCACAGGGGGACCCTGGGGACCCCTCTGATTCATCCAGGTCCGTATCTGAGGTGACAGACTCAGGGGAGTCTAGGTGCTTCCTCTTGCACTTTTTCTTCTGGGAAGCCTGCTCATAATGCTCTGGGGAGGTTTTGGAAGAAGAGGGCTCACCCAATGGGGTGTCCTGGGACGCAGGTTCCCTAAGCTTTGGGATTGGAGGAGGAGCAGAGATTGGCACAGGCAAAGGGGATTGGAGCTGATGGGACCAATAGTGGGGCCGTCTGTGGGGACAGCACTCTCCGCATAACCTCGAAAGTGTCATGGTCTCAACACAAAGAGGGCTCCAGCTCCGAAGAGAGGAATCCCACTCTGCACTGAGGGCGACTGCTCTGAGGCCGATGTGGGAGCTGAGCTCAACTAAGCCAAAGCTCCGAGAGGGAGAGCGGGGTCGGACAAGGGTCCAATGCCACTTCCCCCCTCGGAGCCGATGAGAGAGCTTCGGCACCCAGATACCTCGATGGAAGGAAGAACCGAGGTAATCGGAGCCAACATCAGAGCCGAAGAGGATTTCATCGGAGCCGAAGGAACCACTACCGGAATGTCCATGGACTCTGGCTCCAAACTAAGCATAGTTGGAGGAAGAATCGATATCGAAGCGGATGGAGCCGAGGCTTGTTGAGGCAGGCTCGAAAGCATTTTTGCAAGGGCCTGTGACTTCAGCAACCTACTAACCACTCTCTCCATGTCCTGATCCGATAACCTAGAGGACTGAGAGGAGTGGGAAGATGAGCGATGACTGTCTGTGCTCTGAAGTAAGAGTGATTCTGGCACCGAGCGAATCAGCTCCAATGAAGGAGACCTAGCTCGTTTGTGTCTCTGAGATGGCTCCGAGGTAACAGTTGGAGCCGACGAAGTAGTAGTCTTGTCTGTGCTAGAGGGCATCAACACACTTGGCCTGTCAAACTCACAGGTCGGTTCCGAACATGGAGCCGACGGCTTGACTGACTTCAAAGATTTCACTGGCTGAGATGCTTTAGCCAGAGAATCCTGTTTCAACAATCCACGGAAGATTAGCTTGTTTTTCTGATTCTGCAGGACCCTTGGACTAAAGGCATGACAAATAGAGCAAGAGTCCTGCAGGTGCAGAGCCCCCAAGCAGTACACACAACTAGTGTGCCCATCTGTCAGAGACATCTTCTGACAGCATGAGTCACACTTTTTAAACCCTGAGGTTTTAACTTCCTTGGACATTTTGAGAAAAAAGGAAGTACCACAAAAAGACACACTACAATAATAAAAAATTATATTAATAAAAAATGATATTAATAAAAACCTTAAAGGAGAGCCTCTAACTTAAATGGCTGTCCATAAGGGGGGGAGGGAAGAACTCTCTAACTTAAATGAGTTCAGGGAGCAACAGAAGATCTAGCGACTAAGAGGCAACGGTCAACACAGCACAAAATAAATAAATAAATAAATAAAACAACAAAGGACAAGATAAGGGGTTTACGACTAAATAAACTTACAAACTACTATAACAAAGAAAAAATATACTAATTTTTCAAGTAAATTATTTAACTTTAAATAGAGAAAAAAAATTATACTAAGCCTGAGCCAGTATTGATGCAACCTCGCAGCTAAAGCAGCAAATGAGATCTGGGTAGCTGACGCTGGGCATTCTGGGATAAGGGGTAGCCTCAAGCCAGTAAAGAGCTCTCGAGCAATAGAAAATGGCCGAATCGGAGCCGAGGATCAGCTCTGAACCCATCCAGCAAGAATGAAGGTGAGATTGGACAACCTAACATCTGTTGTTAATTAAATGAATTATACTTATATATTAAATAAAATGTTAAATTAACGTTTACATATTAAAATGTTAAATAACATATTAAATGCCTATGTAAAATTTCTAATTAAATGATTAAATAGTAAAATGCCTTTATTAAATTTAATTGAGGTCAAATAGTCCAAGGTCAAAACATTTGGGGTCAAACTGTCCAATAAATATTCTCATGGATAACAAATGTGAATTTTAATATGAAAGTGCATCCGATTGCACTGTGGTCAAACTATATGGCTTCCCGTGGCATGCAATGAGAATGCAAGCTAGAAATGCTAAGACAAAGTCAATTAACACCATATAGTCTACTTACAGCCTGTGCTTTAGAAATATGCAGATAATCTATGTGACTGTTACACTCTGACATGGCATATCTCTTTCCAAAATGATTACAGACATAATTTTATTCACGTCTTTCACAGTGATACTTTGTTTCTCAATAAGATGAAAAAAAAAGACTGGTAGAAAATTAAACAGGAGATAATCACAAGATATTTTTAATAAGATAATAACACAAAGAATTGTGATTCGGTATTCAATCATAACGAACTTGCAGTGCATGGAGTGCCATGATAACGTTCCAATATCTGCAAAAAGACAAACTAGTTTAGCACTTCAGTAGCATGAGACCAGATCTTAGCAACTGTTAAGCACCTCTCCAAGCAGTGTTACATTTGGGTCATGCACTAATCACTAAGAAATGACATTGCCAGCCTGCAAACCATGGAAGCAGAACTCCAAAACAGTTTCATTTCTGTCTGCTGTGCCCACAATCTATCCTTGATTTGTGTCAAAATATTGCCTGAAGTGTGTTGTTGTCCATTTGACAGCACTTGCCAAGTGCTTTACCAGGTTTGAAAGCCACCATAACACTTCACACTTGTTTCTTTCTTTCTTTTTTCTGTAACTAGTAGCACATAAAGCAAATGAAGGCCCATGCACTACAAAGATTACGACTGAGTCTATGATCATAATGTAGCATTATGTGTACTCGTAATGGATTCACCTCTCGAATGAACTTCTTGGCATCCATGTCTCAAACACATAATAACATTATGACTGGAGACTCAGTCATAATCCTCTGTATTACATGTTTGAGACATGGATATTAAGAAATTCACTGTGAGTGCAGAAAAGGAAAGCTTTAAAAGTGACACTTGACATCTAAGTCAGGAACACTTAAAAAGATTATAGAAAAGCACAAAGCCAAGCAGCTGAACAAAGGTCAGAACATCCAACATACGTAAATAAGAAATAAAAAGAAATATTCCAACCACCATCACTTTTTCTTCTCCAAACTTTTTAATAAATATAAGAAAACACTAAACTGGTACCACTGCTTTTCCCTTAGAGCTTTATCCCTTCATCTAGGAACCCCCCAGCATGGTAATTACAATCAATTTACACACACACACACACACACACACACACACACACACACACACACACACACCAAAACTTACTGCTTAGACACTGTTAGAATCATGAAAGTAAAAGGATAATATAAGTTTATTAAGTTTGTTTACGGTGTTCAGGTCTGAAGACCATCAGGAATTTAGGAATTTATAATGGCAAAATCTTGCCACTCATTATAATGGAATTAACTTTACTGCCATCTGTATATTTGTTTATATTTCTCAGGTAAGTATTCTAATCAATTGCCATTAATGACTGTTGCTTATGATCTTCTGACCAACTATTCTATAACCCATCTTGTAATATAGGGATTAATCTCTGCCTTACATAATGCAGACTAGATTGACCTAAAGGAAAGTAAATCAAATACTTTGGCTAGGTCAAGGACAATTACACCAGCTGACAGATCTAGGTCCATGGCTATGGTAATTTGATTACAAAATTCAACAATGTAAGTAAACTTTGATGTGCCTTGGTAAAACCATGATGGTGAATATCTAGTGTAACCACTGCATTATTATTATTATTCATAACATCAATAAGACATCATTCAAAGCACTTCCAAGGATGAATGATAAACAGATTAATCTACTACTTCTAATATTGTCCCTACATCCTTTTTGTGAAAGGGTTTTATCTGCACAAATTTTCATGTACCTGGTGCTTTTCCTGAATTAGAAGATTGGTGAATTTTTTTTATTATGGGAACATACATTTTTTCTTACTATGGTTAACTGCCCTAGTACTTACATTTGTTGATATATATGTAAACGTCTCCTAAAGGTGTGATGAATGCCAGTGTATGGGCAGGAGTACTAATGCTGGATGCAGAAAAGATTTAAAAAAATTCATTAGCAATTATTACAGTTTAGTAACCAGGATGTTGTTTAGAAAAATAGTATCCAAATTAATCTTAGTTTTTATTATTTTACTTTCATATTTGTAATAACTCTTTATCAACTGCATCAAATGTTAATTTCCTTGCGAACATTTCTTTTTCATATTGCATTTTAATCTTCGGATCTTTTATTAATTACATTCAATTTCTTCATGTTGAGGCTATTAGGACAGGTCTTATAAACCAAGAATGATGTTTGCTTTTCTTTTTTTTATGTCTTAAGTCATTGCTCCACCAAAACAGAAATCTATTTCTGAATGTATTGAATTTTGGAGTAATTATGACCTTCAGATCTGAATATGTTTTCAAAAATAGTGTACCCTTGATTTTTTTCCCCTAAATTTGATCTGGGACACTCCTCTCAGTCCCATCTCTTTAGCTCATTCTACCTAATACAGAGATAATTTGGGAAGGCCAAACCCCTTAGTCACTTAACCTTGAATTATCTTCTGGTCCTACTCTCTCACTTTTTACTTTATAAAAAAAAAAAAAAGACACTTTATTCACCTGCTTATATTTTCTAGTTTGTGTTTCTTCCTATTACTATGTTACTTCATCTTGCTTTGCTTTTTCCTGCTACTTGCTGCCTGTTCTAAGTGTTCAAGTGCATCTTTTATGTTGCATTTACTGCTGCTTGTTTCTAGCCTGTCTAAATTAAGAGTTATTCTAAGCTCTTAGTTTTTGTTTAAGCGCTTTGGCTTTAGGCCCACCCCTTAGCTCTCCCTGGCCTTTCTCCCTCAGATTCTCACAAATATGGATGGACAATTTCTACAGTTTCTCCTGCCAGTCTGGTTGATATGGGCATCCTGAGACAGTGTAGCAGGAACCTAGAGTCCAAGCTCTCTCCCCCTCAAGTCAGTATATCTGGCATGGAAATGGTTGTCAACACAATCGGCTACACCTCAAACACCAGCCACACCTACACAACACACACCTACATATGCGGAAGTTCTCCACATAAACATACCCAAACAAAGGAGACCTCCGAGGCAAAAACACACATGATCTCCACAGTCCTCCACACCAAATACCACACGTAGTCCACACACCTGTGCCTCACAGCCACTAAGGCTTCACCATAAACCCAACATATTAGTCATAGAAGACTCCATTGTGAGACACACAGATGTGTCTCTCACCAGGCTGGATAAGGAGAAAGTCACGGTTAGTTGTCTGTCAGGTGTCAGAATCTGCCATATCACATATGCACTCAAGTCTCTCAACAACAGGTACTGTTATGACTCTGTCATAGTCCATGTTGGCGTGAATGACTTGAGACATACCTCTCTGGACTATATGAAGAGCGACATGATTAAGCTCACTGATTATGTGTCATAAGCAGGTATGTCCCTAGCTTTAGGCAGCATTCTGCAGTCACCCAGAATGATGCCTCAATACAAACAGAAAATGATTGACTTTAGTAATTGGCTTAGTTTCTGATGTCATTCCAGGGGCATCCAGTACCTGACAGCCTGGAAAGATATGATCGACAGACCACGATGTTTTGACACAGATGGATCTGTCTCACCTGGGCTTCAGGCTTATGGCAAAGGCTCTTGCCTCCCCTATAGTGCCTTTTTTAGGAAAAGTGATGAGGTTAAAACTACCAACATAAACTTTTCAACAAATCATAAATTAAAGGTCATCCTGCTAAACGCTAGGAGTCTAAGCATGAAACTGCTTTCATTTGCAAGCATTCCTAACCCTGGAAAATGCTGACATTGGTGCAGTTACAGAAACCTGGTTCAAAGCTGCCGAAAGCACCCCAGCCTTACCTGGTTACTCAAACTATCATACATTCAGACCCCAAACTGTGGGCAGTAAAGCCAAAGGAGGTGGAGTTTCAATATACATTAAAGCCATACACACTGCCAGACTGGTCAAACAGTATGATGCACAGAAGACACTTCAGGTGCAGTTAACCATTGACAAGACCCCTATTCAAATCATAGCTAGCTACTGGCCCCCAAATCTGACTCAAGATGCCCAATCCACCTATTTGGACCTGTTCAAATCTATCAAGATTCAACCCTTTACCCTGATCCTGGGTGGCTTTAACTTCCCAAACATAGACTGGCTGAACTACTCATGCCAGAACACAAATGCCTAGAGATTCCTTGATTTTGTCAATACAGATGTCTTGGAACAGCTAGTTGATACCTCCCACAAAAGGTGATAATATCTTGGACTTGGTATTAACCAACATGAGTAACCACTGCAGCTAATTTTCCCTGGTAAGATCGGACCACAAGGTAGTCACTTTCGAAGTCACCAACTCCCCCAACCCCCCTCTAGCTAGGATCAGACATAAAAACTTCTCCAAAGCTGATTACAGCCTCCTGAGGGATAGTACAAATAGCTTCACAGCCCCCTCTCTCCCTCGTAGGAACTGGCACCAATATCCAAAACTACACCAAAGCACAATATGAACATTTATATAGATGCGTGGAATCAGGAATACCCGACAGGACTAAATCATCCTCCGCAAGGAAGAGTAAACTTGTCTGGTGGACATCTGCAATAAATAAACTCTATAACACAAGGAAAAAATTGCTGTCCAAGACAAAGAAGGAGCAGGTGCCCAATTGGAAGCAATGTCTCCTTAGCCTGAACAAGCAAATAAGAGCACTTGTGAAATCCTCCAAAGCAAACAGAGTCCAAATTGACCACCTCTACTAGAGACAATCATAAGGCCTTCTTCACAAATGTCTGCAACCTCAAGGGAAGCACCCAGATCTGTTCCGAACTGATGGTCAAGGGCACCACATATACAAATGCTGTAGATATAGCAAACTGGCTGGCTGACAGATTCAGTGAAAACTTTACCCCTCTGTCCCATCAGTAAATCACATCATCCCCAGTACCTGCCCCCTTCCCCTTATATCTAGGGGAAAAGGTCATCACTGCTCTCTCAAAGGCAAAAAAATACAGCCTCCAAGGGATGCGATAACATCCCAGGTCGCATCTTATGTGAACTCAGGCAGGAACTTGCAGCATCATTAGACACCCTATTCAACCAAAGCCTGAGTACTGGCTTCGTTCCAGCTGAGTGGAGGGCAGCCACTGTCATCCCTTTACACAAAGGTGGAGCGTCCACCGATTTGAGAAATTATGGACCCATCAGCCTAAATAGCCTGCTCTGCAAGGCCATGGAATGGATTATCACTGACCTCATTAACAAGGATATTGGCAACCTCCAAACACTTGATCCCACACAGTTTGGCTTCGTCAAGGGGAGGTCATGTCTGCTAAATTTGGTCGCCTTCTTTGAGACAGTCACCAAAGCCATGGATGAGGGGAAGATGGTGCACACTGCCTACCTTGACCTAACAAAAGCCTTTGACACTATTCCCCACTCGGGCATAACAGATAAAGTCTCTCAACTAGGCATCAATCCATATGTTACCAGGGGTCTACCTGAAAACGCCAAAATCGCAGAACACCGACAATGAGAACACCGACACTGGAAGATCGACAACGGAGAAGACCGACAGTAGAGAATCCCGACGCTGAGAACACCGACATGTTAAGGTAAGTGTGCGATAGGGACGGATGTTAGGGACAGGGTGTGGGTAAGGTAAGTGTGTGATAGTGACGGACGTTAAGGTAGGGTGCGGGTCAGGTAAGTGTGCGATAGTGATGGAGTTTAGGTTTAGGGGCAGGTTAAGTGAGTTAGGGTTAGGGTGTGGATAAGGTAAGTGTACTATAGTGAAGGACCTGAGGGTTAGGGGCGGATTAAGTGAGTTAGGGTGCGAATAAGGTAAGTGTGCGATAGTGACGGACCTTAGGGTTAGGGTTTGGGTTAAGGTTAGTGCATAGATAGTTGTGTATGTAAGGTTTAGTGTAGGTTTGTAAGGTTTTTGGTGTCCTTGTGTTTTGTGTGTGTGTGTGTGTGTGTGTGTGTGTGGGTGTTTTGGGAAAGGTATTTGTTTTGTTGATTGTCAGGATTTTGGTTTGTCGGGCATGTGAAGCTTCGTGTTTTTGAACTTTTTTTTTTTTTCGTTTTTTTTCGTGTCGGTTATTTCGTTGTCGGTGTTTTGGCGTGACGGTGTAATCAGGTAGACTTGTTATCAGATGGGTAGGAAACTGACTCACTGACTGAACTCACAGTCAAAATAGGGGAAGCCACCTCAAGCAGTAAACCTGTAACAAGTGGCATGCAACCAGAGTTCAGTCTTGGAGCCTCTATTATTTGGGATATACTTTTCTGAGGTGCAGGCCAAAACCAGTGGGCTATGGCTGAACAAGTCTGCAGATGACTGCAAGCTGGGTGCTGTCATCAGTTCCCCTAGTGATGTGGACATCCTCCAAAAGGGTCTCACTCAGACAAACGACTGGTGCCAGAAACATGGCCTCAAGCTGAATACCAAAAATGCATCACCATCCCCTTTGGGAAGAGTGACGTCCCCACAAATTATCACAATAATAACAGCATCCTATGCACCCAATCAGTCATGAGGGATTTGGTCACCCAGGTTGATAGCAACCTGACTTTTGACCACCATGTTGCTTCTATTATACAGAAAGCTTTCTAAATGGCCCATCTCATAAGTAAGGGTATCTCATCCAGGGACAAGGAGGTCATAGCATCCCTGTATTCTTCCCTTATAAGGCCCATTATTGAGTCTAACTCCCCTTTTGTCATATACCTCGCAAAGCACATGCAGCAGCTGAAGACAGCACAGAGGTTCCTCACCAGGAGAATCCAGGGCCTCAAACATCTACCATACACAGATAGGCTAAAAGCCCTATCCCTCTACTCAGTTTCATACAGACTCCTTAGAGGTGACCTCTGTCTGGCATACAAGGTGATCACGGAGCCCACCTTGATGGGACTGCTGCATATCTGCAAGTCAAGCTCCACTTGAGTAACCCGCACGCTCTGCCTCAACCTGGTCTGTGACATCAACAAGATTTGTTGGTGGGACAGATTTGTGTCCCAGAGACCCCCCCCCATCTATGGAATAGACTCCCTCTCCACATTAAGCAGAGTACCTCTTTACCCCTTTTTAAGCACGACCTGTATAAGTGGATGGGAAACAGAAAATATACCCGTGGAATTCCACCCATGTCCCTGCTGGACAGGGGCATTGGGTGCTGATTTGTCTAAACATGGGCTAAACTCTTGGCTAGGCTTATAAGGGCCTCAAGGCCAATAGCCTAGTAATCTCCTATGACCAGTTCACTGAACTGATATTACTTAAACTGACATAATCGATTTTTCCATAATTAAATTTCTTAACAGTAGGTATCATATTTAAAATTGTTACAAGTTCAAATACTGCAGGACAAAGATCACAGCCATCTAGTGTTTCTTTAATAACATTGTGTGTGTGTCTTGGAACATAACTGGCAATGATGCTTACAAAGTTATTGTTGTGAGTATTCTCATTCAAACGTTGTTCAAAATTGTGATGAGATAAAAAAAAGAAGTTATGTACCTACCATAATGTTCTATGTTAGTTGTCTTCTTCTCGCCTTCTTTCTTGCTGGTTGGGTTCGGAGCCGATCATCGGCTCAGACTCGGCCATCTTCAAAAGCTCGAGAGCTGCTTACTGGCTCGAGGCCCCCCCTATATCCCATGATGCCTGGCACTAGATACCCAGATCTCTTTTGGTAAGTCTAACTGCAGACATAATAATAAATGCATCCTATCCTAGAATGCATAAATCCTACTGGAGAGACTACTAAGCAGAAGGAAATAGCCAGAGAAGACTCAGCCAGTGCAAAATCAAGAGGAACTCTTCTCGGTCCACTACGATAGGGGGATGGAGGGTGGGACGCAAGAAAGAAGGCGAGAAGAAGACAACTAACATGGAACGTTATGGTAGGTACATAACTTCTTTATGTCAAGTTGTCTATCTCGCCTTCCATTCTTGCTGGTTGAGACAGCGTCAATAGCACCTAAAATCCTGGGTGGCTCATCGGAAAAGACTCTTCAGAACAGTGGAACCAAAATCAGCTCTGCTCCTGGAAACCAAATCCAACTTGTAATGCGAAATGAAAGTATGTGAGTTGGCCATGTAGCCGCAGCACAAATAGATTCCCATGGGCAACCTAGCCTGAAAAGCCACCGAAGTGGCTAAAGCTCTGGTGGAGTGACCTTTTGGTTTGACTGGTAATTCTTTATTCCTGAGTTGGTATATGAATGTGATGATAGAAGACAACCACTTGGATAAGGTTACCTTGGAGACTGGGAGACCTTGTTTACCTACTGCATAAGACAGGAACAGTTGATCTGATTTTCTAATGTCTTTGGTTCTATGTAAATAAAAGCGTAGTTGCCTGTGAACATCTAACTGATGCAACTTATACTCCGCCCTGTTGGAGTGGTTAGGGAAAAACACAGGAAGGTCTATGGACTGATTCAAGTTACTCTCTGAAGCGACCTTAGGAAGGAAGGAAGGATTAGTCCTAAGAGCAACCCTGTCATTGTGGAACACGAGGTAAGGGGGACGGATAGAAAGAGCCTGTAGTTCCGAAACTCTTCTGGCTGAAGTAATAGCTACCAGAAAAAGGGTTTTCCATGATAAGAACTTCAGTGAACAAGAAGCTGCAGGTTCGAAAGAGGGCAAAATTAGCGAAGCTAAAATCAAATTTAGATCCCACGGTGGTGGAAGATCTCTCACTGGGGGCCTGAGCAGAGTGGTTCCTTTGAGAAAAGCTTTACACAGCTTATGGGACATGATATTGTTTTCCGTCAGGCCAATGTGAAAATATGAAATTGCAGCTAACTGAACTCTAATTGCAGCGGAAGCGGACCCAGCATGGAAGAGCTCCGCGAGAAATTCCAAAATGGAGTGTACGGGGGCTGAAAATGGGTCTATACTTTTTGCTTCTGCCCAGGAAGAAAAACGTTTCCACTTATTAGCGTAAGTTTTTCTGGTCGTAGACTTGTGTGATGACAAAAGGATTTCACGCACAGAGGGTGAGATATCTGGGAGCCTGGCTAAGGTTGGAAGTGGAGCAACCACGTTGTGAGCTGGTGACAGTGCAGGGATTGGTGCAGCCCGCCAGACTGATGAATCAGGAGGTCTGGAACTAGGTCCAGAGTCCAAGGCTGTTCGAGAAGATAGCGCTGCAGGAACGGAAACCATATTTGTCGAAGCCAGTAAGGAGCAATGAGGATCATTTTGCAACCCAAAACGGTAGCCTTCTGAATTAGCTTCGGTATGAGGGGGAAAGGAGGGAATGCATAAAGAAGTCCCTGGGGCCAATCGTGGACTAGAGCGTCTCTGGGGGAATGCCTGGGAAGTGGAAGGAGAGAGAAGAAATTGTTGCACTTGCTGTTGAAGGGAGTTGCAAAAAGGTCGCAGCAAGGTTGTCCCCATCTGCGGAAGATTTGGTCCGCAATTACCTGGTTCAGAGACCACTCATGAGGCATGAGAATTGCTCTGCTCAGTCTGTCTGCTATGACAATGGACCTCCCAGGGATGTGCATTGCAATCAGAAACCGTTGGGAAGAGATCGCCTACTGCCAGAGTCTGAGTGCTTCTCGACATAGGGGGTAGGACCTGGTTCCGCCCTGCTTGATGATGTACCACACTACGGACATAATGTCCATTTGAACTGCAATGGTCCCGGTAGGAAGAGAGTCCTGAAGAGCCTGCAATGCTAAGAGCACGGTCCTCATCTCCAAGACATTTATGTGCAGATGATACTCGTGAGGTTGCCAGGTGCCTTGGACTGTTCTGCCCTGATAATGCCCCCCCCACCCGATTAGGGAGGTGTCCGTGGTCACTGTAGCCAGTGGAGGGGTCTGCTGTAGAGCACTGATGTGTAGAACATCCACCACACGATGCTTCTTGCATGCCTGAGTGATCATAATCATGTAAGACATGGGAAGTTGCTGGAAGGACCATTGGGTGAAAAGAAGCCACTGGAGAATCCTCATGTGAAACCGAGCTAGAGGGACAAGTACAATTGCTGCTGTCATGAGACCTAGCGTTTGAAGCACAAACCTGGCTTGAATCCTTTTGCATGCTAATAAAACCTTGACATGCTGACGAATCACTAACACCCTGTCTGGTGGGAGGCTCGCTAACATGTCTCTGGTATTTAAATTTGCGCCTATAAAGGTGATAGATTGACAGGGCGACAATGCAGACTTTTCAAAATTTATTGTGATACCTAGCCTGGAGCAAGTGTCGATGGTGCAGTCTCTGGCTCGCAGAAGGTGATGTCTGGTGGCAGCAGTGAGGAGCCAGTCGTCGAGATATGGAAACACCTGGAATCCTTGCCATCTGAGGTGAGCGGTAACTACTGCCATACATTTGGAAAACATCCTGGGGGCTGTGGTGAGACCAAAGGGCAGAGCTCTGAACTGATAATGGCTGGCTCCCAGCCAGAAGCGAAGGAATCTTCGGGAGCGTCTGTCCATTTTGATGTGGTAGTACGCATCCTGAAGATCTATGGAGCACATCCAATTGTCCTGACCCAGAAAGGGTAAAATGGACTGAAGCGTGACCATCCGGAACTTCGTTCTTTGTACAGACTTGTTTAGTCTGCTGAGATCCAAAATGGGTCTCCAGTCCCCTGTCTTTTTTGGTACCAAAAAGAACCTTGAGTAAATTCCGGATCCTTGTTGGTCTGCTGGGACTTGCTGGATGGCCCTTTTTCTTAGCAGTTTTGAGACTTCTTGCATTGCTTGGTCCCTTAGATTGGGTGGAACATCTAGAAGGGACTTGTTTGACCTTAAGGGGGTGCGAACAAAGGGAATTCTGTAGCCTCCGGATATGACGGACTGTACCCATTTGTCTTGTGTTATGTCTTGCCAGGCTCTTGGGTACAGCAATAATCTTCCCCCGACTGCCTCCAGAGAGGAGCAGCCGGGCAACCCTTCAGGGATGTTGGAAGGGCTTGTCAGAGAAAGATTCTCTGCTGCCCTGGTTTTGCGGACCCCCTCTGCCATGAGGGCAGCGTCTGTTATTGTTCCCTCCTCTGCCCCTGGAAGGAAACTCACCACGTGTGTCCAGCACGGCTCCCTGGGATTTCCAGAACCACATCTTTCCACTCTTCTGACCCTTAGGATATGGTCTGGAAGGAGTGGAAAAACGGACTCCTACTGCAGAGAGAGTCTTGACTTCCGGTTCACACCTGGTAAGGGTATCTTTCACCTAGGATCCAAAGAGAGAGGAAAGTACAGTTTTGTACCTACCATAAATGTAGATGTCCGATAGGCATGCATCTGCAGTCCTTACAAATGGGTTGTCCTGTCGTCAGGCAGCCCTTCGGTCGGCCGGATTCCAAAGTCTGGGTCTGGCCTCGGCTGATGTCGCACTTCACCTGACGTCATAGCTGCAGTTCTTCGGGTATAAAGGCAACAGCCGACGCCATTTTCCTCAGTGTTTCTTGCCCCAGATGCCAGGTGCCCTCTAGGAAGGCTAAATTTGGATAAATGCAAATGGTTCCAAATAGTAGAGAGCAAACAAAAAATAAGTATGTATGTACATATATACAAACAAATACACCATAATAGATTCCCCCAGCTAGCTATAAGATGGGCAAATACCCTAGGAGTACCACAGAGGGGAAGGAGGGTGGGTAATCCTGACTGCAGATGCATGCCTATCGGACATCTACATTTATGGTAGGTACAAAACTGTACTATGTCCTTCAAGTATGCATCTGCAGTCCTTACAAATGGGTAGAATACCATAGCCAAACTGGGGGAGGAGGAGAAATAAGATTATGGTGTAGTTAAGATCCCTTGCAAAAAGTACAGTTTTGTACCTACCATAAATGTAGATGAATGAAGATCCACATTGCTGCAGTCCTTACACTTGGGTATACCGCTGTCCTCGGTCGGCCCGAATACCAAAGTATATGGCTGACGTCGGTCAAGGCGCATTAAACTGACGCCAGGACGTCGGGGTATAAATGCGCATGACCGACGTCATATCCTCAGTCTTTTCTTGCCCCAGATGTCAGAAGACCCTAAACAGGGTAAAATCAAAAAACCACCAAACACCCCTGCACCCAAACTATATACAACTTTTAACAAATATATAATAAAGAACCAACCTATCCACACAACCACCCCCAAACACAGAGGGAAGGAGGGAGGGATTGGACTGCAGCAATGTGGATCTTCGAACATCTACATTTATGGTAGGTACAAAACTGTACTATGTTCTTCATCTCACATTGCTGCAGTCCTTACACTTGGGTAGATTCCCAAAGCAGAGGTAAGGGAGGATGGCAAATCAAAGAGAAGCAGGAGCCGCCAAAATGCCCTGTAAAATAGCAGTGGCAAAACCAGCCCTAGATTTAGAGTAGAGAGGAAGGTGGTAGTGCTTAGAGAAAGTATGTACTGAACTCCAAGTAGCTGCCTCCAAAATATCCTTAGTTGCCACCCCCCTTAGAAAGGCTGTAGAAGTGGCAGTAGCCCTAGTGGAATGAGGTCTAATCCCTGTTGGAATCTCCTTGCCATGATGGGAATAACAAAAGGCAATGCAAAACCCAATCCACTTAGAAATAGTTTGTTTTGACACAGGTTTGCCCTGAGAACACAAAGCAAAAGAAACAAACAACTGCTGAGACTGCCTGAAACCCTTAGTCCTGTTTAAGTAATAGCGTAACTGCCTGTGCACATCTAAAGTATGCAAAATCTTTTCTCCCTTATTTTGGGGGTCTGCATAAAAGGTAGGTAAATGAATAGTTTGGTTTAAAGACACACTTGAAACCACCTTAGGCGTAAAGGAAGGGTTAGTACGTAAAGATACCCTATCCTTATGGAAAATCAAGAAAGGCTCAACCGCCATAAGGGCCTGCAATTCAGAAACCCTTCTTGCAGAGGTAATGGCCAACAAAAAAGCAGTCTTCCATGACAAATATTTCAACTCAGCCGTAGCTGCAGGCTCAAAAGGTTGTAGAGTGAGTTTTTCCAACACATAATTGAGGTCCCAAGCAGGAGTAGGAGCTCTTCGTGGAGGTCTTATGTTCTTTGCCCCTCTGAGAAATTGCTTGAACAAAGGATGAGAAAACAAAGGTGGATCACAGTCATAGTGAGCTGAAATTGCTGCAGCATGAATCTTAATGGAAGAGAAGGACAAACCTTTGTCCAATAACTCAGTAAGATATTGAAGAGCCACACTCAAATTAGGCTCAGAAACATCCAAATCCTTTGCTGCACTCCAAAACAAAAATCTCTTCCACTTGTCTGCATACACTTTCCTTGTACTGGGTCTTCTAGCTTCCATAATCACATTCAGAACTTGTTGAGGAAGTTGAGCCCTGCTATGAGTCAAAACAGGATATGCCATGCTGTGAGATGAAGAGAGTGAAGCTTGATATTGAGTAGATGACCGTCCTTTTAGGACAACAGGTGTGGAATCAAAGGCAAGGGGCAAGGTGGTTTCCTTACCAGACTTCTCAGTAATGGGTACCAATGCTGTCGAGGCCAATCTGGAGCTATCAGGGTCATTCTTGGTTTGTCCTGTCTGACCTTTAGAAGTACCTTTAGGAGGAGAGGAAGAGGGGGAAAGGCATACACATGAAGATTTTTCCAACTGAAAGAAAGAGCATCCACTTTCCAAGCTGCATGATGTATCCCTTTTGTGCAAAACTTTGGCAGCTGGTGGTTTAGAGGAGAAGCGAACAGATCTATGTCTGGAGTTCCCCATGACACTGTTAGTTGCTGAAATACATGAGGATCCAATTTCCACTCGTGGGGATCCATGATTTGTCTGCTTAACACATCTGCTAAGGAGTTCTGCACTCCCGGCAGAAACCTTGCCTGAAGATTTAGTTGTAAACTGAGAGCAGTGTCCCACAAAATCATTGCTTGTCTGCATAGAGGATAAGAATGCGTTCCCCCTTGCTTGTTGATGTACCACATGACAGTTGTGTTGTCTGTTAGAATCAACACCTGCCCTGGAAGAAGTAATTCCTTGAAAGCTATTAATGCAAACTGGACTGCTAACATCTCCTTCAAGTTGATATGTAGATGCTGTAGTCTGGCAGGCCACTTGTCCTGTATCCACTTTCCATTGAGATGAGCTCCCCAAGCTTTGTCCGAGGCATCTGTTGTTAGAATCTGACTTGCCTCTGGCCAGGTCACAGAAAGTCCCTTGTTTAGGTGACATTGCTGAGCCCACCACAGAAATTCCTTTTGGATGCAAGGTATTATTTGAATGACAGTGTCCAGATCCTGGCAGTGCTGTGTCCATATATTCTTGAGATACCATTGTAACTTCCTCATATGCAGTTTGGCATTGGGAAGTACCAGAATACAAGATGCCATGAACCCTAAGGCTTGAAGGACTGTCCTTGCAGTCAGCCCGGACTGATGTGATAGTTGATGGAAGTAAAGGGAAAGATTCTTTTGTTTGTCCGGGGTTAAAAAGGCCATCTGGGTTGCTGTATTCAGTCTCACAGCAGAAAGCACATGTCTTGAGAGGGTACTAGACTGGACTTTGTTTCGTTCACAGAATACCCCAGGCATCTTAGCACTGCTATCACATATTTTAAATGTTGAAGAAGCTCGTCCTTCCCTTGAGCCAGAATCAGGCAATCGTCCAAATAAGGGTAGATCTGTATTCCTCTCAATCTGAAGAATGCTATCACTGGAGCCAGAACTTTTGTGAATACTCTGGGCGCAGTAGATAAGCCAAAGGGCAATGCAGAGAACTGATAATGAGAATTTCCAGCTCGAAAACGCAGATACTTCCTGCAACCTAGAGTGATAGGAACATGAAGGTAAGCCTCCTTGAGGTCCAAAGTTACCATCCAGTGATCTTTGCCCAGCAGAGGTAAAAGCTGTTGTAATGTCAGCATCTTGAACTTGGGAATGTCCAGAAAGGTGTTGAGGATAGACAAATCCAAAATTGGTCTCCACGTGTTCCCCTTTTTTGGCACTAGGCAAGGGCGAGAATAAAATCCTAGGCCCTTTTCTGCCATAGGCACCGGTTGTATGGCCCCTATCTGAAGTAATAGAGAGATTTGTCTGTAAGCTTCTAGTCTGTGTTGAGGAGGAATGTCTGGCATGCCTTTGAAAGGTGGCAAGGTATGGAAATAAAATCTGTAACCGTGGTGAATGATATCCAATACCCATCTGTCCTGGGTAATTAAACTCCAGTTCTCCTTGAAAAGTGTCAGTCTTCCTCCCAAAGGTGCTGCCAGGGAAGGTTCTGGCAGTTGAAAAGGTAGGTCATTGGGTCTGTCTACGAAGGGCTGACCCCTGCCCTCACCGGAAGACTGTGCAGGTGAGCCCCCTGTCCTGGATCTAAAAGAGCCCTGAGCTCTGCCCCTACTACGCCTAGACCTACCCCTAGACTGGGAATCATAAGAAGGATATGTCCACCCTTTGCTTGGCCAATTTCTACTAAACTTTGGAGGCTGAACCTGCAAAAAATCTTTAACAGTGTGCATAGACTTAGCTTTGTCTTCCATTTTCTTTAAAACTGCTTCAACAGGAGAACCAAACAACACATCAGATTGCAAAGGAGCATCCAAGATCCTTGTCTTAACATGCTCAGCTAAATTCTGATCCCTTAGCCAGGCGTGCCTGCGTAGGACAGAACCGGTGGCAGCCACCCTCGAAGAGGCCTGTACAGCATCAAAACCACATTGTAAGGAATGCTTACCCACCTGTTCAGAAACATGTACTAGATCTTGTAACTCCTTACATTCAATACCTTCTGCCAGAGCATCTACCTTAGACTTTAATTGTGAAAGAAGATAGTTTTGATATCTCAGCATGTGGAATTGACAATTCAAAGCCCTCATGGCTAAAGTTGAAGAAGTATAAACTTTCTTTCCCCATCTGTCTAAAGCCCTTGCCTCTTTATCCGGAGGAACCGGATTTTTAACAACAGAAGCCTTAACCCCTTTAGGTCCCTGAGTAACAGTCTCTGGATCAGCCCTAGGGCTTTTAAAAAGATACTTATGAGCTTCAGGCACCCTATAGTACCTGTCCGGCTTAACAGGAGCGGGAGGTAAAGAATCAGGATTAAGAGAAGCCTCTGTAAAAACATCCTCCACCACAGAAAGAACAGGAGGTATAGCTAAAGGCCTATGCTGGGGTAAAAACAAAAATTCCCTAAGTCTTTTCCTGGAATCAGAGAAATCCTGACCTTCCCATTTAAAATGCTCCCTCATGGAATGGAGAGTCTCTGAGAATGAAAAATCCTCAGGAGGAGAAGCAGTAGGAGTAGTGTCCTCCACATCCGAATCAGAATAAGGAGAAAACTCCTGTAAATCTTCAGCCGAAGACTCTGAAGTATCAGAATCCTGCTCAAAATTCCCCAGTTCAGGATCCACCCTAGGCCTTTTGTCAGGAGGGGGCATAGAACCCCTAATCATAGTAATTAAATCTTCAGCCATCCTAAGCATATGTCTCTTGGGCACAGGGCCTGAAGTACTAGGAGAGACACCTGCTGCAGCTAAACCTGGCCTGCCCCTGGAAGAAGCCTTGGTAACAGTAGGTGAAGGCCTAACCACTTTAGGCAGTGAGGGGAGGACAGTTACCTGAGAAGCCCCTTCAGCCTGGCCTACCTCCTGAGAAGACACATCCTGTAATAATAAAGTCTCTCCCTGGGACTCTAAAGAAACTTCTGTTTGAACCTCCGGCTCAACCGAGCCTTCTAAAGAACCGACGTCCGGGACGGACAGTTCTTCTAACCTAGGCCTAGGTGCCTTGTCCTTGCGTTTCTTCGACGAAGCGGGCGTCGGAGCATCCGACGGCATTTTGTAGTTGCACCGCTTCCTGAAGACTAACCTGGCACAATCTAATCTCCTCTTTATAGTACGTTTGTTAAACCTAGCACAAGAGGGACACCCAACAACGTTGTGCTCAGGACCTAAACAAGGTATACACAAGTTATGGTAATCCCTATGTGGTATCTGCTTCCCACAAGAAATACAGTTATTTACTTTTTCTGACATCCGGTAAAATACTGAGGCAAGAAAAACAAAATATTCCCAACGGGGTACTTAGCCAACTTTGATTCGGTCTGAAACTCCGGTTTCGGAAAATCTCAGGACGCCAACCCGCACTCGCAACTTTGCTTCTGCATCGGACCACGCGGCAAAAAAGACTGGGGATATGACGTCGGTCATGCGCATTTATACCCCGACGTCCTGGCGTCAGTTTAATGCGCCTTGACCGACGCCAGCCATATACTTTTGTATTCGGGCCGACCGAGGACAGCGGTATACCCAAGTGTAAGGACTGCAGCAATGTGAGATGAAGAACATCCTGCTCGGGATCTGGAGTATAAAGGTAAATTATAATGCTTGGCAAATGTATGCACGGAGCTCCAAGTAGCAGCCTCTAAAATGTCTTTGGTAGCCACTCCTCGTAGAAAAGCTGTGGTAGTGGCTGTAGCCCTTGTAGAGTGAGGCCTGATGTTTTCTGGAGTTTTCTTCCCATGGTAGGAGAACCAAAATCTAATGCAATTTCCTATCCACTTAGAGATTGTCTGTTTTGAAATTGCTTTTCCTTCCATTCCTGTTGCATATGCTACTAGTAGCTGGTCAGTTTTTCTATTGTCCTTGGTCCTGTCCAGGTAGTAACGCAATTGTCTATGTACATCCAAGGTATGCAACAGTCTTTCTCCCCTGTTCTGTGGGTTGGGGAAGAATGTAGGTAGGTGGATAGCTTGGTTTAAAGATACCCTGGAGACCACCTTTGGCATAAAGGTAGGATTTGTTCTCATGGACACTCTATCTTGATGGAAGATCAGGAAGGGCTGTACTGCCATTAATGCCTGTGGCTCAGATACCCTTCTTGCTGAAGTGATTGCAAGCAGGAAAGCAGTTTTCCATGATAAGTATTGTAATTCTGCTGTTGCTGCTGGTTCGAAAGGAGGGAGTGTCAACTTTTCTAGCACAAAGTTCAAGTCCCATGCTGGCAATGGTGGCTTCCTAGGTGGTTTTACATTTTTAATTCCCCTCAGAAACTGCCTGAGCAGAGGATGCGAGAAGACTGGAGGATCCAGGTTGTATTCTGCTGAAATAGCTGATGCATGAATCTTAATGGAAGAATAGGACAGGCCATTGTGGAAGAGCTCTGCCAAGTATTCCAGGATGTTGGCTATGTTTACCAGTGACACATTTTCTCCTTTTGCAGTACTCCAAATGTGATATCTTTTCCATTTTGCTGAATAATTTTTTCTTGTTGAGGGTCTGTGAGCCTCCAAGATAATGTCTTTAACCCTTTGGGATAAATTTGGGTTATTTGGTGTTATGCAATGTTCCAGGCAGTCAGCTGCAGTGTTTTCAGGTTTGGATGCAGGGTGCTGTAGTTGTTCTGTGTTAACAGTAAGGGAACCAGGGGTAGAGGCCATATTTGATCCCGAGACATACTCCTCAGTAATGGGTACCAATGTTGTCTTGGCCAGTCCGGAGCTATCAGGATGATCCTTGGACGGTCTTCTTTGATCTTCAATAGCACCTTGTGCATCAAAGGAAGTGGTGGGAATGCATATGCTGTCAGGTTTTTCCAACTGAAAGATAGGGAGTCCACTTCCCAAGCCAGTGGGTGGTACATCCTTGTGCAGAATTTCTTCAGTTGGTGATTGTGCGGAGATGCAAATAAGTCTATTTGTGGTAGTCCCCATTTTCTTGTAATGGCTTTGAATATGTTCGGATGCAGCATCCATTCGTGGGCATCCGAGGTAGTTCTGCTTAGTATGTCTGCTAGTATGTTTTCTTTTCCTGGCACAAAAATTGCTTGTAACTGAATGTTGAAGCTCAGGGCCACATTCCAGAGGTCCATTGCCATCCGGCATAGAGGGTACGAACGTGTGCCTCCCTGTTTGTTGATGTACCACATAACTGTGGTGTTGTCTGTCCTTATCAACAGTTGACCTTGTTGAAGAAATGGTCTGAATGTCTGAATTGCCAGTTTTACTGCCAGCATTTCCTTTTGATTTATGTGTAGGTGCAGCTGGTCTTGAGTCCATAAGCCTTGTATGCACTTGTCCATCATGTGCGCCCCCCAACCGAGGTCTGAGGCGTCCGTTGTGATGGTCTGGCTTGGTTGAGTGCTGTGGAAGGGCAGTCCTTTGTTTGATTGACAGGCCTGAGCCCACCATTTGAATTCTTGCTTCAGGCATGGGATTATTGGAATTTGGGTTTCTAGGCTGTGCTTGTGCTGAGACCATAAATTCCTTAGGTACCACTGTAACTTTCTCATATGCAGTCTGTCATGTGGAACCAATATTATGCAGGATGCCATGAAACCCAAAGCTTGCAGGACTTTTCTTGCTGTTAGCTGGTTCTGTTTTGTTAATGCCAAGAAGTAGAGAGGAGTTGCTCCTGTTTTTCTACTGTTCGAACGCCATTTGTTTTGATGTGTCCAGCTCTGCCCAAAAGGTTATCCTTTGGGATGGTATCAGCCTTGACTTTTTATATTGACTGTGTATCCCAGGGCTTGCAGTAGATAAATGACCCTTTTCAAGTCTTCTGCTAGTTTGTTTTGTTGTCCGCTTGTAACAGGCAGTCGCCCAGGTAAGGGTAGATTTGAATTCCCTGAAGCCTGCAATGAGCAATTACTGATGCCAGGCATTTCGTGAACACTCTGGGCAGTAGATAAGCCAAAGGGCAATGCTGAGAATTGATAATGCTCTGATCCTGCAAGAAATCTGAGGTAACTTCTGCAATTTGGTCGTATGGGGACGTGCAGGTATGCCTCCTTGAGATCTAGAGTTACCAGCCAAGACTCCTTGCCCAACATGGGAAGAAGCTGCTGTAGGGTCAACATTTTGAATTTTGGGACAATGAGGTATGTGTTTAAAGCGGACAGGTCGAGAATAGGTCTCCATTGGTTTTCTTTTCTTGGTACCAGGAAGAGCCTGGAGTAAAATCCTTGTCCTTGCTCCATAGATGGTACCTTTTCTACAGCTCTCATCCTTAGTAAGTGAGTTATTTGTTTTAGAGCTTCTGCCTCTTGATTTGGAGGTAGGTTTGGCATTCCTCTCTTCCTTGGTAGAGTATGGAAGTGAAACCTGTAACCTTGGTCTATTGTCTGTAAAATCCACTTGTCTCCTGTGATGTAATGCCAGTTTACTGAAAATAAGGCTAGCTTCCCGCCTAAGGGTGCTTCTAGTTGTTCCCTGGTAGGCGGTGCTAGAGCCAAGTCACTGTGATTGTCCTGTAGTGGTGGTGGCTGTATGTGTGGCTGTACCCCGCTGGTTGTTAGTCTGCCACTGACGCCCCCTGTAGGCACCTCTGGATTAACCCCTGCCTCTTGAGCGCCTATTCCTGCCTCTCTGAGCTCTGGAGGTGTCTGGAAAGGACCAATTTTTGCAGGGCCAATTCCTGCTAAACCTTGGAGGTTGGACCTGTAAGAAATCTTTGACTGTCTGGACAGATTTTGCCTTCTCTTCCATCTTCTTAAGCACCTGTTGTGCAGGAGAGCCAAACAAATTGATCTTGTCCATGGGAGCATCCAGTAGCTTTGATTTAACATGATCTGGTAAGGTCTGCTCTTTTAACCATGCATGTCTTCTGATCACTGTGCCAGTCATGGCTGATCTAAAGGAAGCCTCCAGTGCATCATAGCCGCATTTTAAGGAATGGTTACTGACCTGCTGAATGTTATGTACCATTTCCTGAACAGATTTTTTGTCTAAAGGTTCGTCAGAAGACAGCTTTTTAGTTAACTGGTCTAACATAAATTCTTGATACTGGATCATGTGGAATTGACAGTTCAAGGCCCTAGCTGAAAGAGTAGCAGAAGTGTAAACTTTTTACCCCATCTCTAAGGCTCTGGATTCCCTTTCAGAGGGAGGGGTTTTGGCAGAGGTAGCTGCTACAGCCTTAGGTCCCTGGGAGATAGTTTCGGGATCTGCAAAAGGAGCCTTATACAAATGATAATGTGTGTCCGGAACCCTGTAGTACCTATCGGGCTTAGCAGGGGCCGGAGGAAGTGAATCAGGAGCAGTACAAGCATCATTAAATGCATCATCCACAACAGGAAGAACTGGAGGGATGGCTAAAGGCCTATGCTGTGGTAAATGCAGAAAGGTTCTAAGCCTTTTTATAGAGTCTGAAAAATCCTGGCCCTGCCACTGAAATTGTTCCCTCATAGCATGCAAGGTTTCCCCAAAAGAAAATTCCTCTGGCGGAGAGGCAGAAGGAATGGACTCTTCAGCATCAGAGTCTTCATAAGGGGAGAAAGGGCCCTCTGGAGGGTTTGAATTATCTGAATGATCAGAGGAGTCATCTGTAGAAACTGGCTCAGGGGGTTCTGCTCTAGGCCTCTTCTCTGGAGGTGGGTGAGAGGCCCTGTCTGGGTGAGGTTGGGATCCCCGGATCAAGGAAATGAGATCCTCTGCTAGAGTAAGTATTTGTGAACTAGAGCTAGGCCTGTGAGAGGGGGTCTTAGCAGGCACAGTTTTGGCAGATTTTGCTGCTTTAGCCCTGGCAAAGGCCTTAATGGACATGGCTGCAGGTGGCCTAGCAGCTCCACGTGCAGGGGTTGAAACATCCAAGGGAATAGTGTCAGATAATTCCTGAGAAACTGCAACAGCAGCTGGGATGTCGGAAGCCGATTCCACCAGGTTGGAAGAGGCCTCGGTAGAAGGTAAGTTTTCGGCTGAAGGAAGAACCGCTAGCTTGGTTTCAGCCGAAACAGAGACACTCGGTTGGCTTAACCGGTTTCGGCAAACCGGACCGCGTGTCGGTCCTTCTCCTTGCTTTTTAGAAATTTGCGTGGTCGGAGGATCCGACGGCATAATATAAGCAAAATCGGAGCGAAAAACTCCTCAGCAAATTCAGACCGGCGTCTAAGCGTCCCGGTTAAAAGAAGCACAGGCTAGACAAGCTGCTACGTCGTGGTCTGGGCCTAAAACAGGGTAAGCAGTAAGAGTGGAAATCTTTATGAGGTATTTGTTTCCCACAAGTTAAACAGTTATTCACTTTTTCTGACATCGGCTGAGGCAAGAAAGAGTCCCCAACGGGTACTTAGCTTTAGAAGTCTTGGTAGTAGTATTCGTAGTAATCTCTGGTTCTGACCGACCGGCACTTGCGAACAGCTTCTGCTTGGCGCCACGGCAAGAAAGACTGAGGAAAATGGCGTCGGCTGATGCCTTTATACCCGAAGAACTGCAGCTATGACGTCGGGTGAAGTGCGACATCAACCGAGGCCAGACCCAGACTTTGGAATCCGGCCGACCGAAGGGCTGCCTGACGACAGGACAACCCATTTGTAAGGACTGCAGATGCATCCTTGAAGGACATCCAACAAAAGCTGTGTTGGTGAAAGATGCTCTAAAAGGTTCCACAAAGTTACCTAGCCGCATCCAAGCGTGCCTCCTTAGGGCCACGCCTGTGCCTGCGGCTCTACTCGCACTATCGGCTGCATACGAAATGAGCCTCATGGAGGAGTTTACCACTGAATTAAGAGTCGCCAGCTGGGAGGCTGCCTTAGCCTGGGCCCCCTCAGCTGATGGATCCTGGAGGGTATCTCCAAGCTCTTTCAGGAGATCCCTCTGAAGACGGGTAAAGTGGCACAGGTAATTCAGGGACCGCATGGAAAAGGTCGCTGAAGAGAACATCCGCTTCCCATATCTGTCTATCGTCCTGGACTCCTTGTTAGGAGGATGGACAGATGAAGAAGTTTCAGCCAACTCCTTCTTTGTGGCCACTGCTACCACCATGGCATCAACGGAGACACCCTTGGTCAAGAACTGTTTGTCCTGTGGGGCAGTAATGAACTTGGCAGGTCTTCTAGGGGTCGGTTCCACTGTGTCTGGAGCCGTCCATGCCTTTCGAGCCACCACAGACATCAGTGGGTCGAAAGGCAGAGACACCCAGGAGGTGGAAGGTCGGGATCCAAACGCATCCAGGAATACCGACTCATCCTCGGAAGGGCTTAGGGTAGTCCAGTTTCCCATCTGCCTAAGCATCTCAATTATGTCTGAGAAGGAGACATCTTCAGAGGGGGATCTTGGGGATCCTTCCAACTCCTCTAAGTCGGTGTCCGATGTGACAGACTCGGGGAAGTCAACATGCTTCCTCTTGCATTTTCTCTTGCGAGGTGGCTCCTCTGAAAAATCAGGGGAGGCCTCGGAAGAGGAGGATACACCCAAAGGGGTGTCCTGGAGCACTGGATCCCCACGCTTGGGGTTGGGAAGAGGGGCAGAGGCTGACGCAGGCACCCTAGGGGGAGGAGCCGATGAGGTAGAACGTGGGACTGACTCAGGGGCCAGTACACTCATCACCTCGAAGGCGTCCCTGCCCGGACGCAGAGAAGGCTCAGGCTCGGAAGAAACCAGAAGCCCTCCCCGCACTGAGGGAGACAGCTCCGAGGCAGATGTGGGAGCCGAGCTCACCTGCGCCGAAGCACCGAGAGGGAGAGTGGGGTTGGACAAGTGTCCGATGTCACTCGCCCCCTCGGAGCAGACGAGGGAGTCTTGGCACCCAGATCCCTCCATGGAAGGGATCGGAGCCGACGACGGAACCGAAAGGGAGGGTATCGGCGCCGACGGTTCCATGACTCGAACCCCAACGAACTCTGGCTCCGAGCTCATAGGAAGAGTCGGAGGAGGAATATCTACAGCTGTGGACGGAGCCGACTCCTGATGAGGAGGGCTGGACAACATTTTGGTTAGGGCCTGCGATTTTAAGAGCCTACTGACCACTCTTTCCAAGTCATGGTCCGAAAGTCTAGAGGACCGAAAAGAGTGGGATGATCGATGACTACGCTCCGATTGAAGCAGGGGTGATTTCTGAGCAGATCGTATCAACTCCAAAGAAGGAGACCTGGATCTCTTTTGACTCTCAGCCGGCTCCCAAGATCGTGTCGGAGCCGACTGGGAGGGAGGGACATCGGTTCCAGCTGGAGCCAAAATGGACAGTGTGGCTTCACCCAATGACGGCTTTGAACTGGGAGCCGACGGTTTAGGTGGCCTGGAAGATTTTACCGGCTGAGCCTTCGCCGGTGAAACTTGGGGTTTAAGCATACCCCTCAGAATCAATTTATTTTTGCGCTCCTGCAGGACTCTTGGACTGAAGGCATGACATATTGAGCAAGAGTCTTGCAGGTGCACAGCACCCAGACAATAAACACAAGAAGTGTAACCATCTGTCAGAGACATCTTCTGACAGCAGGAGTCACACTTCTTGAATCCGGACGGTTTTGGATCCTTGGACATCTTAGGGAGAAAACCAAGGAAAGTTTTTCACACAGATGGTTAAGGTAACCAACAGTAAAAGTCAACACTCTACAGTTACCACAACCCACTACAAGTATCACTGCAACAAAAACTATCGAAAAACTATCACTAAACACTAACAGTGATTAATTAGAAGAAGAAGAAAATTATTATATATATATATTTTTTTTAGAGGGAGACAGAAAGAAAGGCTAACCTCTAACTTAAACGGAAAGAACCTTTCTGTGGAAGGGAGAGAAGGGGGGAGGGGAAACTCTCTAACTTAAACGAGTTTCTTAAGGAAGGGTACACTTAACTAGATAGAAAAACTATCTACAGTACTAAAAACTAACGACTAATTCTACACTAACCAATACAGTATGAACAAGAAAAATACAATAATAATAATGAAGCTTATACGACCTGAGCCAGTAGAAAGTACAGTTTTGTACCTACCATAAATGTAGATGTCCGATAGGTATGCATCTGCAGTCATAACATATGGGTTGTCCTGCCTCAGGCAGCCCTTAGGTCGGCCGGATTCCAAAGTCTGGGGCTGGCCTCGGCTGATGTCGCACTTTCCCCGACGTCAGAGCGTCTGGAGTATAAAAGCATCAGCCGATACCATTTTCCTCAGTTTTTCTTGCCCCAGATGCCAGGTGCCCTCTAGGAAGGCTAAATTTGGATAAATGCAAAAGAAAAGTTCCAAACATTTGCAAAATTATATAATTATATACATGTATATACAAACAAATACACCATAATAGATTCCCCCAGCTAGCTAAAAGAGGGGTAAGTACCCTAGGAATACCACAGAGGGGTAGGAGGGCGGGTAAACCTGACTGCAGATGCATACCTATTGGACATCTACATTTATGGTAGGTACAAAACTGTACTATGTCCTTCAAGGATGCATCTGCAGTCATAACATATGGGTAGAATACCATAGCCAATCTGGGGATGAGGTACTAAGAAAAGGATGGTGTAGTTAATATCCCCTGCAGGACTGCAGTAGCAAAGCCTGCTCTGGATCTGGAGTATAAAGGTAGATTGTAATGTTTGGCAAATGTATGCACGGAGCTCCAAGTAGCAGCTTCTAAAATGTCCTTGGTAGCCACTCCTCGTAGGAAGGCTGTAGTGGTGGCCGTGGCCCTTGTGGAATGAGGCCTGATGTTTTCAGGAACTGTCTTTCCATGAAAGGAGTAACAAAATCGAATGCAATTTCCTATCCATTTTGAAATTGTCTGTTTGGAAATTGCTTTTCCTTGCACCCCAGTAGCATATGCTACAAATAGTTGGTCAGTCTTTCTGCTAGTTTTAGTTCGGTCCAAGTAGTAGCGTAGTTGTCTGTGTATATCCAGGGTGTGCAGAAGTTTTTCCCCTCTATTCTGTGGATTTGGGAAGAATGTAGGCAAGTGAATAGCTTGGTTCAAGGATACCCTGGATACCACCTTTGGCATAAAAGTAGGATTGGTTCTTAGTGAAACTCTGTCCTGATGGAAGATAAGAAATGGCTGTACTGCCATTAATGCTTGTAACTCAGATACTCTTCTTGCTGAAGTTATTGCCAGAAGGAATGCAGTTTTCCAAGACAGAAACTGTAGATCCGCTGATGCTGCTGGTTCAAAAGGAGGAAGTGTTAGTTTCTCCAACACAAAGTTGAGATCCCAAGCGGGTAGAGGGGGTTTTCTTGGAGGTTTAATATTTTTGATCCCTCTCAGAAATTGCCTGAGGAGAGTGTCTGAGAAGATAGGTGGATCCACATTGTATTCTGCTGAAATTGCTAAGGCATGAATCTTAATGGAAGAATAGGACAGGCCATTGTGGAACAATTCTGCTAAGTATTCCAGAATATGTGTCATGTTTGCCACTGTCACATCTGAGCCTTTTGATGTGTTCCAAATGAGAAATCTTTTCCATTTAGCTGACTATGTCTTCCTTGTGGAAGGCCGGCGAGCTTCCAAGATGATGTCCTTCACTCTCTGTGATAAAACATTTTGTTTGGGATTTAAGGAATTTTCCAGGCAGTTAGCTGCAATGTTTTCAAGTTGGGATGCATGATCTTGAAATTGTTCTGCGTCAGAAGAAGAGGCCATAGGGGGAGAGGCCATGGTTTTGCCTGTGACATGCTTCTCAATAATGGATACCAGTGTTGCCTTGGCCAGTCTGGAGCTATCAGAATCACTCTTGGCTGCTCCTCCCTGATCTTCAGTAGAACCTTGTACATTAATGGGAGAGGTGGGAAGGCATATACTTTTAGAGCTTTCTAGCTGAAAGAGAGAGAGTCCACCCTCCACGCTTGTGGGTGGTATGTCCTTGAGCAGAATGTCTTCAGTTGATGGTTGAGGGGGGAGGTGAACAGATCTATCTCCGGCATTCCCCATGCCTTTGCTATGAGTTGGAAGATGTCTGGGTGCAGCATCCATTCGTGTGCATCCATGGTAGTTCTGCTTAAGCTGTCTGCCAGTGTATTCTCTTTTCCTGGCACGAACTGGGACTGTAGTTGGATACTGAGGTTCAGGCATAGTTCCCATAGATTCATAGCCAGCCGGCAGAGAGGGTAGGAGTGTGTGCCTCCCTGCTTGTTTATGTACCACATGACCGTGGTGTTGTCTGTCCTTATTAACAGGTGGCCTTGATGGAGGAAGGGTTTGAAAGCCTCGATTGCATGCATTACTGCCAGCATTTCCTGTTGGTTTATGTGCATGCGTAGCTGACCTTGAGACCATAGGCCTTGGATACATTTGCCCTCCATGTGTGCTCCCCATCCTCGGTCTGAAGCGTCTGTGGTGATGGTTTGTTTTGTTTTTGGTTTGTTGAAAGGCAACCCTCTGTTGGACTGGCAGGCCTGAGCCCACCACAGAAATTCCTTTTGAAGGCAAGGAATGATTGGTATCAAAGTTTCTAAACTGTGACTGTGTTGAGACCATACACTCCTTAGGTACCATTATAATTTTCTCATATGCAGCCTGGCCTGCGGTATCAGAATTATGCAGGATGCCATGTAACCCAGGGCCTTCAGGATTTTCCTTGCAGTAAGCTGAGTTTGTCTTGTCAGAATCATGAAGTAATCTGGAAGTTGTTTTTTTTTCTTCTGTGAGAAAGGCCATTTGGGTGGTTGTGTCCAGATCTGCACCCAAAAAGGTTATTCTTTGGGATGGCACAAGTCTTGACTTTTGGATGTTGACTGTGTATTCCAAGGCCTGCAGCAGGTGTATGGCATAGGCCAAGTCCTTTATCAAATCTCCCTTGTTGTCCGCTTGTATAAGGCAGTCGTCCAGATATGGGTAGATCTGAATCCCCTGAAGTCTGCAGTGTGCAATTACTGATGCCAGGCATTTCGTGAATACTCTGGGCGCAGTAGATAAGCCAAAGGGCAATGCTGAGAATTGATAATGCTCTGATCCTGAAAGAAATCTGAGGTGTCTTCTGCAACTTGGTCGAATAGGGACGTGCAGGTATGCCTCCTTGAGATCTAGAGTCACCAGCCAAGACTCCTTGCCCAACATGGGAAGAAGTTGCTGTAGGGTCAGCATCTTGAATTTTGGCACAATGAGGTAAGTATTCAGTGCGGACAGGTCGAGAATAGGCCTCCATTGTTTTTCTTTTCTTGGTACAAGGAATAGTCTGGAGTAAAATCCTTGGCCTTGTTCTGAAAGTGGTACCTTTTCTATAGCTTTCATGTGAAGCAAGGTGTTGATCTGCCTTAAAGCCTCTGCCCTCTGATTTGGTGGTAGGTTTGGCATTCCGTTTCTTTTTGGCAAAGAGTGGAAGTGGAACCTGTATCCTTTGTCTATTATTTGCAGTGTCCATGTGTCCCTTGTAATATAATGCCAGTTTTTTGAGAATAAAGCCAGCTTTCTGCCCAAGGGTGCTTCCAGTTGATCCCTGGTAGGCGGAATCAGAGTAAAGTCATTGAGCCTGTCCTGGTGTAGTAGTTGTTGTTGTTGCTGTTGCACTACTCCTCTGGTTGGCAGGCTGCCACTGACGGCCTCTGTAGGAGCCCTTCGATTGGCCTCTGCCTCTAGGGCGCCTGTTCCTGCCTCTCTGGGCTCTGTCCGAGTCTGGAAAGGACCAATTCTTAGTAGGCCAGTTTCTGCTGAATCTCGGTGGTTGTACTTGCAGGAAATCCTTAACTGTTTGCACAGATTTTGCCTTTTCTTCAAACTTTTTTAAGACCTCCTGAGTAGAGGAGCCAAATAAATTTTGTTTCTCCATTGGAGCATCCAGGAGTTTAGCTTTAACATGGTCTGGCAAAGATTGTTCCTTCAGCCAGGCATGCCTACGAATGACTGCCCCAGTCATAGCTGACCTAAATGAAGCCTCCAATGCATCATAGCCACATTTTAAGAAATGATTACTAACCTGCTGTGAGTTGTGTACCAAATCCTGAAGGGATTTACGGTCAAGGGGTTCAGGAGAAGAAAGTTTCTTATTCAGTTCATCTAACAAATACTCTTGGTACTGTATCATATGAAACTGACAATTCAATGCCCTGACAGAAAGAGTTGCAGAAGTATATACCTTCTTTCCCCATCTCTCTAAAGCTCTAGACTCTCTTTCAGAGGGTAGAGGATTTTTGGCAGTGGTAGCTGCAACCCCTTTTGGGCCCTGAGAAATAGTCTCTGGGTCTGCAGAATGGGCTTTATACAGATGGAAATGAGAATCCGGGACCCTGTAGTATCTATCAGGTTTGGCAGGGGCCGGAGGGAGAGTATCAGGGGCTGTACTGACATCATTGTACACATCATCAATTACATTCAAAACAGGAGGTATAGCTAAGGGCCTATGTTGAGGCAAATGTAAAAAGGTCCTTAATCTTTTTCTAGAATCAGAGAATTCCTGACCTTGCCATTGAAAATGCTCTCTCATGGAGTGTAGAGTCTCACCAAAGGAAAACTCTTCAGGAGGGGAGGCAAGGATACATTCCTCAGCATTTCAGAAACCTCATAGGGCGAATAAGCCTCCTCCTGGTGGTCTGACAACTCAGATCCATCCGTGGACTCATCTGAAGAGTGTGGGTCAGAGGGGTCCGTCCTGGGCCTTTTGTCTGGTGGAGGGTGAGAGGCCCTGTCTGGGTGAGGTTGTGAACCTGTAATTAAAGAAATAAGGTCCTCTGCAAGGCTGAGGATCTGAGAACTAGAGGAAGGCCTCTGGGAGGTAGTCTTGGGAGGCAAAGCTTTAGAAAGTTTAGCAGCTTTAGCCCTAGAAAAGGCCTTAATGGACATGGAAGCAGGGGGCCTAGCTGCCCCATGTGCAGGAGTAGAAATGTCCAAAGGTATGGTGTCGGACATTTCCTGGACACTGGTTTCGGTAGGTAGCTCGGTAGCCGACTCAGTCGGGGCCTCCTGGGCCGCGGTGGTCGGTTGAATGGATATGGAAGAAGGAATCTCCGAGGACTCTGTTTTGGCCGAAACCGAGACACTCACGGTAGGCCTTACCGTGGTTTCAGCCGAAACCGCGGGCCGCGAGTGTCGGTCCTTGTCCTTCCGTTTTTTCACCAAATGCAAAGTCGGAGTCTCCGACGGCATTTTATATGCAAAATTGGCCCCCAAAAATTCCTCTGCAAACTCCGACCGACGTCTAAGAGTTCGTCGGTTGAAGGAAGCACAGGCTGAAAAGGCCGATACGTCGTGGTCTGGGCCTAATCAAGGAAGGCAGTAGGAATGGAAATCCTTATGAGGTATTTGTTTCCCACAAGTTAAACAATTATTTACTTTGTCTGACATCGGCTGAGGCAAGAAAGAGTCCCCAACGGGGTACTTAGCTTTTTCGAAGTCTTCGGTAGCTGAATTCACTGGATCTGACTGACCGGCACTTGCGAACAGCTTCTGCTTCGGGCACCGCGCGGCAAGAAAGACTGAGGAAAATGGCGTGGGCTGATGCTTTTATACCCCAGACGCTCTGACGTCGGGGAAAGTGCGACATCAGCCGAGGCCAGACCCAGACTTTGGAATCCGGCCGACCGAAGGACTGCCTGAGGCAGGACAACCCATATGTTATGACTGCAGATGCATCCTTGAAGGACATCAACCTCGCAGCAGAAGCGGCAAACGAGATCTGGGTATCTAGCGCCAGGCATCATGGGATATAGGGGGGGCCTCGAGCCAGTAAGCAGCTCCCGAGCTTTTGAAGATGGCCGAATCGGAGCCGAGGATCGGCTCCGAACCCAACCAGCAAGAATGAAGGCGAGATAGACAACTTAACATCAATAATTTTACACACTCTGCTATAAAAGTATTCCAAACAAATTTAGGATAATTAAAATTCCCTAACATTACAGTATTACCAAACTCCAGTAAGGGGTTTAACCTTATAAAGTAATAATGTGGTCAGTATATCCCATCAATGGGCTACAGAAACAAATACTCCAAGTGGTCTATACAAATTGAGTCCCGGTATGTCTACAACACCACATTCTAAAGTGTTATCCAGTTTAATTTAACAAGATTAGATATCAGTGAATTCTGAAGTAGTAACGATACACTTCATCCACTTTGGAATGTTATGTCTCTCATATTCAATGCCTCTACTATTGTAATTATTTTGATATTTTCAGGTTCTATTATGTTTGTTATTTAGGCAATGTGCATTACAAAAATAGCATTTTACAGGCAAATTAGATCTAGTTGCTCTGACACTGGCTGTGTACTTAGTAGGCCTAAAAAGTTTCAAATACTCTCAAAAATGCTGACCCATATTTATTAAAATTAAGTAAATCTCTTGCACACAATCTGGTATCCAATACATAATCTTACCAATATAGAATTAATCTGATGTTACGTTTATCTCAAACAGATGTTAAACATATCAGCTTTGGTAAACTGATAATCATGCCATCAAGGGAAAGGAAGGAAGGCTCTCACTTAATGCCAAACCTACTGACATCCTTTCTATCTCCCCAGTAAGTGATAACATGGCATAGTTCATCTGATTTAGTGGTACTGGATTAGTTCATAGGTTCATAGGTTTATACTAGGCTATCTGCCCTAAGGCATTTATAAGCCTAGCCCAAATTATTGTGGCTTACGCCACCCCTTATATGAAAAAATACTGTGCCCATTAGTTTGTTGTGCCTCTGTCCAGCAGTGACCCAGAGATGATTCCCGGGGTAAACCTACGATCTCCCATCCACAGGTCTAGATTTCTCTTGAACAGAGTCAGCGAGGTGCTCTGCCTCACATGGACCGGGATTTTATTCCACAGCATAGGGAGTCTCTGAGTGATAAATCTATCCCTCCAGCACGTCCTATTTATATCCGTGCTAAGGTTTAAGTCGCTTGCTCTAGTGGTTTTGGTGGATTTGGATTTTTGAGGTGGAGCATGTCCATTAATTCGGGTTGGACATGGCCTTGTATGTCAGGCACATGTCACCTCTGAGCAGACGGTATGCGACTGAATAGAGCTGGAGTTTCTTCAATCTGGCAGCATATGACAGATTTTGGAGTCCCTTTATCCTTTTGGTGAGGAACTTTTGGGGTCTCTCCAATTGCTGCAGATGTCGGGTGAGATACATCCCTAATGGGGCATTGTACTCGATCATTGGTCTGATAAGTGAAGAGTACAGGGAACAATGACCTCACTAGATCTGGATGTGAATCCCTTCATGATCAGGTGGGCAATGTAGAAGGTCTTTCTAACCACTTTAGCAATGTGAGTGTCAAAAGAAAGGCCACTGTCAACCTGGGTCCCCAGGTCCCTGATAACCTCTTCTGTGCTTAGTGGATTTCCACCTATATGGTAGCTTGGGGTTACCTTGTTTTTCCCAAGGGTATGACTATACATTTTTGGCGTTTAACTTCAGGCCATGGCTCTGGCACCAGCTATCTGTTTCCGTGAGTCCCTTCTGAAGGATATCCGTGTCCGATGCACTTTCCACTATGGCGCCCAGTTTGCAGTCATCTGCAAACTTTGTCAGCCAAAGTCCTCCCATGTTGGCCTGTACTTCTGAGAAGTAGATGCCAAACAATAGGGGGCCAAGGACCGAGCCCTGTGGGACACCACTTGTGACCGGCTTGGAGTCTGACACAGCGCCAGCAACTCTAACCCTGTGGGTTCTGTCCTTAAGCCAGTTTGCAACCCATCTTGTGACATATGGGTTTACATTTTCTACAATACCCGAGTGGGGTATTGTGTCGAAAGCCTTTGCAAGGTCAAGGTAGGCTGTATGGACTGCCTTTCCCTCATCAATGGCCTTGGTGACTATTTCGAAGAAGTCGACCAAGTTCAAAAGGCATGATCTTCCCTTGACAAAGCCAAACTGGGTCGGGTCCAATGTCTGCAAGTCCCCTATATCTTTGTTTATGAGCTCCATTATGATCCTCTCCATAGCTTTGCAGACTAGACTTGTTAAGCTTATGGGGCGGTAATTACCAGGGTCCGTAGAGGCGCCACCTTTGTGGAGTGGGACCACAGTTGCAATCATTTGTTTCAACAAGTATAAGTCTACAAATTTGTTTGACACAATCTGATAATTTCAGATCTGCTAAGGCACAGACTGTTATTTGGAACTTATTAAGTTTAATGTCTACAAATCTGCCGAAGAATGGAATCCCCAAGTATTAAAATCTTGTGTTTTTTGTTATTCTGCATGTTGAAAGTAGTTTCCTGTCTTTCAAATGCCTTATCAACTATTCTTGTCTTCTAAATCATCAGCATTTAGACTTCATACATTATGTATATTAACCCCCAGTACTCTCTCTCCTTTTTTTGCTGTTTACTCCTATAAATATATTGTTAATGCATCTCCCAGTCCCATGCTTACACTTATCAAGGATATCAGAACTTTTCAGAGAATTGGGATGCACTGCCAGGCTTAAAAAAGGTCCCTGTGGTCGTTAGACTAGTAAACACCTATGAACCTATAAACTGCCACTTATCCTCACTGTTACTAGAATTCATGACTCGTTTTCCACGTCACTTTAATAATAATTATTTCTAGGTGTATTGCACACAGAAATATTGCATTCCCTGATGTAACAGGTAGATTTATTTGGCTAGTGTTTACTATCTTACTATTGTTTGTATTTTCCTTTGTTTGTGCATGTTTCATTTCATACTTTTCTACATTAGTGCTGCTTGTTCCATTAGTGAAACTCTCAGAAGTATCATCCATATCAAAAGATATGAGTAAGAAACTGTCAAGGGTAAAAGATTCTTGGTTAATTGCATATTATTTCCACTGCTGAATTTAAATCTTAGTATGTATGCCTTTAGGCTTTTCCCAGTTAGGGGTCACCACAGCGTAACTCCGGTCCGCTAATGCTTAGCAGTGGATTTTTACAGTGCCGAATTGCCAGCCTGATGCCCAACCTTCAAAGAAGGCACACCCATTCACGCACGCACCTACCTGCATGTCTTTAAATGTCACTTGACCGTGGGGAGGACATGCAGACTCCACACAGAAGGCGCTTCAGCCGAGAATCGAATGGGAGAACCTCTTGCTGTGAGGCGACAACGCTAACCACTGCACCACCGTTATGTGGGTCGAACTTTTGTTCCTTTTATATTTTTTGCCCTTAGTGACAACACACTTTTATGCTTTCTGTTCTTTGACACTTCGTTCATCAAATCCTGATTTTTATTACTTAATTTCTGATTATTTTTAGTTTTTGAGTAATACTGATGTGAGGTGGACTAAGTTCCTGTGCATTTTACTTAACTTTGTCCTTAAACTCTACCTTTAAGCTAGTATCATCCCTGATATCTTCTAACCACGTGGAAATATGTCCTTGGACAGTTGTGAGTGAAACTAGGGTATCACAGCTGGAACAAGATATGTTCTCAGCTTTCTTTTTTTCCCTGAAGTATAAGAAGGTCATTTAATTTATTACAGTCAGTGCAGACATTTGATCATGGTACCTATTTATGTTTTACAGATGTACCGTATTGATTGCATTCAACTAGACAATTATTTTTAATTAGTACATCACCATTTAAGAGTTTAATGAATCCATATTGTTAAACTCTGAAGTTATAAAATTTAAGTTTGTATCTTATTTGCTCATGCTGTACAGAACGTCTCTGACATAAGTGAAAATATAGGCTACCTTTTAGAATGTTGGCACTCATAACACGAGTGCTGACACACTGGAAAAAAAGAGACTGAAAATACAGGAAAAGAGCGAATACTGAATATCACTCTTCTCCTTTAAACTTGTTTTTTGCAAGGAGACAAACCCTCCTGCACATCCACAAACTGTCATATACTAACTTACCATACCTCGGAGAAAAGGGAATATTCAGAGACAGGAAGTTGGACTTGGTATATGCAAGTCCATTTTATAGCCATTCAGTCACCATATTTTTGGGCTTGCTGAAGCAGGTCCTGATATTTCAAATGGTTACCAAAAAATGACTAGGCTGTGAAGAAAGACTGACAAGCTAACAAAATTAACTGTTAAATATTATTAATAGTGACTTTTGTATGTCTTACCTGCTGTGTTTAACTTAGTTTTATCAGGTGGTAAAGGGGTAAACAGTGAATGCAATTGTTTAATACTATTCTCCTAGAACATAAATAAATCTTACACAGAGCAAGCAGATGCCCTATGCAGCTCGACTGAAGAAACTCCAGCTGTACTCGGTTGCATACCGCCTACTCAGAGGTGATCTCTGCCTGACATACAAAGCCATGTCCAACCCAGAATTGATGGACATGCTCCACCTAAAGAAAACCTTATCCCCTCGAGCCACACGCTCTAGGGATCTAAACCTCACCACAACAGTAAATAGGACGTGCTGGAGGGATAGAGTCTTGTCCCATAGACTTCCCATGCTTTGGAACAAGATTCCAATCTACATTAGGGTGAACTCCTCGCTAACACTCTTCAAAAGAAACCTTGTCGAGTGGATTGGAAACAGAAAGTTTACCCCGGGATCACTTCAGTGGCTCTGCTGGACAGAGGCACAAGGAACTAATCTAAGGGGGTGGCGAAAGCCAACACATTCTGGCTAGGCTTATAAATGCCTTCGGGCAGATAGCCTAGTACCTACCTATGAAACTATAATAATCCACACACACACACAGACTTCCACTGAATCTTCCTCAACTTCCTCTTCATTTGTAAACTGATGACTTGGTAATCTACCACTCATTAGACAGACTACAGCTTCCAAGCTTAATGTCCAAACCATTACTGAGCTTGAGCTGTGATTACTAAAATGACAGGTTTGAAAGCCAAATCCTTAAGAGTTTTCATGCCAACAGACATAGATTGAGGCTGAGCCCTGAAAGGACAATACTAGGAAAGAAAAAATAAAAGTCCACACCCTGGCAAAAACAACACACCATGAAACAAGGAGGTGAAGAGAAAAAGCACCTACTGCGGCAGTATAATTCAAATATCTATTATAATGGTAAGTTTGCTCACACAACTGTACTACATTCTTCATATTGATCACTACTGCGGTATCCTAAACTATATGGGTAGACTGCCATAACTTTTAGTTATGTACTCACCATAACTTTAGATGTTTGGGATCCATCTCGCCTACATTCTGTACTGATGGGCTCGGAGCCGATCCCTCGGCTCCGACTTGGCATGCTATGCTATAGAGCGAAGCCTCTTATTGGCTGAGCTATTCTCTATCCCAGGATGCACCACCACTAATCCCACAGATCTTGTTTGTCCGCATTCATGCACACACACATAACTTGTTTATATAACATTGCCAGATGTTTCAATGTAAAACAATAGAATTCGGACCGTCCGATCTCTTCTGATCTCCAAGGAAGGGGGAAGGAGGGTGGGTTATTGGGAATGTAGGCGAGATGGATCCCAAACATCTAAAGTTATGGTGAGTACATAACTAAAAGATGTTATGTGATCCTATCTCGCCTACATTCTGTACTGATGGGACAGCGTCCCTAGCACCTAAATCCTGGGTGGCTCACTGAAAAACACTCCTGAGCACTGTGGAACCAAATGACGCTCGCCCCCGAGATGCCACATCCAATTTGTAGTGGGAAATGAAAGTATGCGGGGAAGACCATGTAGCCGCTGCACAAATGTCACTAATGGCAAGCTGAGAATGGAATGCTATTGAAGTAGCCATAGCTCTTGTAGAGTGAGCTTTGACAGAGGTCGTAAGCTCTTTATTAGAAGAGGAATAAGTTTGACTAATACAGTCCCTGATCCATTTGGCAATAGTGACCTTTGTGACGGCTTTGCCCAATTTATTATCCGAAAAGGACACGAACAATTGATCTGTTTTCCTTGTTTGTTTGGTCCTGTCTAAATAAAAATGCAATTGCCTGTGGACATCCAATGTGTGGAATATATATTCCGCTTTGTTAGAATACTTTGGAAAGAAAACTGGAAGTTCTAAAGACTGTTGTAGGCAAAAACTGGAACAAACTTTAGGGACAAAGGATGAATTAAGCCTGAGAGATACTCTATCTTTGTGAAAAACCAGGTACGGTGGTTTTACAGACAGAGCTTGAAGCTCTGAAACCCTTCTGGCAGAAGTAATAGCAACCAGAAAAGCAGTTTTCCAAGATAGAAATTTCAAATCACATGTTGCTGCCGGTTCGAAGGGGGAGGAAGTTAAGGCACGTAACACCACATCAAGATCCCATGGAGGAGCAGGATGAGAAATTGGAGGTCGTAGAAGCGCAGCACCTTTCATGAAGGTCTTACACTATCTGTTGCTCATTAAAGGTGGGTTTATAGACTCGTGAAAATTGGAAATAGCTGCCAATTGAACCTTGATGGTAGAGACTGAAGAACCTTGGTTGAATAGGGAAGTTAGACATTTCAGGACCTCTGATAAGGAAATAGTGATGGGGTCCAGGACCCGGAGTTGAGCCCAAATAGCAAACCTCTTCCATTTGCTAGAATACAATTTCTTAGAGGCAGACTTGTGGGCCGAAGATAAGATATGTACAACTTCCGGGTCTAAGGTATGATTCCTGACTATAGTCGGAAGAGGAGGAGCCAAGCTGTTAATTTTAAGGTGTGGAGGGACTGGTGGAGTAGTCCCGACTGATGAACTAATAGGTCTGGGATCTGATCCAGGAACCATGGACCGTCCAGTGCATATTTCTGAAGATAGGGGAACCATACCTGACGAGGCCAGTAAGGAGCAACTAAGATCATTTTGCTCCCCAAGTGAGACGCCTTTTGGATCACTCTGGGAAGGAGGGGAACTGGGGGAAAAGCATATAGCAAGCCGGTGGGCCACGGACGGGCTAGTGCGTCCATAGGGCTCTCCCCCGGAGCCGGAGTGAGGGAGAAGAACTTTTTGCACTTTGCATTCAACGGGGTTGTGAAGAGGTCGCAACAAGGAATTCCCCATTTGCTGAAAATCTGATTTGCAACTGTAATGTTCAGAGACCACTCGTGTGGAGAGAGGATAGTTCTGCTCAGTCTGTCGGCTATCACATTGGCCTTGCCAGGGATATGAGTCGCCACTAGAAATCGTTTGGTCGACACTGCCCATTCCCAAACTCTCATGGCCTCTCTGCAAAGGGGGTAGGATCTGGTCCCTCCCTGCTTGTTCTGGTACCAGACTACTGACATGTTGTCGGAGTGAACGGCAATAACGCCCTGAGGGAGGTAATCGTGAAGGGCTTGTAGGGACAGAAGCACCGCCCTCATTTCTAAGATGTTGATATCAAGTAGGGACTCTTCCGGATGCCATTTGCCTTGGACTGACCTGCCCAGGGAATGCCCCCCCCACCCCATCTGGGAGGCGTCCGTAGTCAAAGTGGCCAGAGGAGGAGGTGGAATAAAGGGTCGCCCCTGATCCAGGTTGGAGGGCACCAGCCATCAGCGAAGGTCCCGTTTGCAGGTTTCCGTGATCCATATGAGGTGACAGAGGGAGATCCTGAAAGGACCACTGTGCTGAAAGAAGCCACTGGAGAATTCTCATGTGCGACCTTGCTAGGGGAACTAGAAGAACCGTGGCGGACATAGATCCCAATAGCTGCAGGACCATTCTGGCTGGGGCTTTGGATCTGGGAAGTAAGGCTCGAACTTGAGCCTGTATGGTTTGTATCCTTTCTGTAGGTAGACAGACCCGCATTCGGTTTGAGTCCATCTCTACTCCGATGAATCTTATGCGTTGAGATGGCAGCAACACAGACTTTGGCCAATTGAAGGTGATTCCAAGGGAAGTGCCCAGAGATATTGTGGCTTGTAGGCTCCGCAATAATAGATGCTTGGAGGTGGCAGTTAGGAGCCAGTCGTCTAGATACGGAAACACCTGGAATCCTAGACTTCTCAGGTGAGCAGTCACGACCGCCAAACATTTGGTGAACACCCTGGGGGCTGTGGTGAGACCAAAGGGCAGCGCGCGAAACTGAAAATGACTGTCTCCTAGGCTGAAGCGCAGATGTCTCCTGGACGCTTGATGTACCATGACATGGTAATAAGCGTCCTTGAGATCTATGGAGCACATCCAAACACCGTTCTCTAGTACAGGGAGAATGGACTGTAGGGTGACCATTCGGAACTTGGACTTTTTGACTGAACGATTTAGAATGCTGAGATTCAAAATGGGCCTCAAGTCCCCGGTCTTTTTTGGCACCAAAAAGAATCTTGAGTAAGTCCCTAATCCGATCTGGTCTGCGGGGACCGGTTGGATGACTCCTTTTTGAAGCAGCTTTGAAACTTCTAGGGCTGCAATTTCCCGTTGACTGGGTGGCGGGTCCAGGATTTTTTTGGACTGAGGTGGGGAGAGAAAAAAGGGGATGGCGTAACCTCCGGCGATAATTCGAAGCACCCATCGGTCCTGAGTGATACCTTCCCAGGCTTTTAGGTGCCTCGAAAAATGACCCCCGACTGGCTCCGGAGCTGCACAGTCGGGCAATCCATCAGGGACTGTGAAAGGCTGAAGAGCCACAAAAGGATTCGCGGTCTCCAGTGTTGCGGGGGCCTCTGCCGCCTCTGGGACGGCGTCTTCCAGAAGAATTACCCCCTCCTCTGCCTCTAGAAGGGGGATCATCCTGCTGTGAGGGATAAGACTTCTGAGATCTACGGAACCACATTTTCCCTCCTCTTTTAGCCTTGGGGTAAGGCCGAAAGGGAGTGGAAAATCATGCCCCTACGGCAGACAAAGTCTTACCTTCTTGCTCGCAGCGGGTCAATGTGTCCTTTACCTTGGGTCCAAACAAAGAGGACCCATCAAAGGGGGCATCGGCAAAGGAAGACTTGAAGGCTTCCGCAAAATGACACAGGCGGAGCCAGGCTTGCCTCTGTAGAGCAATACCTGTACCCGCCGCTCTACTCACCCGTTCGGCCGCATAAGACATGAGCCTCATGGACGAGTTTGATATGGATGACAGTGTAGCAAACTGAGAGCCAACCGTCTGGGCCAGCTGCTCAGGTAGGTTACCCAAGAGGGTATCTGAAAGCTCCTTGATCAGATCCCTCTGAAACCTGGTGAAGTGCGTTAGATAGTTCAGGGACCTTAAAGTAAAGGCCGCTGAACTTAGGGTGCGCTTACCGTGCCAATCCATGCTCCTAGACTCCTTATTAGGAGGATGGACGGACGTCGAAGCCTCTGCTACATCTTGCTGGGTAGCAGATGCCACCACCAAGGCATCTACAGCCACACCTTTCATCAAAAACTCCTTTTCTGGGGGTGCTGACAGGAACTTGTTTGGGCAAGCAGGCACCGGTTCCACAGAGTCTGGGTGTTCCCACGCCCTTCGACAGATCAAATCTAGAAGCTCGTCGAAGGGCGGAGACACCCAGGAGGCGGAGGGCTGAGCCCCGAAGGCCTTAAGGAACACCGACTCTTCAGCAGAAGGGGGTTTGGATTGCCAGCCGCCTCGTTGTTTGAGGGCTTCCAGGATGTCTGCAAAGGAGACATCTTCTGAGGACGACTTAGGGGACCCCTCTGCATCATCAAGATCAGTGTCTGACGTGAGAGACTCATCGGGGGAGTCAACGTGCTTCCTCTTGCACGATCTTTTCCTTGGAGGTTCCTCCGAAGAGGCTTCAGAAGGACCTCCAGGAGGGGGGGAACCCCCAGTGGGGGTAACCTCAGGCCCCGGGGCTCCGCTGTCTAAGGACAGGGGGACTGCCAAAGACCCAGTCTCCGTATGTAGGGAAGGTGCTGGAGAGACCGTGGAGGTAGCCAAAGAGGATTTGGCTAAAGCACTCCTCATGGTCCTGAAGGCCGGACCACCAGAATCCTGGGAAGGTCCCACCTCCGTGGCCACAACAGTAGACGGTACCCCCGCAGCCGACGCACCGAGAGGAAGGCTTGGGACCGAAAACATCAGTCCCAAAGCGTCCCCCCCGGGGCTGACAGAGGAGGTCCGCGTACCGAACTCCGACTCAAGAGCCGGAGTTGGAGTAAGGGTCGGGCCTGACCCGAAAACCTCCATCGGCTCCACCAGCACCAGCTCCAACGGTGCCGAGGCTGTTGGAGGAGGAACCATAAGTACAGGGTGGACTATTGGCTCTGAAGCCGAATGGGCTGGAGCCGAAACTAACCTTTGGAACACAGGAGACTGGAAAAGTCTTAGGAGCACCCTGTCGATGCCCGAATCAGACATCTTGGAGGATCTAGATGAGACCGATCGGGTCCGAACCGACTTCTCCATCGGCTCCAAAGGACTGGGGGACCGGCTCCGAATGGACTCGACCAAGAACGGTTCCGAGGGAGATCCCAAAACAATTTCCCTCAGTGCCGGGGAGGGCTTCGGCGCTGAAGGGGAAGAGTCTGAGCCGGCAACCCTCATCGGCTCCAAAATCAGTGGAGCCGATGAAGGTGACCCGCCTCTCGACGCCCCAGTCCTCGGCTCAGAAACCAGAGGAGTCGAGACTGGAGGCATCGAGGCAGACCGTTCCTCCCTCGGCTCCGAAATCCGTGGAGCCGATGGAGAAGCCTGCCTAGGTTTCTTAGCAGTCGGTTCCGACGGGCTGGTCGGAGCCGACACTTTTTTCTTCTTTTTAGTAGGAGAGGAAGAGGAAGATAAGGCCTCCTCAAAGGAGGGTTTAATCAGCCCTTTCAATATTAATTTATTCTTCCTCTCTTGGAGGACTCTAGAAGAAAAGGCGTGACACACACTACAGGACTCCTGTAGGTGCTTGGCGCCTAAACAGTATACGCACGAGGAGTGGTCATCGGTTATAGACATTTTATAACCACACCTCGTGCACTTTTTGAATCCTGAGGGTCTATGTTCTTTTGACATCTTAACTGACTACCAAAAGACACTACAACAATATTAAGTAGCACTACCTGCTCAGAATGAGATTTTTAAACACACTAGAAAATTTTTAAACCAAGTATATTATTTTTTTATTTTTTTTTTTTAAACAACACAATACAATATCAGAAAGAAAAATACAGAAAGGAGGGCCAAGACCCTCTAATTTAAACAGGTACTTGACCTCCTAGAAGAAATAATATACACTAGCTGAAAAATAGGGGAAGGCCCCTCTAACTTAAACGGGAAACCTTTCCCTTAATCAAACACAATTTTCACAACAAAAATTCTTCAAACACACTCGTACAACAATAATAGCTGTTAAAACAGCTTTTTGGGTAAGAACAAGCAAATTCCTGACAGGAACTTTGAAAGAAAACAGTACTTAGCTCAGCCAAGTTTGAGACCACGTCCTAGCTTGTAAGCGGCAAACGAGATCTGGGGGATTAGTGGTGGTGCATCCTGGGATAGAGAATAGCTCAGCCAATAAGAGGCTTCGCTCTATAGCATAGCATGCCGAGTCGGAGCCGAGGGATCAGCTCCGAGCCCATCAGTACAGAATGTAGGCGAGATAGGATCACATAACATCTTACAAATTTTGGGAGGAAAAAGGAGAAGAGTCCAGGAGTCCCTAGAAAATGGTCCTTTCAAAGCCTAATCTAGACCTAGAGCAGGAAACAGGCTTATAGTGCTTTACAAAAGTATGTACAGAGGACCAAGTAGCAGCCTCTAGAATGCTTATAGAAGCCAATACTTTCCAAAAAGCCATACACGTAGCAAAGGCCCTGGCAGAGGGGGCTTTGACCCGGACTGGAACAGATTTGTCATGGTGAGTTTAAAAAAAGGCAATAGCCTTAGACAAACATTTGGAAATAGTATTATTTGGCACATGCTGTCCCTTCTTACTTTTACAAGAAATTAATAATTGATTCAAAGATCTGAAAGATTTAGTTCTCTCAAGATGGTACCCAAGTTGTCTTTAGGCATTTAAGGTATGGAGTATCTTTTCTCCCTCAGTTTTAGGTTCAGGAAAGAAACCAGGAAGATGGACAGTTTGGCTTAAAGTAAACTTGGATACCACTTTAGGTATAAAAAAAGGATTAGTTCTCAATGAAACCCTGTCCCTGTGGAAAATGAGGAAGGGATGACTCACCATAAGAGCTTGCAAATCAGATACATATCCTGCAGACATCAGCAATCGATAAAACTGTTTTCCATATTTAGAACCTCAAGTCAGCCAGGTTAGCTGCTACAAATTGAGCAAGCGTTAGCTTCCCTAAAACAAAATTAAGATTCCTAGGAGGGGAGAACAGTTTTCTTGGAGGAAATTTCTGCAAAACCACTTTCAAAATCATTTTAACATGCAAATGCATTGAAAGAAGAGGATCCTCTGATGATCGTCTGATGAAGCAATTGGTACGTCGCGAAAGCGCTCACCTTTTATTTTATTTTATTTACTGAATAAATGTGTATTGCCGTGCAAGTTCTGTGCAGTATATTGTTTTTAATCAGTTACTCTATTTGCACCCAATACCTTGATTCCACCGACAGTTTTCTCCAATAAATTCTAGCCCCCTCCTGCCTACCGTCTATATCCTTAATTGCAGCATCCCTATTGGCTAAATCTCATTTCTTCATTCCCTTGTTGGCTTAGTTCTTAGAATATTTTCTGCTAGTTTATAGATATAATGTTCTGTATGATTATTGTTATACTCCTTAAAGGCCTGCATTCAAAATCCCAGTTTCTCCTTGTTTCGTGAGCTTCCCCCCATTTCATCATCATCATCCCTTTCCACTTTGAACTATAGTTTTCTGCTTGTGATATGTACAGGAGCCTTAACTGTGTAGCTCCGAAATACCCCTTCAAATCGGGTAATCCCAATCTGCCCTGTACTACTGGAAGAATCAGCTTATCCCACTTGACTCCTGCCGTCCTCCTCTCCTAAAGAAAGTCCTTCAGTTCTTTATTCATTGCTATCCACAAATTCTCCTCTGGTTGATTAAAATATGCCTGATCTATGTATAAGACATATAGAACTAAAAACATTTTAACTGCTTGAATCTTACTATACATATCCATATAACACAGCTTCCATTCTCTCATTTTTTGTGTTATCTTTTGTTTAGTCTCTTCTCACATATCCTTCCTGCCACATCAGAATAATTTTTAATTCATACCCCTAAATACTTTTCATCATGTTCCCATAAATATTTATTTATTTATTTTTACATTTGTTGACCGGGCTGGTCTAGCTGGATACATTTTCAGTAGAGGCCCGGGGAGAAAAGCTCCACATAGAGATACATAATAATACAATTACATAAAAGAAGTTATACAGTGTTAAGAAAAAATATTTAGGAAATTTAAGATAGTACAGTCAAAACGAAAATCCCCCCCTTTTTTTTATTTAGTATTCCAGTTCATAGGTAACAGTGATAATTTATGCATAAAATGCTTATAATTAGTGTACGTAGGATAGATTGTAAATATTTCATATGAAGACATAAAGGAAGGGAGGGAATGAGTTAGAGGGAGAAGAAAGTAATCAGGGTTAGTGCAGGTGCATAGCCAGTGATGATTGAGATGTGATTTTAGATGTTTTTTAAAAAGTAGCAGAGCAGTCTGAGCTGTGATTTCGGTCGGAAGTTTATTCCATAATTTTCCTACAGAGTTTGAGAACAAAGAGTCACCTGCTGAGTTGTTTGATTTAGTAGTGTTAATCAGTAATTTGTTTGAGGAACGTAAATTTTTGAAGTTGTTAGGTGTGATAAGGCTAGAGAGTATAGGAGTGTTGCTAGGTTGATACAGGGTCTTGTGGGCTAAAGAAAGTTGGTAAAATTGAAGCTGGTTAGGGAATTCAAGCCAGTTTAAGTGTTTAAGATTTAAGCAATGGTGGGTTCTGAAAGGAGAGCCTGTAGCAAATCTAGCAATATTATTGTAGGAAGTTGTTAGTTTCTTGAGGTTGTTTTTGGAGATATTAGTATATATGGGAGCAGCATAGAGCAGAGTGGATAAAAGGTGAGTTCGAGCTATGGCAGACCTAGCGTCTGGTGAAAGATAGTGTTTGATGCGATAGAGGGATCCTAGTTTCTTATTGATTAATTTTATTGTATTATTTATGTGTGTCTCAAAGTTTAGGTTGTTGTCAATTGTTATACCTAGCACTTTAGTGGTAGGGTCAGGTGAGATAAGGGTACCATTATTAGAAATAAGATTTATCTGTACAGGGGAAGACTTTTGGGTTGGGGTGAAAAGTAGCAATTTAGTTTTTTTGGGATTTAGGAGAAGGCAGCGGTAGGAGAACCATTGTTCGACAGTGTTAAAGGCTTTTTGAGTAATTAACTGAAGTTCGGTTGGTGAGGAAGCAGAGCAGATTAATGTAGAGTCATCTGCGTACTGAATGCAGGTGGAGTATGGGATTTCAGACTGCAGGTCATTTATGAAGATAGAAAATAAAAGTGGGCCTAAAATAGAGCCCTGTGGAACGCCGAGGGAGATTGGGAGGTGATTGGATAGTTCATTTTGCCAGAGTACGGCCTGCTGACGATAGCCAAGGTAAGATGTAAAACATTTTAAAGATAGAGAATCCAGGGCGAGAGACTTAAGGGTGTGGAGTAGAAGTTGATGGTTGAAAACTGCGGATGATAGTCTATTGTTATTACGGTTGTTGTTGATACAGTTTGTGAATGATAGCAGGGCAGTGGTAGTACTATGAAAAGGTCTGAAGCCATGTTGGCAGTTGGCAAGTAGGTTATTTACAAGAAGGTGATTGAGTATCTGCTTGTGAATGCATTTTTCCAAAATTTTAGCTATAGGGGATAGTAAAGCTATGGGACGATAGTTGGAGAAGTCATTGGAATTTCCACCTTTATGTAAAGGGATGATATGTGAGATTTTCCAGATTGATGGTACTTCACCTTCTTTTATAGATCTGTTTATCAGAATGGAAATAGGGTAGGCTAAGGCTTTAGCACCTTTTTGCAAGAATTCTGCTGGGAGTTTATCTGCAGATGGGGAGGTTGGTTTTAACTTTTGGAGAAGGGAGGGGATGTAAGAAGTGGATACTGGTTGGGGGTGAAATTGTGGGGGTGGATTATGAGAAGATGTGGGCAAGTTAGATATATCAGGTGATAGGTGGCTAGCTAGAGTTTGGATGGTTTCTGTGAAGAAAGAGTTGAAGGCATTGGCAGTTTCTTTTGGATTATTGGGGTTAGATCCTTGGGGACAGGGTGTGATTGATTGGCCTGGGTAGAGAAGATTATTAATACTAGCCCAGAATTTTTAGGTTGTCTGGTAGAGGATTGTTGTAATTGTAGATAGTAATTCTTTTTATCTAGCAGGATGGCTCTTTTAGTACTGTTTCTGTGTTCTCTAAAGGTTTGATGGTCTGACGGATTCTTGGAAGTACGCCATTTTGCCCAATATTTATTTCTAAGTAGGATTTTCTGTTTAGTAGTAATAGTAAGCCATGGGGCTGGTTTAGCTATGGTTCTGATAGAACGGGTTGGAGCACGATGATCCAAGATAGCCAAGAATGTAGAATTAAAGTATTCCACGGCATTATTGAGAGGGAGAGTTTTTAATGGAGACCAATTACATTGATTAAGTTCTGCTTGGAAAAGTTCTAGGTTGAAATGCTTTTTAGAGCGTATTGTTCGGAAAGTGTTTGGGAATGTTATGTTGGTTTTATGTCTAATAATATATGTCAGACAATGGTCACTAAGGTCATCAGGAAGGATGCCTGTTGTGTAGGTTTGTTGTGGGGTATTAGTTAGTATCCAGTCTAAGGTGGTTGCCTTGTTATTGATTTTATTGGTTCTGGTATGGTGATTAATTAGTTGTGAGTAGCCATACAGGTTAATGTGGGTGGTGGGATTTATATTTGTGCAAGAGTTCCAGTCAATGTTAAAGTCCCCAAGAATAATGGTTTCTTGTGGGATATTACTCGTGAGCCAGCTAAGAATGTCTTCTAATATATTACAGTTGTTCCCAGGGGGGAGATAGACACAGATGATATTTATGGCTTTACTAGTATTTAGCTGCAGTTTGGAGATTATTATTTCTGCACTAGCATTAGTGGGTAAGTTAAGGTTAAGTGTACTGACTTGCAGCTCAGTTTTATAGAGGATTGCTACTCCGCCTCCTTTTTTGGAAGTACGGTTGAGTCTAACAATATTATAGCCAGGTGGGGAGATTTCGATGTCTTTAATGGAAGGTTTTAGCCATGTTTCTGATAAACATAGGATATCAAATGGCTGAGTCTGTGAGAGAGCATGGAGTTGAGTAACTTTGTTGCATATGTTGTGTATGTTTAGGTGAGCAATAGAGAGTGAGTTGGTAGGTTTGGGAGGAGGAGGTTTTATAGTATTATTGTGGTTTATAACTGTTGTGGGAGGGGGGTTATTTGGGCCTGGGTTAGGGTGAATATCGCCATCTAATAGAGATAGAAGGGGTGCTATAGGTTTAGGGTGCACTGGTTTGCTGTGGAAATCAAATAGTTTTCTAGTTTTTGGGTAAGAAAAGTTGATGTGAGTAATTCGATGATATTTTGGTAATTGGTAGCAAGGTATATAAGGGATATTTAGCCAGTAATGAGAAGAAGGTTTTGTTTGTGATGAGGTATGTTTGGAAGGTAGTAGGAAGGGGTTATTGGGAGAGTGTTCAAATGAGGTAAGAAGGTAGGTAGAGGCTAAAGAGGGTAATAGGAGTAACCAAATTAGAGTTTGATTTTTGTGGGGGATTGTAGGGATATACATTTTTAAGGATGGTGATTTGATTGGATCAGTGATAGTTTGGGGAAAAAAATGTAGGTAAGGTAGAGAGAAAGGTGTTAGGAGAAGTGATTAGGGATATATAGTGTGGGCAGGTTTTAGAGGAAAAGGGGGTAGGTGTAGTAATTATTTGGTTTATGTGATTGGAGTAATTATGATGGGGTGTGGTCTGTAGGTGGAATAAGTTTAGGAGAACTGGGGGTGGGTGGAATTTGGGGGTAGGGTAGGGGAGCAGAGTGAGCCCGAAGGGCGAACAGAGCGGGATCAGACAAGAGAGAGTTCTGCCAAGGAAGACAATCAGTGAGGTTGAAGAAAAATTCAGCAGGTAAATTTGGTAAAATTGGAGTTTGACAGGGACAGAATGTTAGAAAGAAGAGGCTGGTAGGAAGAGATAAAGGCTGTTAGAGAGATAGTAGGTAAGAAGGATGCTAAGAGGGAAGGTAAAGACACAATGGAAAAGCAGGGGCCAATGTGCTATAGGTAGGATTAGCAGGTTTGTATCAAATTGGTAGGAATAGCATATAGAGTGACGCCACCTAGTGGTCAGGAATATAGATGCAAGAGCAAGGCCTTCTTTAGGTGATGGCAGGATAAGGGAAGGATAAAAGTGGGACAGAAGGAAAGATAGGACACGTATTAGAATTAGGGAAACGTGCAGGAGATTAAAGTAAGTGGGGGGGGGTGTTGACTGCTGACTACCTAGACTTGGAAGCTTAGGCTAACCTAGCAGAAGCTAGGTAATTAATCAGGTTACAAATGTGACATTAGTTATTTGCGTACATACTTTCACTGGTTTATAGGAAGGGAAAGTTTCTCTGGGAGCCCGTAACTACTTCCTGAGATGGATTAATTTCAGTGGCGACCAGCAGATAACATTCAGTTGTTTGCTGTAGGGGCAAAATGATGTACACAGTTTCACTGGTTTATAGGAAGGGAAAGTTTCTCTGGGAGCCCGTAACTACTTCCTGAAATGGATTAATTTCAGTGGCGACCAGCAGATAACATTCAGTTGTTTGCTGTAGGGGCAAAATGATGTACACAGCTTACTATAATTAAGCACCAAGGTAAGGAGCACAGCAGCCAAGTACAGGGGTAGAAAGAATATGGTTAATGCAGAACCAATTCATATGTGGGTACATAATTTACCGCTATTGTCTTTGTTTTAGCTTTATTAATTTTATATCCTGAAAAGATTTGAAATGGTCTCAAAATTTTCCACAACATTGTAATGTCTCTTTTTGGTTTTTGTAATGTATAAAATAATATAATCTGCAAATAGAGACAGCTTTTCTTGACTACCATACCAATTATATCAGAATTTCTGAGTTCCTTATATTATTTGCCAATGGTTCCAAATATAATGCAAATAACAATGGAGAAAGAGGACACCCCTGCTTGGTTTCTCTGCTCAAGCAGAAAATATCACAAAGGACCCCACCCTCTCTGAGCATATAAAATATTGCATGACGACTAAAAGACTACAGGAATCAATAAGAGGAGGTTAAAAAGGACTGGGAAGAGAAATTAGATAAGCAATTCACAAAGAAACTATGGGAGGATATATGTATATCTCCCAAATATGCAACAAAATCTAGAAGATTTAGGATATTTGCTTGGGAATGTTTACATAGACATTTTTACACCCCAAGTACACTCCAGAGAAGTATTCCTCAGGTAGACAGAAAATGTTGGAGGTGTGATGGGGAAGAAAGAGGTAACTAGGAACACATTTTCCGTGAGTGCAGTTTGTTGGTGGACTTTAAGGATTCCCTGAGGGATGCACTGTCAGACACAATGGGTGGGCAGATTGGTGCGACGAGGGACATCATTTTTCTGAGCTATGATACAGAAGTAGAATTGCCTAGACATGGTAAGGCCTTGCCATGTCTGATTATGGTGTCTGCCAAAAAAGCAATTACTAGAAAATGCAAATCAAAATATAAACCAACTATACCTAGAAGTAGTGAATATAGTAACAGAGATAAAACAACTGGAACTGCGATCTTTAGAAAAGGATAGGAGCAAACTACATAGGGAAAAATGGGAATTGTAGGAACAATACATACAGGGGAGGAATGAGTTGTAAAAGAAGATAGGACTTAAAATAGCTATGTAATGTTAGACTGAAAATGATTGGGTAGATTATAAGGGATATATAATGTTTGCAAATGGGAGTGTGTCAGTATGGTTTGTGATGTAAAATGCTTGCAACTAGGATTGTGTCGGTGGGGTTTATTTTCATTTATATAAATGTATGATTGCCTATGTGGTAAGTGATGGTTTAATAAAAATGTTCTTGTTTAAAAAGGGGACAGGAATTGAATAATTTATGTAATTTTGATTAGGTTATATGCTATATAGCAATATGTGTGATGAATAATGTTTGTAAATATGAACTTATTAATACAGTTTATTTACTTTTATATGAATGTAAATTTACCTATGTCACAACTGATAATTCAATAAAGATGTTTTAAAAAAAGAAAAAAACAGAGAAGCCTTCCCTGTTCCCTCACCCAGGAATGAAAAAAGTGTCTCTACCTTGCCTACTGAGAGGACTACAACAGCCTCAGAAGATGTGGCTAATCCTCAGTCGATACTGGCTCTAGTTCCTACACCAGAGGGATCCGGGCTAAAAGATGAGTGGTCTGACGTACACACTAATGGCCACAGCAGAGTCACCCACCTGCAGCTGAGGCAAATCGCTAACTTGCTCTAGTGGCAAAGACTCTTTGCTTAACTTTTCTTTTTGTGGCTGGAAGAAGGACTGACTTTGGGATCAGTAGTCTGTTCCATGGTGAAGCTGAAAATGGTACCTCTCTCCTGGAGAAGACAAGCAGCAAATGCTGGTAAAACTACCAGTCCACAAAAGTTACTTGTTTTCTTTGTAACAGAAAAAAAAAAAACAATGAAAGCACTTTCAAACACTATGCCAGACCCACCAAGGTAAAATATACACAATTTTTCCACAGAAAATAAAACGGTCTGTTAAAATACAACACTCCTAGCTTTAATTTCCTAGCTGAATAGGGAAGTAATAAAATATTAATACATTTAAGAAAATAAAGTTTTTCCCCAAAGGGAACTTATCTGCCCAGCAAAGGAAAGCACAAGCTGACCGTCGACCCTCAAAAGCCTCAGAGGAGCATACTCGGGGGCAGCAGTAAATCTCTGAAGGGCTTTGTGCCCGAACTGCTCTTTTAGTCATCTCAGTTTGAGCTGCCTGACAGTTTGATTTTGTGGACGGTGCTTTGTAACTTTGGAAATTGGCTTGTTGTTACATCCTTTGCAGGATATAACCCATATAACTAAAGCTACTTTAGCAGTGTCAGTATGATCAGCATACATAACTACCTCCTAATTACACATATAAATATCTGTAGCTTTATTACCCTTGTCCTTAAAACATCACTGCAAAGCCCTTACAAAAGCAAAATGCTTACAAATAAAACAAAGATGTTCGCTACATCTAATACCCATCACATATAAGCTGACTCTTCCTTTTTCTTTCGGCTGCTCCTGTTAGATGTCACCACAGTGGATCATCTGTTTCCATTTCTTCCTGTCCTCTGCATCTTGCTGTGTCATTCCAACCACCTGAATGTCCTCTCTCGCCACATCCATAAACCTTATTTTAGGCCTACCTCTTCTCCTCTTAACTGGCATCTCCCTCCTTAGCACTCTTCTCCCAATATACCCAGCATGCCTCCTCAGGACATATCCAAACCAACGCAATCTCACCTCTCTGACTTTTGTCTTCAAACCGTCCAACCTGAACTAACCCTCTAATACACTAATTTCTAATCCTACCCATCCTAGTCACTCCCAATGCAAATCTTATAAGCTGAATCCACTTTACTGTTTTTTAACTAAAATGAGTCACATCTAAAATTTAAAATTGCAATCACATTATAACGTTCTCCTTACTCACCCCCAAGGTAAAAAATCCTTCACAGTTTTCAGCACAGTTTCTATAATAGTTTCCTCTACATGGGAATCCTTTTTATATGGGAATCCTTTCAACTGAAACTATGTATACCTCCTTCCTATAATTCCAAAACCAACTTTTTTTCAAAATGAGGCCACTTGTAAGTGCGATGAAAAAAGAAGGAAGGACACTTAAATTACGCATTCCTTACATCTCACTATCCTTACACGAAATGCTGTCCTCAGTTCTTTACACGGTGAAACTTAATACCTATCTCTATCCTGTCTCCTTTTTACTTTCTCGTCTGTTAACACTACCAACTACTATACTCCATTTACTCCTGCCTGCCTCCCCTCCCATCCATGTAAATTTTATACATTGTAATTACTATATGTTACGCACATTTAGAAACTTTGTCTTATAGCTGAAGTCTGAAAGTTTACTCACAGAAACCTTCTAATTGAATTTTGTAAATGATACTTTTTAGGCAATATAAAACTTTGTTATTATCACTTGTTGTGTCTTTCGGCTTTTCCTGGTTAGGGGTCACCACAGCGGAACTCCGGTCCGCTAATGATTGGCAGTTGACTTTTACGTACCAAGTTACCAGCTCTGACGCACAACCTTCAACGAAGGTACGCCCATTCATGCATGTCTCCACGCAGTACACGCTCTGAGAGTCAAACCAGACAGCGTCTTACTGTGAGGCTACAACGCTACCGCAGCACCACCACCACAGTTCACTATCAGTATTTATTATATCCTTCTGGGCTGAATCTGAAAATGGGTCATTTGGATCTGTGCTCTACCCTGGTTAACAAATGGAAAATAAAAATGACAATGTCAATGAAACATTAACCATGAAATCTTAACACATTTTGGTCAACAAAGGAAAATGATACAAGAGTCCAAATAAAAATCATTCATTCAATATAGGCAAAATCTGACTGTTCTAGAGTATGTAAGCATCTCCCATGCCCCACTGTGAATACTATTTATTCTTCATACTTCACCTTTCTCATGCATCATGATTGCAAAGGTCCTAGTGTTACACAAATGTCTTGATATGGTTAGATAAAAAGTGTTCTTACATGTCCTGTGAAAAAGTAACTATTTTAGAAACTCTAATCCCTACAAGCCCTTCTCACCCTGGAAGACACTAATGTACGTGTAGTGACTGAGACATGGTTTAAGACAGCAGAGAGCGCTTTGGCTGTGCAGGACTATAACACCTTCTACATGTTTAGACCACCTACCGCTCAGGACAGGAGAAAAAGGTGAAGGTGTCTCAGTTTACATCTACAAGAGACTCCCATCAAGGTTGGTAAAGAAGCATGATCCACTAGAGTTTCTTCACGTCCAAATAACCATCAGAAAGGTCCCACATCATACATTAGCTATTTACAGAACTCCTTCTATGAGAAGAGAAAGCCACAACGTCTACGTACAAAAACTAGAAAAAGAAGTTATGTACCTACCATAACAGTCCATCTGTGTTGTCCATTTTCATTCTTCCTCAACATGTGGGTTTGGATCTGATCCTTATCTCTGACTTGCTTGCTTTTAACAGCTCATGGATACTGCAAACTCTCAAGCTCCTCCCTTACCCATAAGGCTCTAGTCCTCCTCCATACCTCAGATCTTGATTACAACCCTTTAATCCTAAATAACAATGGAAGAAATACTGGTTGCATGAGAAATGACTATCTGAAGCTCAAAAAACAGGAAATTTGCTTCCCATAGTATCTTGTCATTCTTCCAAAAGTCATAAACAAAAAGGTAGGGGGTTGGAGGGAGGGTAGTTGAGGAAGAATGAAAATGAACAACACAGAGGGAAAGTTACGGTGAGTCCTTTACCTGATGTTGTCAATTTTCATACATTCCTCATGTGGGACAGAGTCCCCAGGTACCTGAATCCCAGGTGGACTCTAAGAAAAGTTATTCCTGAGTACTGTTGAGCCAAAGGCTGCTCTTCTGCTAGAGACAAGATCAACTTTTTAATGAGTAATACAAGTATGAGGATTAGCCCAAGTAGCTGCAGCATAAATATCATCCATGGAAGAATTGAACAGAAATACTGAAGAGGTTTCAGTGGATCTGGTTGAATGAGCCCTCAAGGTTTTTGACAAGGACAAACTCAATTGGTTGCAGACAAAGGAAATGCAATCAGTTAAGCATTTAGCTAAAGTTACTTTGGCAAGAGACTTTCCCAATCTTGACTCTGAAAAGGAGAGAAATAATTGGTCTGATTTTCTGAATTTTTCAGTTCTATGCAGACAGAAATGTAATTGTCTGTGAATGTCCAAGAAATGTAACATGTATTCCCCTTTATTCGAGAAATCTGGGAAGAAAACTGGGAGAATGACAGACTCATTAATGTTGCATCCTGACACCACCTTAGGAAGAAAATATTAAGTGGTTCTTAAAGACACTCTATCATCAGGAAAATTAAATAAGGAGGTTTAGAAGATAAGGCTTGAAGTTCTGAAACTCTCCTAGCTGATGTTATGGCTGCCAAAAACATAGTTTTCCAAGTTAAAAACTTTAATTCACACCTTGCAGCTGTTTCAAATGGTGATTGAGTGAAGGCTTGTAACAATAAATTCAAATCCCATGGCAGAGTAGGATCTTTAAAGGGGGGGGGGTCTCAGTAAAAATGATCCTTTTATAAATGCCTTAAATAGTCATGATGAAGCAAAGATAAAAATGTCAACTCCTAAATGGCAATTAGAAAGGGCAGCTAATTGGACACTAACCATTGAGGAACTGGCCCCTTCATTAAAAATAGTAGCCAAAAATTCAGGAACTTTAGGTACTGGCTCTGAAAAGGGGTTGATGTCTTTCTGTTGTGCCCTAAAAAAAAATATTTTCCCATTTACTTTTGTAAATTTTCCTAGTGGAAGCTTTGTGGGAAGACAAAAGAACATGATGACCAGGGGAAGAAAGCCTGCATTGTCTAGCTATCAAGGGAATTGGAGAAACCATGCTATCAATTTTAGGCCCAAAATATCCTTGTCGGATTAATCTGTCAGGTGAGACAGAATGTCTGGAATTACATCCAGGATCCAAGGAGGATGGACTAGATGAGGCCAAAGGAAGGGGAACCAAATCTGATGAGGCCAAAAAGGGGCAATGAGGATGACTGTGCTCTTCAATCCAGACACTTTCAGAAGAAACTAGAGGAGTTGGTGGGTAAGCACAGAGAAGACTGTGGGGCCAATCGTGGAGGACAGCATCTCTCAGTGACTACCCCAGGGGGGAAGCAGGGCAAAGAACCTGCTGAACTTGTTGTTGAGGGAAGAGGTAAAGAGGTTGCAGCATGGCTGGCCCCATTGATGGAATACATTCTCTACAATTTTCTTGTTGAGAGACCACTCGTGAGGCAACAGGATGGACCTGCTCAACTTGTCTGCTATCACACTGGATTTTCTCGGAGTGTGCGTTACTATCAGAAATCGACAGGATGAGATTGTCCACTGCCACACTATCAGAGCTTCTTGACATAAGGGGAAAGTTCTGGTTCCTCTTTTTTTGCTGATGTACCAGACTACTGACATATTGTCCGTCTGAATCACAACAGTCCTTGAAGGGAGATAGTCTTGGAAGGCCTGCAATGCTAGTAGAACTGCTCTCTTTTCTAGGACATTGACATGCATGTTGGCGTCTTCTGGGGACCAGGTGCCTTGGACTATATTTCCCAAGAAGTGCCTTCCCCCAAATGGGATGAATCCATGGTCACTGTGGCCTTGGGCTGAGGAAGTATGAAAGAGAGGCCTTGTAAAATCTGTTCTGAGCAAATCAACCATCTCAAGTACCCTTTTTGTATGCTTGAGTTATTTTGATTTGGGTGGACAAAGGCTGGTTCAGGATGGACCACTGATTTGCCAGGGTCCACTGAACAATTCTCATATGGTATCTTGCCAATGGAGCTAAAATTATGGAAGCAGACATTGACCCTAACGCCTGTAGAATCAGTAGGGCTGAGAGTGAGGAATTCTGAATTATCTTTTTGACTTGAAATTGAATAGTTTGTACCCTTGGCAAGGTAAGGGAAACACCACAAAAACAAAGATGTTTAGGCTGATAAAGTGAAGGAGTACGCCAAAAAACAAGAACAAAGTAAAAAACAAAGCACTTCTTCACAATGTAAGCAATTTATTAGCGAACAAAGCTTTCAGACATCAATTCCTTCCTCAGTGTTTCAAATAAAGTAACAAACTCCATTAAGTATTAAAGTATGTATAAATCACATGACACAGCCAACCAATTCGAGTAACAAACCAATTAAAACACATTAATTAAAAGCATTCAGTAAAAAATGCTTTAAAAAGATATATACAGAAAAATATATACATAGTGCAAATACACTTTATACAAACACCAAAAGAATTTTTTTTTCTTCCTTTCTATATATCCTTTAGCCCACTGCATTCTGTTTTAACTTTAAAGTAGGTTTTAAGGTCACTAGCTTATTAAGGCCAGGATATGAATCAGCTCCTAAACGAACAATCCACTCATATTCTTTAACATCCAGTCTAGTAATGATATCACCACGCCTCATATGAGGTCTTAGGGATTCTATAACCCTAAAAGTAAACTCATGTGATTCACCCCATTCCTGTACATGCTTAGCTAGAGAGTTACGAGTCAGTAGCCCTACGTATATCGGATCTGTGTTCTATCATCCTGTCACGTAGTCTTCTTGCAGATTTCCCTACACAGAAACCTGAACACTGAGTCCAGGTAGCTAGATAAATCACAAAGGTGGAGTTGCAAGTAGCCATACCATTAAACAAAAACATTTTCCTAGTGAAAGGGTGCACAAACTCATTAGAGCTACATACATGGGGACAACATGAGAAATTATAGCATGGTCTAGTACCTTTTGTGCTATAAATAATACTCTTTTTTTTTTTTTTTTTTTCTTTTTAAAGAAAAATCTTTGTAGCATAAACGCTGCTTAAGGTTCTCACAATTTCTATATGTAAACAACAGTTTGTCAGGAAGCCATTTTTCATGCCCTGGAATGGCTTTCAGAATATGCCAACTATCCTTAGTAATCTTCTCAATAGACGGAGTAGTCTATAGCCCTACTGTATGTCGTTAAGTATCTTAATGGTTGTACATTCCCCTCCTGCTGTATTACGGCATCTTGCCCATCTTTAAATAGATAGAGCTTAGCCCGTCCGTCCCTCATATCCAAGGTACTATTCCTGATGGTATTTAATTCATGACAGTCATAACCCCTTGACAGAAAGTTCTAAGTCATATTATCCATTTCTTTACAACAAGCAGTTGTATCAGTAATGAGTCTACTAGCCCTCATATACTGGTTCTTCAGGATGCCCTTAAACGCATGCTTAGCATGCATACTTTGTCTATGGAGAAAATTATTAACATGAGTGTCCTTTCTAAATACAGAAATGTGTAACGTCTCATCCTTCAAAGAGGCAGTAACATCCAAAAAATTTATACTTTCATATGATTTATTCATCTCAAACTTCAAGAAGGAAGTAGATTCATTCAAATATGCGAAAGATTGTCCTAGCTCTATATCAGTCCCTCCACAAATCAGGAAGATGTCATCCACAAAATGCTTAAAGAAAAGTACTTCTGAACCAAAAGTACCATGCTGGCATATAGCAATGGATTCCCATTTTCCCAATGCTAAATTGGCATAAGTATTAGCCAATGCAGTACCCATTGCTACACCTGATAATTGGACACCTGATAATTGGTGATGGCAAAGAGAGAGGTGGCGAAGGCTAAGGATAAGGCATATGAAGAGTTGTATGAAAGGTTGGACACTAAGGAGGGAGAAAAGGACCTGTACCGATTGGCTAGACAGAGGGACCGCGCTAGGAAAGATGTGCAGCAGGTAAAGGTGATAAAGGATAATGAGGGAAACATACTCACAAGCGAGGATAGTGTGATGAGGAGATGGAAGGAGTACTTTGAGGGGTTGATGAATGAAGAGAATGAGAGGGAGGGAAGGTTGGATGATGCAGGGATAGTGAATCATGAAGTACAATGGATTATCAAAGAGGAAGTAAGGATAGTTATGAAGAGAATGGAGAATGGAAAGGCTGTTGGCCCATTTGACATACCTGTGGAAGCATGGAGGTGTTTAGGTGAAATGGCAGTGGAGTTTTTAACCAGATTGTTTAATGAAATCTTGGAAAGTGAGAGGATGCCTGAGGAATAGAGAAAAAGTGTTTTGGTATTGATTTTTAAGAATAAGGGTGATGTGCAGATCTGTAGTAACTACAGAGGGATTAAATTGATCAGTCACAGCATGAAGTTATGGGAAAGAGTAGTGGAAGCAAGGTTAAGAAGGGACGTGATGATTAGTGATCAGCAGTATGGTTTCATGCCAGGAAAGAGCACTACAGATGCGATCTTTGCTCTGAGAGTGTTGATGGAGAAGTACAGAGAATGTCGGAAGGAGTTGCATTGTGTTTTTGTAGACTTAGAGAAAGCATATGACAGGGTGCCTAGAGAGGAGTTGTGGTACTGTATGAGGAAGTCAGGAGTGTCAGAAAAGTATGTAAGAGTGGTACAGGATATCTACGAGGGTAGTGTGACAGCGGTGAGGTCTGCGGTGGGAGTGACGGATGTGTTTAAGGTGGAGGTGGGGTTACATCAAGGATCAGCTCTGATCCCTTTCTTATTTGCAATGGTGATGGACAGGCTGACAGATGAGATCAGACAGGAGTCCCCGTAGACTATGATGTTTGTAGATGACATTGTGATCTGTAGTGAGTAGGGAACAGGTGGAGGAGACCCTGGGGAGATGGAGATATGCTCTAGAGAGAAGACGAATGAAGGTCAGCAGGACTAAGACAGAATATATGTATGTGAATGAGAGGGAGGATTGAGGAATGGTGAGGATGCAAGGAGTAGAGGTGGCGAAGGTGGATGAGTTTAAATACTTGGGGTCAATAGTTCAGAGTAACGGTGAGTATGGAAGAGAGGTGAAGAAGAGAGTACAAGCAGGATGGAAAGGGTGGAGAAGAGTGTTAGGAGTGATTTGTGACAGACCAGTACCTGTAAGAGTGAAAGGGAAGGTCTACAAGAGGGTAGTGAGACCAGCTATGTTATATGGGTTGGAGACATTGGCATTGACAAAAAGGCAGGAGTTTGAGCTGGATGTGGCAGAATTAAAGATGTTAAGATTTGCACTGGGTGTGACGAGGATGGACAGGATTAGGAATAAGTATATTAGAGGGTCAGCACAGGTTGGAAGGTTTGGAGACAAAGCCAGAGATGCACGGCTACGTTGGTTTGGACATGTGCTGATGAGGGATGCTGAGTATATTGGGAAAAAGATGCTAAGGATGAAGCTACCAGGTAATAGGAAAAGAGGAAGGCGTAAGATAAGGTTTATGGATGTGGTGAGAGAGGACATGCAGGTGGTTGGTGTGACAAGGCAAGATGCAGAGGACAGGAAGAAATGGAAACAGGTAATCTGCTGTGGCGACCCCTAACGTGAACAGCTGAAAGAAGATGATGATTAATGAGAATTGGCATATTCTGAAAGCCATTCCAGGGCATGAAAAATGGCTTCCTGACAGACCGTTGTTTACATATAGAAATTGTGAGAACCTTAAGCAGCGTTTATGCTATAAAGATTTTTATTTAAATAGAAATAAATGAGTATTACTTATAGCACAAAAGGTACTAGACCATGCTATAATTGCTCATGTTGCCCCAATATATGTAGCTCTAATGAGTTTGTACACCCTGTCACTAGGAAAAAGTTTTTGTTTAATGGTATGGCTACTTGCAACTCCACCTTTGTGATTTACCTAACTACCTGTACTCAATGTTCAGGTTTCTATGTATGGAAATCTGCAAGGAGACTATGTGACAGGATGACAGAACACAGATCCGATATACATAGGGCTACTGAATCTTAACTCTCTAGCTAAGCATGCACAGGAATGGGGTGAATCACATGAGTTTACTTTTAGGGTTATAGACTCCCTAAGACCTCTTATGAGGTGTGGTGATATCATTACTACACTGGATGTTAAAAAATATGAGTGGATCGTTCATTTAGGGGCTGATTCATATCCTGGCTTTAATAAGCAAGTGACCTTAAAAACTATTTTAAAGTTAAAACAGAATGCAGTGGGCTAAAGGATATATAGAAAGAAAGAAAGAAAACAATTTTTCTTTTGGTGTTTGTCTAAAGTGTATTTGCACTATGTATATATTTTTTCTGTATATATCTTTTTAAAGCATTTTTTACTGAATGCTTTTAATGAATGTGTTTTAATTGGTTTGTTACTCTAATTGGTTGGCAGTGTCATGTGATTTGTACACGCTTTAATACTTAATGGAGTTTGTTACTTTATTTGAACCACTGAGGAAGGACTTGACGTCTAAAAGCTTTGTCCGCTAATAAATTGCTTACGTTGTGAAGAAGTGCTTTGTTTTTTACTTTTTTCAAGGTGAGGGAAACTGTCAGTGATACTGTATTGAACAAAGCTCCTATTAATTCTAGCACTTGAGCTGGTTCTAGCTGAGATTTGTTGAGAGTGATGGTAATGCCTAGGTGAGAGCACAACTGGAGTATAAAACCTCTCGCTTTGATCAATAGATGCCTGGTCAGAGTGGTTATGAGCCAGTCGTCCAGGTAAGGAAACATTCTGAATCCATGCAGTCTCAAGTGAGTTACTACTACTGTCATGCATTTGGTGGACATCCTGGTGGCTGTGGTGAGGCCAAAGGGCAATGCTTTGAATTGGTAATGACTGCCTCCCAGCCGGAAGTATAGGCATCTCCTGAATTGCCAGGTCATTTTTATGTGATAGTACCCATCCTGAAGATCTATACAGCACATCCAGTCATCCTTGTGAAAGGCAAAATGGACTGAACCGTGACCATCTGGGACTTTGTATACTAAACTGTTTTGTTCACATTGCTGAGTTACATAACTGGTCTCCACTCCCCTGTGTTCTTTGGCACTAAAATGACTCGAGTAGGTTCTGAATTCTTTCTGGACTGGGGGGAACCTTTCGGATGACTCTTTTTTGTAGCAGCTTTTTTATTTCTAGAGCTGCTGCTTTCCTCTGACTGGGTGGAACATCAGCAATTTTGCATACTGTTGAAAGAGGGGGGCAGGGAAAAGGGTAATATATATAAACTCAAGAAATAATTCTCTGCACCTATGTATCTTTTGTAATGTCCAGACAGACTTTCTGATGCAGGGATAGATCGATCCGCGACTGCCTCAAGAGGTGGACAATTTGGCCTCCTTTCAGGAGTGCTGGTAGGGTCTGCCAGAGAAGGAATCTCCTGATCCCCAGTTCTGTGGGCCTCCTCTGTTGCATTGGTGGCATCTTCCATTAGAGTTTCCCCCTCTACCCCTGGGGTAACTATCTCCATGAGGATCACGGAAAGGACCCTGGGACTTTTTGAACCACACTTTTTGACCATCTCGTTGATTCCTAGAGAATGTTCAGTCTTACCACCTGGCTCAGACCTGAAGAATGTGTCTTTAACTTTAAGGCCAAACAAAGTCAAAGGGTGCACTGACGAAGGAGGATTTGAAGGGCTCCGCAAAATTACACAGGTGCATCCAGACATATCTCCTAAGGGAAATGCCTGAACCTGCTGTCCTTGAGGTACCTTCAGCTGAATGTGAAATAAGCGTCATAGATAAATTTGAACTAGACTGTAGGGAAGCCAACTGTGAGTCAACAGAAGTCTGTACCTCAGCAGGTATTGCTCTTGAGAGGGATTTGGAGAATTTTTTAATCAAATACCTCTGAAGTCTGTTGAAGTGTGCCAAACAGTTCAGTGATCTAAGTGCAAAAGTTGCTGAAGCATAAACATGCTTCCCAAATATGTTCAACTCCTTAGACTCCCTGTTAGGGGGGTGTACAGATGAAGTCTGCTCCACGAGTTCTTTCTTTGTGGCTGTTGCTATGACCATGGCATCTACTGGTACACCGCCTTCCTTTCCAGTCTTATGTCAGTTATATGTATATGTTTTGTGCCCTCCCACGTTACGCATACTTCCCTTAATTCCTTCCACAACAAATTTCTTTGCATATATCCCTGAACTACACAAAAAACACATTTACAGACAAGCACTGTCAACTATGTGCACAATTTCAAGAAGACTACTCTAGAGGCTCATGCTCACTTAGTATTTGCAACAGCTGCTTGTACTTCTTTGTGGCCACAAGTTGGTCCAACATAATCTTCCTGCAGGTCCATACTGTGGCCATGATGAGGAGTTGCTCATCATGCATGCTTGCCTGGCCACATTCACTGTTAATGAACCTCAGAGCTTGATGCACATGTATAATAAACTGTGCTGACATGGCTGCGATTGCAGACACTTCTGAATCCCTGGGGTTCTGCCTTTTTTGCATAACTGTATTTCATTTTACTAATGTGTGTTAATGCTTGTTGTTGGCTGTTTGTGTGCATGCACTGTGAGTTGTACCGTTTCACTCTGTATTATGTCACTCAGTCCAGGCGAAGGCTGAACTGGTCCTTGTGGATCAATCTACTGCACCACTTAAAATAACAGAAAATAGATAAGACAGACAGATGAACAAACAGATCATACACAGATTAGATTTCACTGTTAATTTTATGAAGGTTAGCAGGGTGATGTAAAGTAGATACCCTTCAAATGACTTTAGTATTCAACTTTAAATAAAAAAAAATCACATCACAATAGTAGGAAGTCTACATTGTAAGTAGCAACACATGAAAACTAGATAATGCTTGAGAATAACCTCAAATGCACAGCCTCTAAATGCCTTTCAGTAACATAAAGACAAATCAATGCAGCATCTATCTACGCAGCCCGACACACACCTAAAAGCAATGAAAGTTACATGAAAAAATTAGCTAGCCAAAGAGTAATATTAGTGTTACCATAACAGAAGTGAAACCAGGTCTTGGCTC